>NC_133365.1:14987444-15191251 GCF_049309525.1 Garra rufa
ATTCAGACATTAACATCAGTCTCAGCAGAGCATAGGTGTTACATTACATATGTTCAGATGAAATTAGCATTCAAGGCATGGCATGTGAAGCAAAACCGTCCAAAAACATGTTTTTGTGAACACTACATATGTGAAATTAATTTCAAACCTGCACCAGGTGGTTTTGTAAAGATCAAACAGAGACACAAAAATGTTGGAAGGATTTTACAACTCATATCTATTAGTATGCACACGCAGAGGCAGACAGAGAGGAGGGATTGTCCTTTGCTGTGGCATTGTCTGCCGTGTGAGTGATGAAGTGCTCTGCTTGCCGGGAGACAGTGGAGGCTTAACCTGATTTAGTGTTCAGAGCACATAGGGCCATTTCCACAGAGCGAGGGGATGGAGGTGCAGTGTGTGTGTGTGACAGTGGTGCATGCGTGTATACATGTCTCTTAAGCTTCCAGCCTTCCCCCAATCCACATTCATCGCCATGCGTCTCCCAGAACCGAAAATAACTCCAGAATCTCTCTTGCTTTTTTCACTACCGAAGGATTTTTAAAAATCTTCCAAGTGTGCCACACTCCCCTATAACTACCTCCTAACCCGCAACCAGGCCTTTAACAACATCTACTGTTATAGTTAGTCTCAGGCCAAACTCTGATTGGCTGTGGACGACGGTCTCGCGACCTTTTTCCTGTTCGGCTCAAAGCAGTTCTCAGTCGGGGGATAATGAGAGAGATGAATAGCACTCCGGCATGAAAGGCTGTAACGGTAAGCACTAAATTGGTAGCCATACATCCAGGGAGAGAGCCGAGGGAGAGAGGAAATGGCCTTTCCAGTAGGCAGCAGTGACCCCTACTGCGTGGACACCTGCTCTGGTGCTGCTCTGAGACACTCAGATGAAGAGTAACCGTGCAGAAGAACAGAGGAGATGGGTGCAGTGGGAGGTGGGGGGGTACAGAGGTTGGAGGTGTACGATATATATATATATATATATATATATATATATATATATATAAAGACTGAACTGTAGCTAATAGCTACACTAATAGCTGGTTGGACTTCATATCAGCACCCTTGGAATGTTGCCCATCCAGTCAAATTGAAGAACAGGAACTGCTGAATAATACATGCTTTAGTTTATAAACTCCTAGAAATGAATGTTTGCAAAAAGTTTCAAATGCACACTATTGTTCAAAATTTTAGGGTCAGTAAGATTAAAAAAAAATGTTATTCAACACGGAAACATTAAGTTGATTAAATATATTTAAGTAAAGATATTATTTATAATGCTGAATTGTTCTTTTGAACTTTCTTTTTTATCAGAAATATTGAAAAATATCTATCATAAGAAATCAAATCAGCATGGTAGAATGATTTCTCAAGGATTGTGTGACACTAAACACTGGAGAAAATTCAGCTTTGCCATCACAAGAATAAGTTACATTTAAAATATATTAAAATAGAAAACTAAATAATGATGTAGCGGTAAACAACGATTACTGAAGTTCAAGCGCTTTAAAGTTTTAAAGCATTTTTAGCAAATTCAAGTAGTTTCCCATAGAAATGTTTTGTTTTTTAATGTTAATGTTTATGACTGGTACAGTACCAGCTGTGGTCCGATCTCCTTAAAACTTGGCATGCTCGTTAAGAATCACCTATCACATGTGCTAGCCAGGTTTCGTGAAGTTTTTAGCCTTCCTTTAGGCTTTATAGGATTTTGGGTAAATTTGGACACATCCCTTTTCTAAATGACTCCATTATAGCCCCCCCCCCCCTTTTTTTGATAATTATTGATCTAGAGAGTCTAGAGAATTGCACTGCAGTGTTTTTTTTTCCAGATTGAGGTAAGAAACCTAGGACTAGTTTGCAAACGTAGGATTTCTACATCATTTAACAAACAATTTGAATGACAGCAGTTCTACAGGCAAAGTTGTCTGGAATAAGGAGTTCTATCATATGATATGAGTACCGCGTGTATGTGAAAAAACACTATGCAATGTACAATCATTTACGCCCTTGAAAAATGTGATATGGCCAGTGGTCAATTTCTTTCAAATTTCACAAAGACCTTCAGGGCCGTGATTCTAACAGGCCCATTGAGTTTCATTCCAATTGGCTTCCGTTAACCTTGTCTAATAGGTGCTCAAACTTCATCGACCAATGGTGGCCATTTTTTTTTTTGAGATACGCAAATGACAGGAACTTTAGACCAAGACTGTGCACAGCAATTTTCATGTTGATAGGACAAATGGTTGCGTAGTTATAACCATTTTTATGGTTTTCCCCTTATAGCACCACCAAGTGCCATAGCTCCATGATTTTTGTCCTGTGACCTCTTACATAAGTGTTCAGAGTTTGGCAAAGATGTCTCCTTCCATTCAGGAGTTATAGGCATTTTACTAAAAGTGGCCATGCCCCTTTCGAAATTTACTCTCCAGAGAGTCTTTCTGCGCTGGTTTGGTTCCGATCGGGCAAAAAAACTTGGACTGGTTTGCAAAAATAGGTGCTTAAAAAAAAATCAAAAATACTTGATAATTTCGATTGACAGTTTAGGAGTTATGAGAGATTTCGTACTTTTGATTGCTGTAGCGCCCCCGTCAGGCCGATTGGGGTGAGCTTTGGTGATGTTGTAGGTGGTGTGAGTACTACCATCCCTCCAAGTTTCAAGTCTCTACAACTTACGGTTTGGTCTGCACGATCAGTTTTACATGGAGATTCTATGCTGAAACACTATTCTCATATTTAAGTTTTCTTGATGCTTCATAAAATTACAGTTGAACCTTGATGTCAAATGGATTATGTCCTTACTACCTCTTAATTTGTGTTCCAAAGATAAACAAAGCATGAACTATCCCTTTAAGGTTCAGATTATTTCAGTACTACATGTTCTTATGCATTTTATTGACTATATTTTATCTAAATGGAGAAATAAAGTAGACAGTACAAGTATTTTGGAGATGTTTTGCCAGAGTTCACTCCCTTGGCCACAAACCCGTATTCATTTTAAGTAGTGCTCCACTTGTACCTGCCTGTTTTCCAACTGAATGTACTAAATATGCCAATAGTAGATGTGAAGTTGATGAAGGTCAGTAGAAAATGCAGTCCTTACAACTAAATCTAAAACGTCATACTGTTGGATCTTTAAATGGTTTTCAATTCCCTTTGCAGTGTGAGAGCTACTACTGGTGCACTACTACTATGATTGAATTTGCTGTTTAACAATAGCAGATGAAAGTTCTGAATCTTACATTTCTTCTATGAGTATTACACCAGATGAGATCCAGCACTATATGAGATCTATAATAGTTGAAGCGTGAAGTCTCTGAGGACCTTCACCAAGTGATGATTCAGTAAGTGAAATAAAAATGTAACAGTCGTAGGCATTATATTAATTCATGCAGTTTATACCTATCAAACATCCGGCTGATGCAAAAGGGCTTGTTTATCAGAGGTCTCAATACACAGTTCATTTTTACTGTTGCCCTGAGCACAGACAAGAGCAATTTGTTTGCTGACTGAAACCATACTGAGAGTATATCATTAGTTTATCAGCTTATCTTCTGCTCAGCTCAGTGAGAAAGAAAAAGCAGACACTAAGCTGTGGCATTCTGGTTTAAGACATCAAAATGACACTTTGTTAAGTTTCATCTCAGCCCAGGCTGCTATGATTTACTAAGTGGCTGTTTAAAATAGTGGAACTTGGTTTTATACACTTTTTTTTATGATACCTCCTTTGCAATAACTCTATACTGGGTGTATTTTACCTGAATACAGTCCATATACTCAGTGCATCCATTAAATATAATTGAATGAACATGAAACATGAGAAGGCTAATTCAGATGTTCTATTAAGTTCTTCTAAGAAATGAATTTGGTTAGCTTGACATTTTTAATACAACCTGATATATATTAGTTCATTTAAATGACTTCTTAAAAGTTCCTCCCTCAAGACTAAACTTATTACACACCCCATGAAATCAAAATTAGAATTTTGTGGCTTTAAGTCCATGTCTATTAAGGTTGAGGCCATCTATATGAGCTACTGTATTGCTATAAAATCTCTCTGGGTGACGTGAGGAAATGAACATGTTTATCGCAGGGCTTTGGTTTATTACCAACAGGCACATTTTCTCCCAGCCATCTTTTGTTTAACAGGTGCCTAGAGCAGTTGGGGGTCAGGATCTTCATGGCACTAGCAGACCCCTGAGTTTAATTACATCCTGTGTGTCACACCAAACATCTGTCATGTATGAAAGTTATCTTGAGGCAGGCCCGCTTCCAGAATCAAATCGCTGAGGTGCTTCTGAAATTAGATGGGATGCTTTAGCATGTCTAAGCTTAATGCATTTCTTAATGCACATCTATTTCTTGCTATTGTTAGTACTGTGTCAATCATTGCGATTACGAGTGTGAATCCTGCATTTAAATGTCTTCGTAGCTAGCCTAGAATCTAGACGCGCCCCTAGCGGCAGCAAATTACATTTGCTTCCAAGGGCAGTCTAGTAACTCTCCGTTCACTTGAGATTTCCAAAAATCCAAAATCGACCGGGCCAATCACGAGTCGGTGGGCGGGTTTAACATGATGACGACTGACCTGCGACCATAAGTTCCGTCAGTCTATGGTTCCGTCAGAGAGCGATGGCTGCTGCTAGCGAACAACTTTCTTTCGAATCGGCTTTGGCCGCCACTCTGAAAGACTTTAAGCTTTTCACAAGAAAAAAGAGGTCGTTCTTACAAAAGAAGGATGTATATTTGGAGTTGACTACGTCCAGAGCCATACATACTCTCTGTATGGCTCTGACTACGTCTTCTCCTTCGTTGCTCTGATTGGTTGTAGCGCTATCCTATTGCGTGGAGAAGGAGTTTGAAAGACAACCGTTTATCCCGCCCCTCCGGTTGAGCGCTGTCTATGGAGAGTGCCCAGACCCTACATTTATGTGGGTCTGGCTTGTCAGGCTACTTCGTAGCAGCATCAGACACAAAAATTTTATTCAAATTCTAAATGGATTATATATTGAAAGCATGCAAAGAGCACTCCCTTCATAATCACTAAAATCTGTCACTCACTTCAGTTCGTGAGTTCTGCTGCACAAAAACGTCTGTTCAGTCAATAAAGCTGTCTACACTGCACAATGAATGTCTTTACAAATATTCACAAGCGTGCAAAACTCAGATGTTTTGAGTTGTATTGAGAAGAGTCTGACTAACGTTAACATCTCAGTTTGGATATTGTACTCAAGAGGTCAACCGACATGTCTGTGATTGGCTGTGAATAAGACGAATTACTGCAACCATGATTACTACAAAAAAAGGTTCACCACACATTACTTTTGAATAAAATACTGTTCTGATCTCATGGCGAAAACGTACCTATGGGAACTTTTTCGCAAGACGCAAAATATGTAACGCCATGTACAGTTTGTTACATATTCAATGTGAAATGACATTTTAAAATAATGTACCATCCGCACTACACCTAAACCTACTTGATAGTACGAACAAAAGCGAATGTTACATAAAAACACAATTGGCGTTTTAGTTTGTTTTCTCTTTCATCATGAGTCATATTTTTAACAAGATTTAGCCAAGGATTCCACATCCCAAGTCCAATTTCGTGCCGACTGAGCTACTACTATCACAAATCCGGTCCGTGGTTTTCTGTCCACCACCAGAGGTCGCTGTCCAATTACATTAACACTCACACTACACAGACTTTTGCATGCCACCCCGGACTACATTTCCCATCATCCATTGCACTGATTACACACACACACACAGCTGCAACCAAAAAAAACAACAACACTATAATAGCCTTGGACTTACTCTGTCAGATGGCTGAGTATTGTATTGCGTTTAGCACTCACCTAGTGTTAGCAACAATTATGAAGCCAATCCTTCCTTAGTCTAAGTTCAGTCTTGTATTCTTGTCTAGTTATCTGTGTCTTGATTCCTTGCCTGGTTCATCTCGTCCTGTCTGTTTCGCTGCCTTTCCTGGATCTCTTGGCTGTTTTGGATTACCCTTCGTCTTGCCGTTTCGGACCCTGTTCGCCCCTCATATAATCTACTGACTGTCTGTCTGGATTACCCATTTGCCTCACCCTTTTGGATTACGTTCACCGTTGATCGACCCTCGCCTGTTATTCGGATTACTCTTGTGTCTTGCCCTCAATATACCTGTTTGCCGTTACAACTGCTGTGTACAAAAATCCCTGTTTTACTGCCTCTAGAGTTAATTTCTGTTGGAAACTGCAGAGATATGTACTTATTGGTATGTATTTTGCGTCTTGCGAAAAAGTTCCCACAGGTACGTTTTCGTCGTGAGATCAGGTAGGTACTGGCACAACATTAGTTCCACAAAGTAGTAGTAACTTTTGTGAAAAGTATGTTGAAATGTTTGGCCTGAACGGAATGACAATGGCTTCATTTAAATACTCCTGCTGCAGTACTACATCAGAGCAAATACTGTGTGGCCTGCGGTTTATTAGTGAATGAAACACAGGCTTCTGTGGTGAAATCCTAGTGTCACAACTGTTTAGTGAACTCACCCCTCAGTATTTTAAAAAGCTGATGGGATGATTCCAGTCTCATGGCCTGGCTGTAACGACGGGCTGAGTCCTAATGCAAGTGCAGTGGATGGTGTTTGAGGAATGGGCAGGTTTCTGTACTAACAGGCTTTGGCAGCCTGCCAATGGAGCTCCGACAGCAGAGATGAAGGCTCGGCTGCAGCACAAAGAGGCAAAGGAAGCACATAAACCTTCAGTGAAGAAGGAGAGATGGTGAAAAAAGGCAGGAGAGTAGAGAGGGAAGAAAATGACAGAGACAAGATGAAAAGAGATAAAGCTGAGGAAAAAGAGAAAGAAATGAGAAGAGTACTGGGGTCAGATGGAAAGGGAGAAAGAAGAAGAGGAGAGGAGAGGAAAACAGGGAAAACCGTCAAGAGGTAGGCAATGTGGCAGCACCGGGGGACACAGAGTGGAGCACTGTCTCAATGGGATTGTAGAACAATAGGAAGAACAATACAATGTCCCTACACTTTGCTCCTTCAATGAAGCTTTGTCGCTAAAAAGCACTTTATCAATTGATGTTTTGGATAGCGTGCTTTCAAAGCGGGAAGAAAACTAACAAACACTTTCTACACAGAAAACTAGGTTACCCATTGCAGCTAGAATTGTCGGGTGGTGTGACAATACTGTTCCTGACTATATCTAGGTCATGCCAGAGAGATGAATTTACTGTAGGTGTGTAGAACAATCAGATTAATTATGAATAAAGTGAATTACAACTCAAGCAATTCCTCATTGGGCACATCAAGGACTGAGTATATAATAGTACATCATGTTTTTTTTGGAAAGAATCTGACTGTTGCATAGGATCAGTTAGTCTTATTTGGATAAAAAAAATTAAAACTAAAGTGTGTTATTATTCTTTTGAAATACTTTTAATACTATAAGCCTTTCTGTAGGTTGAAACACACACAACCTGAATATATATATATAATCAACTCACATTGCTTTCACTATTATTTCAAATCTGTTATTTTAGAAAAAGTTTCTACATCTAAAGAGTGTCTTTAGCTGGGTTTCTATCCAAACTTGCGTTCCAAACGTAGAATATCACATAAAAAATTTGCTAATAAGCACCATTTCCAATTAACAAATCAAAGAGAACAAAATCTTCCTGATAAACTGCCAATAGATATCTCTAAAAAAAATAGAAGCCACTGAATATAATAATTTTCATATATAATAAATTCCTTGCACCTCAAAGTGAGCAGATGAAACAATATATGTGCTCATTGCTTTCAGAGGTGGATGCCTGCTGTTAAGCAATGTAGTCGTATAAGACAGGAGATAATTATACAGAAATGCTTTGACGACAGACTTTGCACGGGCATTTCAGAATGACCATAACAACATTTCAGATGCTGTGCAACAAGATCAGTACACTAGTTAGTCAGGTTATGCCATCCAGTATGACTTTTTGATGCACATGGAGGAATATATTCGGCAAATGTGTTTCCATCTCCAATTTTTCACAGTAACTCTTTTTTGCACGAGCCAAAAACCACCTTAAGTGAGTGTAAAAATGTTTTTGCGAATTAAGGGATTTTCTTTTTTTTGGGCACTTCCATCATTCATTTCTTATGCGACACTGTAAAATCTGCATAAACAGGGGTGATGGAAACACAGCTACTGTTTTGTGTTAAAATACTTCACCTACCATAAATCTGTAGGTTGATTTTCTTAAAATGCATAAAGACTGTGTCTGTGCTGTTTTCAAATCATGTTTATTTGACCAGTCTGAAATAGCAACACTGGCTCAACCAATAGAGTATGTTTGGGGTGTGGCTTAATGTTTTTGACCAATGGCAGATCAGCCAGTGTTTTGGAAACCTATTTGGAAAATAAGTATTATGTAGTGCAGATGGTTCGTTATTTTAAAACGTCATGGAGCATTAGAGTTATAGCACCACTCAATGGATATTTCAAGGTAGAACTGTGGGGACAAATCCCACAGTTACGTTTTCGTTATTAGATCAAGCTGCTATTTTGTCACTTTCAGTCAACTGATCACTACAAACATATTCAGCAGGGATTATTCAGGAGTAACATAACTCTGGTTGGTACATATTTCTACTGTTCATACTCAAATTTACATCCATGTATGGAATATGTTAAGATGTGGATGTCAAACCAGCTATCTTTTGCTCTGCTGCAGTGTCAGTCAGTGTATGTAAAAAAAGAGCGCCCTCCTCTCCCCTCCTCTTCCCCAGTCCTCTCAGCTCCTCACCACACCAACATGATTGACAAGTACACTGTAGCATTGCATGAGTGATGTTCACCTGTGTTGTCCAGCCTGCCAAACATTCACGTGGAAAACGAAAAGGTCAGCAGTGATCTACAGCACGTGTGTTTGCCAGCTAGGCAGAACAAGACTTCTGGACGAGGACTGATGTTGGAAACCAGGATCACCAACCCATGAAACTCTCTGATTCAGGCTTTATCCCTGCTGTTTGTTTTCCCTGATGCCTTTAGACAGCTCAGAGATAACAGCATCTCCAGACATGACAGAATCAGATGGCTGAGAGGAAGTGTGGCCTGCAAGCTTATTTTGAAGCAATCTGTTCTTGCTCAGTACATTGAGTATATGTCCACCGGAAAGAAAAATCATACAGTTAATGAGATTCTGTAATACTATATGTTAATAGTTTTTAAATTGAGCAATGGACAATTGGCCAAGTCTCCTGCAAACTCTTTACAATTTGTTTTAACACATTATGGTACAGTACTGTACTTGCTACAGTACTTTGGTATTTATACTCTGTTTCTACTTATACTGTCACTTTGAATGTTGCATCACTGGGACAAAAACTGTACCTTCAGGGGTAAAAAAGCTTATTTGTACACATTTGTACCGTCTTTAGTAATAGTAGCAATTCTAGTAATAAAGTAGTAATACTCTTATGGTACTATTACACTGTAAAAAGTTTTCAGCAGTTTCAATTTAAAAATGTAAGTTTAGCAGCTGCCTTAAGATTGTAAGTTAAATCAACTTAAGTCATTTAAACTCACAAGTTATATCAACTCATTTTTATTGTAATAAGTTAAAATGACTTGTAGTTTTAAGCTGATTTAACTTAAGGCAGCTGCTGAACTTAGGTTTTTAAGTTGACTCTTTTTACAGTGTATGAAAAGATGACATGAAAATCAGATGTTTTCTGCTTAAGTGCAATAATCGGGTCCCCATTGTAACTACCAACCCCAAAAATTTGAAAACGGACAACCCAGTAACTTTGTTTAGGTAAGCCTTTTTCTGCAAGCATTTGAAAGGCAAGCCACTTAGATTTCGCTACAGTTGTGACATAGTAAGGGGATCTTATTATAATATAACTACCCCTTAAACTGCATGTTTCCACCCATAGTGCCTGTGTGCAAGTTCTAACACCATGGCAAAAGTTCAAACAAAGCATGCTAACTGTTCTGTCATTGGCTGGAGAGATGAGCACTGAGCAATATTTAAAAGACCCAGCCTCAGAGGAGACAAAAGAGTATTTATTTACTGTATATTACACTGCTGCCACACAGATCTAATATAAACATGCAATTTCCTTCCCAGATGTTCACCTTCACAGATATAACTGACTGTTTTTGTAACTCCTGTATGTTTTTAACATACACTTGTGCGTATTTGACAGTTTAAGTGCAATAAGACATGAAAAAGAAACAACATGCACTTTCTGTGTGCGTAGTTGTGTTTGTTTAGAAAACCGTACATCAGAAGTTTAAACTAATATGGTTTAAAACGCATGATTTCAGCGCGATAGACATAATCAAAACCAAACATATGTTTTTTAGCAGAATATCTGAGGAATAAGCTGTCTCTGAAAAAGGGGGCGGGGAGCAGCAGCTCATTTGGATTTAAAGACATGCACAAAAACAACGTGTTTCTAATTCCACTCAAAACAGGCATTTTCAAAATTATATAACTAATGATCTGTAGGGTATTTTGAGCTGAGATTTTACAGACATGTTCTGGTGACACCTGAGACTTATATTGCTCAAAGGAGCATAATAGGTCTCCTTTAAGGGTGCAGAAGGTATAAAAGTGTCCCAAACAAAACTAAATCAGAAGGCAAATGCACACATCTTGATTACATCTAGCCTGGGTGTCCCCATGCTGCCTTCCGCGCTGCGCGATTTTATTCACGCTGGAAGGCAGCATGGAAACCATGGACCAAATTTTCACCTCAGATAGGGAACCAATCACAGAACGGGGAGGGAGCAGCAAGACGATGACGCCTTCTATGCGACTCACCGAAGCAGTTTGTTTTTAACTATGGATCCAGCATGGCAGCAAGTTATCATTCGATGCAGCCGTTCACATGTCGCGCCAAAAAACGCGTGGAAAATGCTAGGCACATCGCTTTCTCCTTTCCAAACCGCTCTGTAGCTTGCGCATGGAAAACGCAAGCGATTCGCAACCGCGTCGCTTCCATTATGCACGCGCATACCGCGCGTCTACATTTGAAATAACGAACTTTAGCTCGCAAAAGACGCGACATGTGAACGGCCCCTTAGTTAGTGTTCTAAGTAGTTTAGAACGCAAGTTTATTTTGAAAAAAAGAGCAACTTTTGGCGTTAAACCATCGCTCTGTATACGTCATCCGGTATGATTGAAACGATTGGCTATGAGCTACCCACAGGCGCATTTGATAGACATTCGTAGCGCCCAATAAACGGCTCTGGGCATTCGTAAACCACGCCTCAAATACGAGAAAATGAACATGTGGTTCCCAGACCACGAATCATGACGAAGTCATAATGTGGTCTGGCATTAGCCAGGCTAGATTACATCTCAAATAAACAAGCAAATCAAAAAATGTAAAAATGTCCTCATGCATGTGCACAACCTGTTTTTCTCACTCTTATTTGTTAGGACTATTCTCACCAGACTGCCTGAAGAACAAAACCCCTTTCTTGCTTTTCTCTTTCTTCTTGTGTTTCCACTTAGAGTAGCTGCAGGTTATTTTAAATAATTCATTGTCTGAGCTTGAGGGTGGAGATACAAAGTACTGCTGATCATTCACAGCAACCCCATTAAGCATTTGCTTCCAGCTACACTTCGTCCAGTCAAATAAACTTTCATTATCCTCTCGTTATCCTAGTGAGAGAAAAAAAAAAACATATTTGCATGTTTATCTAGACAGTGATGAAATATCTTTTGAATTACTCATGTTTCTTTTTTGCATCAGAAAGCATGGAATAAGGACGGACAAAATGGGCTTCATAAAGTGTGTTTAGAAGAAGCAATTAAGCAAAATGCTTAAAGTATCACATCATTGAAACAAAGAAAGATTAAATCTCATGGAAAGAATCACCTTTACTTTAAAGTGTCGTGTGTGTACAAACATCTGATAAAAGATGCCACAAGACATCTGCTTCTCATTCTAATAATCACAGAGAACATTTTAGAAATGTGTTGCAGAAAATCAATGTAACGTAGGGTTATATGCGAGCAAATGTATCGAAGCTAAATGCTTTATTTTAGTAAAAACAAGAACACAACCCCAAAGGACAAAGACAAGGACAATATCTAATAAAGACAAAGGCAAACATGAGGGTATGACCAAGGGGTCAAGTTTGGACTGGTTAGCATGACCCTGTTAGAAAAAATGCTGTAAATACATGGCAGTAAGATGAATGGGAATAGTTAGCTTTCTCCAGGTACGTATTATAGACCTCCTCGGTATACAGCAATTAACAAACAAGAAACATCTCAGAACAAGTGAGACAGATACAATTGAAGACTTAAAGATGAAACAAAGGCATTAATTAAAACCTTAAAAACACATGAAACAAACCCTCAGAACCATTACAATAAAAAGGCTCAAAAACACTCAAAACCATTTTAAAATGAATCTTTTACAATCAGCTTTCATCTTTAAGATGAAAATGCACAAATAGAGGAGACATCTTGGTAAAATACCTAAAAAATCCAGGTATCATCAAAAGGAATTAGATGTTTTCTATTTTAATATGTTTTAAAATGATTTTTTTCCTGTGATGGCAAAGCTCAATTTTCAGCAATTTCAGTCACATGATCCTTAGTACTCAAGAAGTACTTGTTGAAAACTACAATTGCCATGCTGCTTAATATGTTTGCAGTACAATATTACTATTTTTGATCAAATAAACTCAGAGAGCAGACTTCTTTCAAAACGATTTACAAATCTAAATTATTCAAAACTTCTGATCCACAGTGAAGGCTATATATAATGTCAGATTATTATAATCAGTCCTGTTTTGCATTAGGCTTTTTTGTGTGTTTTAAGAATGTGCATGTGTTATAGATTGAGTTTAGGTTGGTTCTCTTTTTAGTTTACAGGGCTAAACTTATACCTTCCAAGAAGTCTATAATCAGAAGCATCTGTGATCAACAGGAGCTTCAGTATTTCTTTATGTTTTTCACCATCATGTTTACACCGAATGCGCTAAATATAAAGCTCTACACTTATAGCGCATATGTCACTGATACATCTATTCCATATGTGTATTCGTTATCTATAAAATGTCATTCTTAGAATTTGTTCAAATGTTTAATGAGTTTTATCATTTAGAATGCATGTGAATACCTTTTTAATGAGGTGTTTGTACTCAAATATGACATGTGAAACAGTACCTGACACTTTCCAGGTAATATTCTCATTCACAGATGCATTTGTAAGGCATTATTTATTACACACAGTACAGAACAGGAAATATGTAGAGTATGGTCCATCTCCAGTTAATGTTTCATGTGCTGTCAAGGGTTTAATTGTCTGTTTTCCTTGTTTTCCATTGTGTTAGTGGGTTGTAATGTGTGTGGGCTGTGGGTACAGGAATGGGATCATAATCTGAATCTCCAGATGAGTTGGTCTTCCACATAGTGCTGGATCATTGAGCTCTGTGGGAAGGCCACCCAGATTGTGAGAGAGCTGCGGTGAGAATAAGGGTTTTTGGTGTACTGCTAATGTTTAAACAATATTATTAATAATAAAACACTGTTTAAGTTAATATGACAAGTATGTCAAGAGTGAGCTTCCATATTTAATTGACAGTGGTAATCGTTGATGAAGCACTTCTGCAGTATTGAGTCCAAAGCTTGGGTTCATACAACAGAAGCGCTTAGAGTCTAATTTCAGCACAGAAGCACACTTCATTCAAAGGTCTCTGTGGGAGAAAATAATGTGAAGGACATTGGCTTTATTCAGCAGACCTTCAATTATGAGATTGAGGAAAAGGTGTTTGCCAGTGAACAGGAAATTGGCTATTATTTTGTGAATAAAGTAGACACCATACCAATTTAAGCATTGAAAAAACCTATAAATCCCACTATAATTTATATTTTGTAAATGAATGTTTCAATTAATGCAAATTTACCAAACCAAAAATAAACCAAAAATCTATAATAAAGAAATCTATACAAAAACAGACCTCAGGCACAATGACTAACACTTGTGTGCTGTTTTTAATCATCAGAGGTTCTACTCCCCACCTCCTTTTTATTTTGGAAGGTTGAATAAAGTTTACTGCAGAACATATTGTTTTAGGTAACTTAAAATCTACTTTATAAAGTAATATATAAACCTCCTGGTTTTATTCAAGTCCAAAACGTTCTTTAAAATAGCAACAGTCATTTGCAATACATTGGGTTACTAAAAATAATTTTAATGGATGTATCCCAGAAATAGCTTCTTAAAAATAATTGCATCAACATAAATGCATATATGTAATATTTTAGAATTTTAGACTTTTGGGAAAATACTCTGTGGACTGACAAGACAAAAGTTGAACTTTTTGGAAGGTGTGTGTCCAATTACATCAGGCGTAAAAGTAACACAGCATTTCAGAAAAAGAACATCATACCAACAGTAAAATATGGTGGTGGTAGTGTGATGGTCTGGGGCTGTTTTGCTGCTTCTAGACCTGAAGACTAGCTGTGATAAATGGAACCATGAATTCTGCTGTTCACCAAAAAATCCTGAAGGACAATGTCCGGCCATCCGTTTGTGACCTCAAGCTGAAGTGAACTTGGGTTCCTCTGAATGGCTGAAGAAAAACAAAATGAAGACTTTGGAGTGGCCTAGTCAAAGTCCTGACCTGAATCCTGTTGAGATGCTGTGGCATGACCTTAAAAAGGCAGTTCATGCTCAAAAACGCTCCAATGTGCCTGAAATATTGCAAGACTCATTGCAAGTTATCGCAAACGCTTGATTGCAGTTGTTGATGCAATGTTGAAACACTTCTTAAACCTAAAATGATTTTTGTAAATCCAGTGCTCAAATGCAGTGTAGCCACCTGACTAATGACTGGTCTTGAATGTCCACAAAACTGGAAGACTTTCTGAATGTATATAAGCGGTAGGCTATTTCAGAAAGAAACATTGAAGAAACATAAAAGATGAAAAAGAAGAATAATTTAAATTGCTATTGTGTAAATAATAAGTAATCATGCAATCCATTAAAAAGTAACTGTAGTCTGATTATGAGTATTTTAAAATGTAATTTAATTTAATTACAAGTGCTTACTTTTGGAATCTGATTATGTAATCCAGATTACATGTAATCAATTACTACTACTTCAGCTTGTCTTTTCACTGTTATGCTGATGATACACAATTATATATGAAAACTGGTACTCAATCATCGTCAATGTCATCTTCATTATCTGCACTTACTGTGTGCATGGAGGAGATACGGGCGTGGATGAATAATAACTTTCTCCAGTTGAACAGTTCAAAAACAGAGGCCATTCTCATTGGCTCTCCTCATCAGATTAGAACATCTACCATAAATTGTATCACATTTTCTGGTCGGGATATTCCTTTATCATCAGTGGTCACCAATCTTGGTGTTAGATTCGATCCGCATTTAACCTTTGAGGCTCATATTAAGCATCTTTGCAAAACATCCTTTCATCATCTCAGGAACATAGCTAGACTTCGCCCTACACTCACCCTACGCGATGCTGAGAAACTTGTTCATGCCTTTGTCTCATCTAGACTTGATCACTGTAATGCGCTTCTCATTGGGATTCCTAATAAGAGCATTCAGAAACTTCAACATATACAGAACTGTGCAGCCAGGATCCTAATGAGAGTACGTAAATATGAGCATATTACTCCAATTCTCCAGTCTCTTCACTGGCTTCCCATTTCGGCTCGGATAGAGTACAAAGTTTCCCTTCTTACACATCAGTGCATCCATGGCGAGGCCCCTATGTACCTTAAAGCAGTGGTTCTCAATCCTGGTCCTGGGGGACCCCTGCTCTGCACATTTTGTATGTATCCCTTATTTAACACACCTGATTGAGATCATCAACTCATTAGGAGAGAAGATCCATGAACTGAACTAACGAGCTGATGATCTCAATCGGGTGTGTAAATAAGGGAGACATGCAAAATGTGAAAAGCAGGGGTCCCCCAGGACCAGGATTGAGAACCACTGCCTTAAAGAACTCCTTATTCCTCATACTTCAGTACGCTCTCTCCGTTCCACAAATACTCACCGGCTCCTACTACCTAGGACTAAGATGCGCACAATGGGGGATAGAGCATTTTGTACAGCTGCACCTAGCTTATGGAATGCACTCCCTGATCACTTGAGAGCTCCACAAGCAATTGATGTCTTTAAAAAGGGACTAAAAACACACCTTTTTAAAAAGTTTTTTTGTTAAGTTTTACTGTGTTTTACTGGAGCTGTTTTATTCATATTTTTATATTGTATCATCTATTATGACTCTTCTGTAGCACTTTGAGATTTTCTCGAAAATGTAAAGTGCTTTATAAATAAAATGTATTATTATTATTATTATTATTATTATTATTATTATTATTATTATTACCTTGCTCTGTAAATTACTGTTAAAAATCAAAATTTCCATATAGAGAAACTGAATAGGATTTTTTACTTTTAGAACTTTATTACAATCAATCAATCAATCAATCAATCAACTCATCTTTTCTTCCATTGGACAGGCCTGCATTCTCCCCTGATTGATCCTTTGTGTGTGTGTCAGTCTGATCAAAATGCTCAAACAAACAGAATAATTCCTGTTAGAAAACAAACAAAAACCTTTTATATCAGCATTTGATGCCCTGCTTTTCTTAGCTGGATTAAGCAGATTTCCTAGCCTGGCCAACCTGGCATTCAGCTGGTTTACTAGGATGGCCAGCTGGTTTCCCAGCCTGACCAGCTGTTACCAAGTGACCAAGTGCCTTACAAATCAGAAACACTGTATGGTTCAGGTAAATCAATTTTAAACTTACTTATAGTTTTGTAGTTGTCTCAGTTTATTAGGCTGGGATTGGAGAAAGTATTTCAACATGAAAAAAATGAGACACTTCACCTTTAAAGAAAGTCTAGTAATAATGGTAACCTTTGAGTTTTCAGAACAGCCAGTGAAAAGTACACACAGTGACACAGACAGACAGACACAAACACACACCCACCCCTTCTCTCTCTCTCTCTCTCTCTCTCTCTCTCTGTCTGTCCCTCAGAGTGGTGCCTACAGGCATGATCCTATTTATTACCGGAGCAGAGGGAGCAGTTTGTGTCGGGCTCTGAGGGGATGATGAGGTAGAGGCTGAGCTGAGAGCTGTGTGAGGACAAACTCTCACCGACATGCCTGCATATCTCCACTCCGTACGCTCTCAGTCACAATCACAATGAAAATGTGGATCCAGGTAAACATTCCCACATATTCTGGCAGATGTGGCTCTGAAATCCAACAGTAATGCATGTGGCACAGTATTATCGGCACAGTTTAGGGTATTAAAAAGATTGATGAGATTAAATAAAGAGAGCAAAGATATGTGTTGGTTGCATCTGCTTAACTTAAACATCAAAGTGAGGAGCTCCCAGCATGTGTTTACAGAACTTCTTGTTTGCATTTGTGTTGGATTAGCAAAGATTGTTTTAATGCTTCTGAGACTGAGAGGCGGCATGATCTGGTTCCATCATCTGCAAACTGTATAAAAACATATTCACAAGCACATTCCCTACAGACACACTGCCATATTTCTTTTAAACCCACCAGGCGGCCAAGAAAACAAGCCACACAAGCTCCTGTCAATATTTAATCAAATACAGATCAAGTCCAAAAACCTTGCACATGTACCCTCAATCCAAATCAATCACCGTAACAGCTGGAATATTTCGTAAGAAGCCGAAGATTGCTTATTGATCAAAGTACAAATTAAATCACCTAAAAGACTTCTTGCTAAGATATAAAAAGTGCTGGCGTCTTTTGAGTATTAGCCAAAGCGTAGTCTAACCCACTCAAAAAAGCTTTGTAACCTTGCTTTATTACCTCCTCTTATATGCATTTCTTTAAAAATACATTTATTTCAGCTCCAGTGTTTGCAATGCCATGTGATATATCCCACAGATTTGGCCTGTATTGGATTTGATGAACTTTCTGCAAACACAATCTTCAATCATTAAAAAACAAAGCTAAAAATACAGTTCTGCATGCTAAAGCTTTTCAGATTTAATAACCTTGACAGAAACAGAACAAAGCTATCATTAATTGTTTTGTGGATAACAGTGCAGAACAGAGAATCTAGCTCTTGGCCATTCATGTTATAAAAAATAATACCAACAAATAATTTACTGTGTATCAACAGTAGTCCCATTAAATCCAGAATTATCCTAAAATGCATCCATTATCTTTGAATTATTATTTATTCATTTTTATATTCATAAATGGCTAATTGTGACTTTTAAATGTCTTTATTTTTTCTTTCACTTTTTTTCATGTATCTAAAGCACTTTAGAGGACTACTGAGTATGAAATGCGCTAAATAATAATAAAAAAGCTATCTTTTTCATTTTTATCAGCTTTTTTGTCCTATCCATTTTATTTAAAATGTAGTAGAAACTAAGAAATCAATTAAATGTGAACACAGAGAGATTTCTTGTGGATTTCCGTTGCTGGAATCTTGCCCGTTTAACAGTACACAGATGAATGTTTAAATAATATTAATACTGTTTATCATGGCATTGTATTGTTTACTGTTCTAAACAGGAGGAGTGTTTAGGCTGAGTGGAGAAGTAAACACAATTTGAATCCAAGGAGCTTTCAGTGACGACACAAACAAGGCAATACATGGCATATCGCATCAAAGGCTCGTAGTCATTGTGTTCCAAGACATGATTTGGGGCTTGTTAGCATTATAACCAATACCAGTAATAATAGCAAATGCACTCTGATTCCCCTCTCCTCCTTTTCCAGCCTGACAATATCCACATGCTTCTCCGTCTGCCAATAGCTTGTCGTGACATGCCATTATAATAATTGGCCGTTCGCTCTCCATCCCCGGTTGGCCTGCCAATCTGCCCATTGACACAGTGGGAGCATGGCAGCCCATCATTCCAGTAATGACAACACAGCAGAGATTCAAGCTGGATTTCACCAGTAATAATGATGATGGTAATAGAGCTAACCACCAGCGGGCCTCATCATCCCAAAGAGTTCACAGGAAAGGACTCTAACTAAGTGCAAAGTTTCACAGAATTCACAACTGACAACTAAGATCTGAATGTATGAATGTGTACGAGTTTGGACAAAATGTGAAATACTGTTAAAAGGGATAAATGAAAACTGTTCTCATTTAGTCATACTCATGTTGTTCCAAACCTGTATGATTTTGTTGAGCGTGTGTGTAAAAAAGTATTTGAAATGATCAACTACATTGTATCCAACTGACTTGCAATGTACAGACATCAAAACATTTTTTTTTAAATATCTTATACAAAATATCTCATTTTTGGGTGAGCTATCACTTTATACCTACAGAGCTGTCAGGTACAAAAAGAAAAAAGCACATCTGTGAACAGAATTACAACTATCCAAGAGTAATCCAGCAATATTCAAACATTATTACACATCTCTTTGGAATACTTGATCCTGATTGGTCAAAAAAAAAATGTGTACAGTGTGCTAGGTTAATGTGTGATAACACTCTGTGGTATCTTTTTCTTTTTACACTTTCAGAAAAAAAAAAAAGCTTAAAAGCTTTTTCAAACTTATTTACCCCTAAAGTGTACATATTAGTACAAAAAATGGTACATATTAGTACCGTTTGCAAGGGTAATGCCTCAGTGACAGCTTTTTTTACCTTTATTCCAACCTGGCCTGATTGTTTATATGTAGGTATTAGTATGTAACATTTACAGATACGAGATATACACTTTTGTACATTTTGATTGATGCTAAAACATAAAATTTAGACATATTAATACATACTAAATGTAAACATTATTATGTATTTACAGCTAAAAAAGTCAAATATTTATGACTTTTATTATAAAGACATTTACATAGATGCACTTTTATCATTTTATCAATAAATATTTTAGATTTTTAGATCCTTTAACACAATACAAAAGTTTTGTGTGACATACAGAACAGAATTTAAGTTGTTACTTGCTAAAAAATCTTGTAAACAGCCGAATACACTCATTTTTCATTCAAACGCACATGTTGCAATTTCTGACAAAACAGGCGAGATCCAGTGAGTAGGGATGTAACGGTATTGTAAATACCGTCGTACCGCAATAGCAAATTTTTTCGATACTACCGTGGTCGCATGACTCGATAAAACGATAGGTCTTCTGAGAAAAGTTTGCTCAGGCGAATGGAGCGAACGGGAGGTAGCGGGAACTACAATTCCCATCAGCCCAGGCGTGGCCATCCTCCTTTGCGGTCTGTTGCCCGCCCCCCTTGAACGTCAAGTTCATTTTATTTTCGATATAGCGCCAGATCACAATAGAAGTCATTTAAGGTTATCTTTCCTATAGAACAGGTCTATACATTGTTCTTTTATTAAACAAACTAAATTGCCTTATGTTATTTATCTTATTTACATGAAGGCTAGGGTTGCCACCCGTCCCTTAAAATACGGAATCGTCCCGTATTTGAGAATGAAATTGCGCGTCCCGTTTTGAATCAATACGGGACGGGTTTTGTCCCGTATTTTTTATAATTTTTTTTTAAAGCAGCGTCTCATGCAAATACTCACTGCGGTAAAGCCAGCCGCGGTTCAGAAAAACACGGTCAAGCCAGCCGCGATTGATTTTAAGTATGCGCGCATATTACAGTGATTACGGTAGTTTCAGAAACAACGAGGAAACAACACAGAGAGAACGCGCTTGCAGAGCGCTTTTCATTTAGACGCCCAGGACTGAGAGATAATTACGGTGGCCGAGAGAGGCCAACGCGCTGCAAACAAGAAAACACATGCAAACAGAAAAAACGACAACAAATTAAGAAAACATCTTCATCAGTTTGACAACACAGGCACTGCAAATTCTCACAACACAACCAAACTCAGAAACGCGCTGCGACCACACGAAGGCGCTGCGAACACACAAACGCGCTGCATATAGCACGGTCCACAACGGAAATGTTTCAGGGGGACCTCAAAAAGTGACGAACCCATCTGGGACCTGATTATTTTTTCAGTGGCTGTTGGTCAGAGCAGAGGTGTTATCGGTGAACTATCGCCTTTTAGTGATAGTATAGTATCACTTAAAGGTGATAGTGATATAAATAATCAGGTAATATAGTGATATAAATAATCAGGTCCCAGATGAGTTCGTCACTTTTTGAGGTCCCCCTGAAACATTTCCGTTGTGGACCGAGCTATATGCAGCGCGTTTGTTAGTTTGCAGCGCCCTCGTGTGTTCGCAGCGCGTTTCTGAGTTTGGTTGTGTTGTGAGAACTTGCAGCGCGTTTCCGTATTTGTGTTTGCGTTGCTAGGATTTGCAGCGCCTGTGTTGTCAAACTGATGAAGATGTTTTCTTAATTTGTTGTCGTTTTTTCTGTTTGCATGTGTTTTCTTGTTTGCAGCGCGTTGGCCTCTCTCGGCCACCGTAGATAATACTACAAAATGCTCGTGAATTTTTACTTAGTTATTTATTTGCATTTCTGCTTTAACATCCGTTTTATTTATTGGTGTACTTGACGGTTCTTTTCTGAGAAATGGGACATTATTACACTTTAGAGTCTAAGAAGTAGAAAAAAAACAATGATCAGTTCTTATTCCGGACGTCCCATATTATATGCAAAACTCATATGAAACCTTTTTACTGCAGCATTTTTGAGATATGGGACATGATTACATTTTAACGGGGTATATAGACCCCATTTCTAAAAAGTAGAAAAAAACAATGATCAGTTCTTATTCAGGACATCCCATATTATATGCAAAACTCATATGAAACCTTTTTACTGCAGCATTTTTGAGATATGGGACATGATTACATTTTAACGGGGTATATAGACCCCATTTCTAAAAAGTAGAAAAAAACAATGATCAGTTCTTATTCAGGACGTCCCATATTATATGCACAACTCATATGAAACCTTTTTACCCCCCTCGCCCCCCCGAATGCGTCCCTTATTTTTGGGTATTAAAAGTGGTAACCCTAATGAAGGCATGTCATTTCTGTCTCTACATGATGGCGCGTTTACTATGTCTCTTCCGCGAAAACATGCAGGACTCCATTCATAAAAACGGAATTTACTATAGCGCGGAATGCCACGGAATTTGTTGATTTTTGGATTAATAAATCAAAAGTTGGTCTGTCACTTAATTCAAATCGCGATATGGACTAGTGTCTGTGAATGAATGGAGGAGACGCGTTTTTTTTTCTTTACTACACTCATACTGAAGCAGGCGTGACACTCCCGCTAATTTTTGGCATTTGCATCTCACATGAACAGATAAACTCAATCTCCAAAGCTGCTGTGAGTGTCACTTTTACCGTTTCATTTAAGAAAACTAGCATCACATCATACTGTACACACAGAAACTTCACGGCAACCTGTCAAAATAAAAGTACGGTTTAACATGAAACAGAACAATATTAGTCTTGTATTACTTTTGTACAGTATAATGTAGGTGTTTATATATTCCTATTTAAATAATTTACATAAAACAATATATATAATAAAAAAATAAATATTACAACAAGATTAAGCACTTAATTGTAGAAAAAAATACTACAATTATTATTTAAACGTTTTAAACTGAATATATTTTTTCTTCCATGGATGGATTTTAACAGTAAACCTCTGTTTGTTTGCCAAAAATTAAAAGGGTTTATTTTTCATTTGATTAAAAATAAATAAATGTTTATGCTTTCATTTGATTATCAGAAAAATTAAAACAAAAAAAAAAAAGGCAAAAGATTGTAGAGCCCTATTGTTCAAAATGTTAAAATAGAGAGTTTTGGACTGATTTTTCCACTTATTACACAAAGTAGGCTAAAGTACTGCGAAAAAAAAAGTAATGTGGTTACATGGTTTAATAATTTTTTGTTATTAAAATTGAAAAATTGAAGTTCCTGTTTCAAAGTTTACAGATAGATGGCTAATTTGTATGCCATTGATATGTTCAGTGTTCATGTAAACTGTTTAATAAACACTTCTGCCACTTTTTTCGAGTCTCTTCATTAGTTTTGTTTTTCCTGTAAATGATTCAATAAACACCATACCGTGCCATTCATACCGAGGTATTACCGTACCATGAAGTTTTGATACCGTTACATCCCTACCAGTGAGCATTTGATTTCACAGCTGTAAAAGTTTTTGTAACGCTTTGAAGCAGCAATTTATGAGTGTGTAACCAGCATGGGGTTTTGACATTTAGTCGGTGCTGAGAATGGAAAGAAAGATCACTGAATAGAGGCTAAAGATAAACAAAGGTTAAACAATTACAGAAATGTTATTAATTTTAGAGGGATAGTTCCCTAAAAATGAAAATTCTGTCATTAATTACTCACCCTCATGTTGTTCTAAACCTGTAAGACCTTTGTTCATTTTCTAAACACAAGTTCACGTAAACTATTTTAACTATGTCCTTACAACCTTTCTGGACCTTGAACGTGTCAGTTGCGTTGCCGTCTATGGAAGATCAGAAAGCTCTCAGATTTCATCAAAAACATCTTAATTTGTGTTTTAAAGATGAACGAAGGCCTTACAGGTTTAGAACAACATGAGGGTGAGTAATTAATGACAGAATTTTCATTTTTGGGTGAACTATCCCTTTGTGGTTAAAGGGGGTATATGCAATTTTCTGAAACTTAAACTCGCGACTGACACCTGTGACCAAAAAATGGAACTGCTCTTCCTTTCTGCTCGCTCTCACAGCGCGCGCTCATACGTGCAAACTTTACAAGTCATCCGCTGCAAAGAGGTCAACATTATGTTTACAGAGGTAAGAGCAGTCAAATACATATATTGTTTGAGAAACTAAGTTTGTTTGCAATAATAGGCTAATTGCTGACTAGCGGTGGTGGCAAAGTGATCTGAAACATTTAACATGAACGCGCTTGACGTCACATCCGCAGATAGCGCGCGAAAAATCCGACCCGACAGAA
Organism: Garra rufa; assembly: GCF_049309525.1. Taxonomy (NCBI): domain Eukaryota; kingdom Metazoa; phylum Chordata; class Actinopteri; order Cypriniformes; family Cyprinidae; genus Garra; species Garra rufa. The sequence goes on from NC_133365.1 coordinate 15,011,356, forward strand.
AATAGGAAAAAAAGGATACAGGCTTATAGGTGCACCCACTGTGAGCTGACAAGGTGTCAGTATGCTCATCAGGAGATGTTTGAGTCATAAATGGTCAAATAAAAAGGCTATTGTTACGTTTATTTTGTGGAAAAAGTTGCATATAGCCCCTTTAATATGTAGTCTTATTTTTAGATGCTGTCAATATTGTACGTTTCAGTGCCTATGAAAATGTATGTGTGGTTGTTGTTGTTGTTTTCCTGAGAGTGTATTAAAATAATTTAAACTTTCTTAAATCAATATTTTATGTCTATTTATTTATTTATTTGTTTATTTATTCGCCAAGTAGCCGTGTAATGAGCGAGACAGTGTACACTCTGCTGGTCATTATCTCTAAGATTTATCCACTTCACATTGAGTCTAAGAACACCCTTTATCCAAGATAAAATCACTATAACACAAGCCTGCAGGGCATAATGTTTTAATAAACCCCTTTAGGATATATTTTGTGATAATGACCGGCTGACTGTACATATTGTAGGTCTCATCCAGTAATTGAATCTGACCTCAACATTTCAATCCATAATAATGCTTATGAAACAGGCATTATTATCTTCTTTGTCCAGTACTGTTGGCTCTGACTGCTCTAAATAGCGAGGTTGCATTGGCTGGCCATGCTAAAGATAATGCGCACAGCTGTGAAATTGTTCTTGATGCTCACAGTTCAAATGAGCCATGTATTTAGATGTAGGCTGCAAATACCTGTGACACGCTGGGAAAATGAAAACACATTACTAGACTGCTAACAATGTCTGAGAACATTTTGAGTATCAACAGAATACGTTGAGGATGGATTACAGAGAAAATAATAATGAAGAAGGGATAGCTGCACTCAAAAAAGGACAATTCTGTCATTAATTATTCACCCTCATGTCGTTTTAATTTGTGTTCTGAAGATGAACGAAGGTCTTATGAGTTTGGAACGACAAGAGAGTGAGTAATTAATAACAGAACTTTCATTTTTGGGTAAACTATCCCTTGAAACAAAAAAAATGTGACTGTTCCTGTGGTGGTTCAATTGAATTGCATTCATTTGATTAGACTGTTGCTAAATTTACACATGCAAATACCAAGATTTTTTATTCTATATTTTTTATTCGTTCACCTTCGGAACACAAATTAAGATCACAAAATCAAGAGCTTTCTGAACCTGCACAGACAATAATGCAACTACCACGCTTAAGGCCCAGAAAGGTAGTTGAATGGTAGTTGCATTGCTGTCTATGCAGGGTCAGAGAGCTCTCAGATTTAATAAAAAATGTCTTAATTTGTGTTCTGAAGATGAACGGATGAAGGTCTTACAGGTTTGGAATGACATGAGGGTGAGTAACTATTGACAGATTTTTCATTTTTGGGTGAACTATCCCTTTAACACAAAATATTGTGAATGTTCCCATGGCGGTTCAATTTAATTGTGATAAATGCATTAATTTGATTAGAATGTTGCTAAATTTACACATGCAAATAGCAATGACATTTTTAAAAAGTTCCAAAGTATTCAAAAATTTAATTAGGGATATAACATAAAAGTTTCAATCTATTAAAAAGCGTAATTAAGGATATAATATATAGTTTAAAATGTCAGTTTGCAAATCATAAATAGAATCTATAAACTGAAATACAACTTCATAGACTTGATTTTCACATACTGCTTTTCTATAAAGAGCAAAACTTCCACAAGGTCAACCACATTAACTACTCCAGAAAACTAAGCAATTTTGCTTGATATTTCAGTCATGGCCACTCATTTAATCTGCTTCTTTAAAATAGCATTTTATATCCACTGAATTAGCACTAATAGTTACTTGGAATTTTATTGAATGTGTCTAAAAGTAAAAATCTAATCAATTACCTTGAGAACAAAGCAGACTGACCACTAAAACACAGGGCAGAGGCAATATGTATCTTAAGGAAAAAGTTTCACAGCTGTTCTGGGTTTTGTCTGTTGGTCAATTAACCTGAGGTAATATAGATTTCTTTTCATGTTTTATGCTTCACTGACAGTGCTTTTCCCATTTCCACACTGATTCCAAAGTCATTTCCATTTGTAACAAAGGACCAACATTCAGCGCAGGGTTTATTCTTGCTGATAAAATCCCTCTAACTCAATTTTATCAGTCCTATTAAGCCTGTCAGCAATTACAAAGCCTGCACATGGCTGCAACAAAGCCCACTAAGCTGTCATTCTTGGAGCTCTATTATCACTTTCCTTTTATCATTTAATTGCAGGAATTACCCAGACACTAGATTTGGTTACCTAATGTCTTTAGATACAGTATATGTGCCAATCCATTTCAACGAGTGAAAAAGAAATCGGATGCCATTATAGACTTTCAGTTGTTTTGAGATTTAACAAATGTACTGACAGAGCTGAGCTTTACTCAGCTTAACTGAAGCTAATCACACAAGGCTGATGACGCGAATCTTTCAAAGCTGGCTTTGATAAGACATACCATCTCCTTTTCAAGAAACGTTTGCATTTTGTAAAGAATGTTTATGACAGTGCACAAGGGACATCTTGTAAACACACAAAACCTGGTCAATTTCAAGCATCTACAACATTACGTAAAATGAGTGAGTCACAGGTCTAAACAATCCATCAATTCTACTAAAATGTCAAACAGCCACGTTTGGTCAAGTAAATTGTTATTGTATTTTGACGGATGGATTTGGCACTGAAGAAACAGTTTAAAATGAGGTTGCACGCATCAGTTTACTGTTACCTTTCCAATACTTTAATCATCCTTTCCTTAGAGTGCTAATCTCTTTTTCATTTCTTTTCTCCACCCACACCTTTGGATGTCCATACCAGTGTTTACAAGCTTCTGCCCAGACCTGCCCACTCTTGGCCGCCACTATCCCCTCACCTGTGCCCCATCTGCCATTATCAGTATCGTGACTGTCATCCAGCAGCAGCTATAACCTATGCTTGCATCCTACTCTATTACAATAATGATAGAGTCCGGTCCGAGGAGATGAGCTTCTCCAAACTTTTCAGGTTTAAGTCACAGTAAACAGCTTCAAAAGTCACATCTAAAGTCACTTGCCACAAGCTTTAACAGTTTTTTTTTCTATATGCTAATATCACACATTCTTTAGATTAAAGCATAAAGCATGTCAGTTCAGTCACACTTTAGTCCAGTTCTCACTACTAATTAAATATTAACTATAACTTTTGCTTCAATAAATCCCCAATTTTCAGTTTATTAATAGACAGTAAGGTAGATGTTAAGGTTAGGTATGTGCAGAATAAGGCATTAATATGTGTTAATATGTACTAATAAGAAAACAAAGTTCTAGTAATATGCAAGCTAAACAACAAATTAAACAACTTGTTAATAGTGAGAATTGGTTCCTAAAATAAAGTGTTACCGTCAGTTCATATACTGTACATATCACACTGATTCATGAAAACTTCAAAAAAAGTTCAAAAAAATTAAATGTATTATATATGAATAATAGCTTTGTTTCAGTTTATTTAGTTCACAAGAAAGAAAGAAAGAAAGAAAGAAAGAAAGAAAGAAAGAAAGAAAGAAAGAAAGAAAGAAAAGAAAAGAAAAGAAAAGAAAAGAAAAGAAAAGAAAAGATGTTCCCAAAAATCAATACTGACTATAACAAAATGTTGCATGATAATGGATGCTTTTTATTCAGCTATTTCTAAAAATCTGAGAAGGCACAGTGAATAGCAATTTTTTTCTATAATGGCACTACTACACACAGCAATCACTTCTCTTGACACACTTAGTATTACATGCAGAATATAAAATCATCTTCATCATTGACCTGAAATTGTATGAACACTGTTAAGCAGACACGAGGCTAAAGTCAGTAAAAGATGTGCTTACTGTCACTTTTTTATTTCAGGAAGATTCCAATAGTGTGACTTCTTGAACATGCCAACATAAAAATCTTTAAATCTAACTTCTACAGTCAAACATTTTTTATGCTGCATTAACTACTGTAAGCCTGCGGGAAATGCAACTGTTGGGACATTTGCTACCAAATCTCAAAACTAACAGTGTAACAATTCATTTTCTCAGTCTCTATTTTGTGATACCCACCCACAAGCAACAGCACTAATGTACTAAAATAATGAAAAAGAAAACGTCTAGGTTACGTAGGTAACCCTCGTTCCCTGAAGGAGGGAACGGAGACGTTACATGGGAATTCGCTTAGAATCCAATCATCTCTGAGCCTTATACAAAAGGCCAATGAAAATTGGCGAGTGGCATTTGCATGACGCGCCACGCCCCGTACATACGGGTATAAATAGCGACGTCATGCGCCAGTCAGACAGGTTCTTCGCTGAGGAGCCGGATTGAGCCGGCGTCAGCGCGACGACAGGGACGTGGCAGGGGATGTAACGTCTCCGTTCCCTCCTTCAGGGAACGAGGGTTACCTACGTAACCTAGACGTTCCCCTTCAGTCGAATCACTTCGACGTTACATGGGAACTGACCCTATGGAACAAGCCACGTCCCTGCGCCGCGTTACACAATGACCACGTGCCGGCAGGCGGACGTGTCAACAGGCGGACGTTAACGTAACCTTCCCAACGCCCTGGGGCCCGAGAAGGGGGGTCCCCAGGGATGCCAGAAACTGAAGCAGGGTTGGGGGGGCGGAGACATGAATTCTGTTCATGTGAAAATAAGAAATTCAATATATCCATAAGGGGGTTTTAGGGATATACGAGGGAAACAGAGGCCTTCTGGTTGACCCCTGGAAAAATATAGAGAAAAATAGCCACAACCTGCGGGGCGAAGGAGACCCGGCAGGAGCACAGTCAAGAACTACTCCGCGTCTAGCCCGGACTGAGGGGCATGGAGGACCCAGGTTCGCCGGAGGGAACAAACTGGGAGATAGCGCACGGATCCCCGTGGGAATGGCGCAGCAAGCCGACACTAGCCGTCCTCCCGGTCACCTGTCAGAACCCGGGAGGAGATGGCCTCTAAGCGAAGGTTGTAAAACCTGGCAAAGGTATTCGGTGTCGCCCAGCCGGCAGCTCTGCAGATGTCCGCTAATGAGGCGCCATGTGCCAATGCGTAGGAGGATGCAACACTCCGTGTGGAGTGGGCATGCAAGCCTAAGGGGCAAGGCTCTCCCTGATATAAGTAAGACAGGGAGATGGCTTCTACCACCCAATGCGCCAACCTCTGTTTGGAGACAGCATTCCCTTTCTGCTGACCTCCGAAGCAGACAAAGAGCTGCTCAGTGTGTCTGAAGTGCCGAGTGCGGTCTACGTAAGTGCGCAGAGCACGGACTGGACACAACGATGCTATAGCTGGGTCTGCCTCCTCCAAGGGCAGAGCTTGCAGGTTCACCACCTGATCGCGGAAAGGCGTGGTGGGAACCTTGGGCACATAGCCGGGCCGGGGTCTCAGGATGACGTGAGAATCGCCGGGCCCGAACTCCAGGCACGCTTCGTCGACAGAGAAAGCTTGCAGATCCCCCACCCTCTTGATGGAGGCCAACGCAGTCAGGAGCGCTGTCTTCAATGACAGAAACTTAAGCTCAACTGAGGCGAGGGGCTCGAAGGGAGGTCCCCGCAGGCCCTGGAGGGCGACGGAGAGGTCCCAAGAGGGTACGAGGCGCGTTCTGGGAGGATTGATCCTCCTAGCGCCTCTGAGGAATCTCACGACCAGAGGGTGCTTACCTAGGGATGATCCATCCACTGCATCGTGATGTGCGGCAATAGCGGCAACATACACTTTGAGAGTCGAAGGGGACAGCCTGCGCTCCAACTTCTCTTGCAGGAAGGAAAGCACAACTGCAATCGTGCATCTCTGTGGGTCCTGTTCTCGTGAGGAACACCAGTCGACGAATAGACCCCACCTCAGTGCGTACGCCTGCCTTGTAGAGGGGGCTCGGGACTGAGTAATGGTTTCTACCACGGCCTGTGGAAGGCCGGCGAGGTCAAAAGCGTCCCGTCCAGGAGCCAGACGTGCAGGTTCCATAGATCGGGACGTGGGTGCCAGATAGTGCCCATCCCCTGAGAAAGAAGGTCCTTCCTCAAGGGGATTTTCCAGGGAGGGGCTGCCGCGAGGGAAATGAGTTCTGGGAACCAGGTCCTGGCAGGCCAGTATGGGGCGACCAGGAGAACCTGCTCCTCGTCCTCCCTGATCTTGCACAGGGTCTGTGCAAGGAGGCTCACTGGGGGAAAGGCGTACTTGGGCCCCGGAGGCCAGCTGTGGACCAGAGCGTCCCTGCCGAGGGATACCTCGTTGAGGGAGAAGAACTGCTGGCAGTGGGAGGATTCGGGGGAGGCAAACAGATCTATCTGGGCCTCCCCGAAATGCCTCCAAATCAGCTGGACTGTCTCGGGGTGGAGTCGCCATTCTCCAGGGAGGGTGGACTGCCGTGAGAGCTGATCGGCTGCACGGTTGAGTTCCCCCGGAATGTGAATGGCTCGTAGCGATTTCAGCCACGTTTGACTCCAGAGGAGCAGACGGCGGGCGAGTTGTGACATGCAACGGGAGCGGAGGCCGCCCTGGTGGTTGATATAAACCACAGTCGCAGTGCTGTCGGTACGCACAAGTACGTGCTTCTGACACAACGTCGGTCGGAAGCGACGAAGGGCCAGAAGCACAGCCAGCAACTCGAGGCAATTGATGTGCCACTGCAGTCGAGGTCCTGTCCAGGAGCCCGAAGCTGCTTGCCCGTTGCACACAGCACCCCAACCCGTGGTGGAGGCATCCGTGTAAACCACGATGAGCCTGGACACCTGCCCCAGGGGTACTCCGGCCTGGAGAAAGGCAGGGTCTGACCACAGGCTGAATAGGCGGCGACACTGCGGGGAAACGCCAATCCGGAGTGTGCCACGGTGCCATGCCCGTCTCGGGACTCGGTCGTGTAGCCAGTGCTGAAGCGGTCTCATATGAAGCAAGCCCAGCGGCGTGACCGCAGCCGCAGCTGCCATATGCCCCAGGAGCCTCTGAAAAGTTTTTAGAGGAACCGCTGTCTTGTGCCTGAATAAATCTAGACATCTCAGCACCGACTGAGCGCGCTCGTTGGTGAGACGGGCTGTCATGGAGACCGAGTCCAGCTCCACACCGAGAAAAGAGATCCTCTGCACTGGGGAGAGTTTGCTCTTTTCTCGGTTGACCTGAAGGCCCAGGCGGCTGAGGTGCTGAAGCACCAGGTCCCTCTGGTCGCATAGCACCTCTCGAGAGTGGGCTATCAGAAGCCAGTCGTCGAGATAGTTGAGGATGCGGAAACCTGACAGCCAAAGAGGGGCCAGGGCCGCTTCCGCAACCTTGGTGAAAACGCGAGGAGAGAGGGACAGGCCGAATGGGAGAACCTTGTACTGGTATGCTCGACCCTCGAACGCAAACCGAAGAAAGGGCCTGTGGCGAGGAAGAATCGAGACATGAAAGTACGCGTCCTTCAGGTCGATGGCTGCAAACCAATCCTGGGGACGAATGCATGAGAGCATGCGCTTCGTCGTAAGCATCTTGAACGGCAGCCTGAGAAGGGACCGATTCAGGACTCTGAGATCCAGGATGGGTCTTAACCCACCACTCTTTTTGGGCACGATGAAGTAGGGACTGTAAAACCCTGACCTCATCTCGGCTGGAGGGACAAGCTCGATCGCATCCTTCGCCAGTAGGACTGCGACCTCTGCACGCAGGACAGCGGCGTGGGTGTCTGAGTGGACACAAGTGTGAAGGACACCTCTGTACCTGGGTGGAGCTTTGGCGAACTGAATCGCATAGCCGAGACGTACCGTCCGTATCAACCACCGCGAGGGGCTGGGGAGCTGAAGCCAGGCCCCCAAGCGCCTCGACAGGGGTGTCAAGGGAACGTTGACCGACGTGACCATGGTGGGGCAGCCTAGGGGGGGAACAGGGAGGGGAGACAAGCTGCTCTGAGCAGGGCCTACCTTCTTCCCAGGTTCCCGCGCTGGCGAGAGACAGCTCCGTATCCGGCTCCGAGAGGGCATCCTGGTGCCGCCCGGAACGGGAACACGAGGCCGAGGCCCCGGAGGTGAAGGAAATTGCTCTTTTATTGAAGTTGTGGGTACCGCCGACCCGTAGGCCGGCGGCAGCGTTAAAGTGCACAACAACCCCCGGCCCTCCACCGGGAGCGGGGACGTGCCTCCGGGTTGCCCGCGTCAGGGACGTTTCGCGGCTCTTTTGTGGGTGTTCTTCGCAGGTCCCTGAGAGGCGGGCGGCGCCCCGCCCCCGCAGCCGGCTCGACGTCGGGCCGTCTCCTTCTTGGGTTCAGCAGGCGACGGAGCAGGTTTGGTGGGGGCCGCGGGGGGGCGCCCTCGGCGACGAGCGGGGGGAGGCTGGGCCACCGGCGGCGGGATGGGTTTGGACTCGCGGCGGGGCAGGATGTGTTGGATGGCCTCCCTCTGCTTCTGGACCGCCGAGAACTGCTGGGCAAAGTCCTCGACAGTGTCGCCGAATAGGCCACTCTGGGAGATAGGAGCGTCAAGAAAGCGAGCCTTGTCGACGTCTGCCATCTGGGCCAGAGTGAGCCATAGGTGTCGCTCCTGGACCACGGCTGTGGACATCACCTGACCAAGGGAACGCGCCGTGACCTTCGTCGCCCGTAGGGCGAAGTCGGTGGCGGCGCGGAGTTCTTCCATAACCCCCTGGTCGGGACCACCCTCGTGCAGCTGTTTCAGGGCCTGGGCCTGATAAACTTGTAAAATCGCCATAGCATGCAGGGCGGTGGCGGCCTGTCCAGCGGCGTGATAAACGCGGCCCGCAAGAGCGGACGAACGCTCACACGCCCTGGACGGGAGATGCGGACGATCCCGCCAGGTGGCAGCGCCGCGCGGGCACAAGTGCACCGCTACAGCGCGCTCGACCCGGGGAATCGCTGCATACCCCCTGGCCGCCCCGCCATCGAGGGTGGCGAGGGGAGAGGAGCTGGGGCGGGGCCGTGATGAAAAAGGGGCCCGCCAAGATCTTGTCAGCTCCTCGTGCACCTCCGGGAAGAATGGGACCGAGGGAGGGCGAGGTGGAGCCGCGGGGGCCCTCCCCAGGAACCAATCATCCAGCCTAGAAGGATCGGCCGGGGGCGCCTGGGGCACCTCCAAACCGATCCCCCTGGCGGCCCGGAGAAGCATAGTCGACAGCTCGACGTCCACCTCAGACGGAGCGGCCACCTCAGCAGGGGGTCGCGCCGCCGAAGCGTCCGCCTCACCGACCGACTCTCCCTCTGATGCTGCGATCGACATCTCATCCTCCGCAGGAGCACCGAAGGAGACGCTCAGCCCGCTGGGCGGGGAAGCGTACTGCTCCGGGAACTCGACGGGACCACGCTGTGTGACAGAAGACCGCAGGGCTTTCTGGGCCGGCGGTGCGTTCTGCACAGTGACTGTTAAGTCCCCCCCGCGCCTGGCCGCGGTGGCCGAAAAGCATTGACGACTTAACGACGGACCGCGGGAGGAAGACGGGGGGAGCCGCCTCGCGAACGAGCGGCGGGACTTCAGCGTGGTCATGGTCATGCATTCGCAATGAATGCATTCACCATCCATGAACGCTGCCTCAGCGTGCTCTTTCCCCAAACACGTGAGGCAGTGATCATGTCCGTCCGCAGGAGGGAGGAAACTACCGCATCCTGAAGCGCACGGCCGAAAAGCCATTCTGAAAAGAACGTCTTAACAGCCGTGAGAAATTGCTCTTTTAGCTCCCGGTCTGCCCAGGGAAAAAGCCGCGGGGCGGCTGTGCACTCAACGGGACTTTCTCGCTGGAATGCAGTGCGGCTGTAATGGCCGTGAAAACGGCAGCCCGCGGGAGATCGCTGACGATTGCAACGGTAAGCTCTTTTAGATTGTTGCAGAACGCCAGAAGAGAGAGCAGGAACTCTGGAAGAACTCTTGAAGATGAAAACTCTTTAGCAGAGAGAACAGCAGGCTCAATCATTCAGACGGATCTGAAGCGAAGAAGCTGTCTGACTGGCGCATGACGTCGCTATTTATACCCGTATGTACGGGGCGTGGCGCGTCATGCAAATGCCACTCGCCAATTTTCATTGGCCTTTTGTATAAGGCTCAGAGATGATTGGATTCTAAGCGAATTCCCATGTAACGTCGAAGTGATTCGACTGAAGGGGAACTGAAATAGACACTGAAAATAAAGGAATGAATGAATATGGTAAATACAGAAATGTTTAATAAATATATATAACAGTATCTCAATGCTACTACAGCATGCAGTGTTTTCCATACATTTCAACTGCAAAATCTCCTCATGCCAATTGATTGGAATGTACAGGAGACAAAAGAAAGAGACCCCTGGGTTAAAAAAAATATTACTGCAATAATTTTAAGATTAGAGAGTAAGACAGCACACTGTAAGTTACAGTAGTACAGTTAAGGGGCTTATATTTAAATCCCCTTTTATCTCTGGTTTATCCCTCCAGCTTGTATCTACACACAATCATGCACACACTTAATATGCAAGAGTAAATGTTGATTTTTCTGCTGGAGTGGCAAAAGATCAGACTCCTTCTGACCATATGTTTAGCAGGAGGAACATTTTTAAAAATCATGCAATAACACCTGTCTTTGTTTGCAATAATCACAGCAAAAAGCAATGCGTGTGCACTTGCATTTGAATGCATAAATACAAACACAAATTACATTAGGCTTATAAACTAAGCTCATAATGATAAAAACAGCTTCATGAAATTTTCATTCTTTTATTATGATACTATCAACAAAATATCCATAGCTGACATCGCATGCTGTCTAAGTAGGTACTAAAACAAGTGTGTTCTATATGGAATGTGTGTAGTATGAATAAAATCCGAACATACTACAACCACCATGTTGTCATTGTTATATTGTCATATATGTTGTGTTGTTTCACTGACATTCACAAAGAATCTCCCACAACCTCATGGGACAGTAAAGTGTCCATTGGATGCGCACTTCAAAATCTTATTAGAAAGTACTTAGTAGGAAGTGTTTCTGAACACTGTAAATTCTCTTTTAACTGCTTTTTGCCTAACTATAGGGAAGTAAGCATATTTGAAAGCAGGGCATGTTTTTCCTTTAGTTTTGAAAAATGTAAAGATGGAAGAATGAAACATAATCAGTAGGGCTGCCCCCTAATAGTCGACTTACCGTTAGTCGTGAAAAGAGGCTTGGTCGACCAAAATTGTATTAGTTGCTTAGTCGCAGAAAGAAAATTTGCCAAGTCACAAAATCTGTGACCAACAGATCGTTAACGGCTAGTCTATATGTGGTAATATACTGTAGCATCAGACAGGACATCCAACATTCATTATCATTCACCAACATTAAATATGGCTTTTCATCTGAAAGATGTATGTAGTAGCAACTTTAAATGGCAGCTCAGCCTAATTAACCTAGAAAAATGTGCCCTATTCAAGTGTCTGAGTGCAGAGTATGGAAGCTGAACAGTAGCGCATGAAAGATGGAAACGCTGGTGCAGTCACTTGATCTTAAAATACTCAGTCATTTTTGGTCAAACTGATAAAAGTAATACATATTTTGATTCTGTAAATACTACGTTTATTTGTGTGCACTCAGAATAACAACGAAACGTTGCACTTTTGTAAAATAATGAAACCAAATGAGATGTGCTTTCTGCCGTCTCTGTGTTTGTAAACTTCAGCGCGAAACTTTGAAACTCTGTGTACACTGGCCTTACAGACATGAAAATATATCTATAGAGAGTGAAATTTACTAATTCAAATAGAAATATTCTTCACACGGATTATGTAATACATATACAGGCGCATCCACCACTGCGGAAATTATGAGTCAGTATTGCCAACTTTATCTCTTAAGCCAAAAACAAAGAAAGCACTAGTTTATCAATAAATTACTAAAACACTAATGCAGTTTCCTTTCTGTTTTTCCCTGACACATTCATAATTATTATATCTGCTGGTGTGCTATGGCAAGCTTTTTTCCGTGCACTAGCTTGAGCGCTTATTAGGCTATGTAGGCAATTAAAGGTGCATTGTTATGATCCATATGGTTTATGGTTTATTATTATGGCTATATGGTGCTTAAAATGAATGACTACTAGTCGACCAGAAAAATCTTTAGCCGAGGGCAGCCAGGGTAATGAGTAATTATTGAGTAATTAATGACAGAACTATCCCATTAACATCTAATAGAAAACTACAGGAAAAAGACTAGGACTCTGTGTACTGTACATATATGTGACCCTGGACCGCAAAACCAGTCATAAGGGTATTTTATTTTTATTTTTTTTAAATTGAAATTTATTATCTAAATCATCTGGAATCTGAATAAATAAACTTTCCATTGATGTATGGTTTGTTAGGATAGGATAATAATTGGGCGAGATACAACTATTTGAAAATCTGGAATCTGAGGGTGCAAATAAATCAAAATATTGAGAAAATCGCCTTATAGTTGTCCAAATGAAGTCAATGCATATAACTAATGAAAAATAAAGTTTTTATATATTTATGGTAAGAAAAATTACAATATATCTTCATGCAACATGTTCTTTACTTAATATCCTAATTATTTTTGGCATAAAAGAGAAATCAATAATGTTGACCCATATAGTGTAATGTTGGCTATTTCTACAAATATACCCATGCTACTTATGAGTGGTTTTGTGGTCCAGAATCACATATTTTCAAAACCAATTAGTTGTCAAAATAACTAATTGACTAAATTTTTAAGGCCTAAGACTTTAAATTTATTTCTATGGGAGCCAAGCAATTGTTTGTGCCAGAGAAAGCACTGAAAGCGACGAAAAGTTCAAAAATGCTCAACTTCCAAGAAATTAGTCAAATAAAATGCTGGGTTGTTGTAAGGTTGTGATGCAGGTAGTGACATTTGCCATGACATGAGTGATTTAAAAAATGCAGTTGTGCTGGAGTGTGTGCTGAATTTAGTGTGTAAATAGTATTGTTTACATTTTGGATGCTTTGCAGTTATATATATTTACTTTGGGCATTCAGGAAGAAAGCTAGCATCTTTCCAACTGTAATTGTGAGTATATGATGGTTACATTGACCGTGTGCTGAAAAAAAAAACATACACTCTCAAAAAGGATGTGTTAATTTTAAACACATTGTTTGTGTTATGTCTATTTTAGCACATTTTGTGTTACTTTGTGTTAAATGTGTGTTAAAAACGAAAAAGAAAATATGTGTTTCCAACACAATATGTGTTAAATATCAGCCAATCACATTGCTGCTTGCGTCACTTCATGAGCCGTTATTCTACTGAGACAAGCTAATTTCCTCATGCTTCAAGTTTTCATCGTCAGCAGACATAACATCGATGTGTGAAGGTAAGAAATGTTTGTATTTGCCATTATACGTTTTTAAAATGTCTTTTGTGATCGTTTGGAGACGGTCGAGGGGCATTTGGCACATATATGTGGTAGCCGGAAAACTGCGCCTGCTGCACATCTCGACGGTGGGAGCTTATTTTAACAAGCTTTACAGTTTATTTTGTTAGATTAATTGTGAACAGAATCGCTTTTAATTAATCACTGACACGTTGTAGTGCTTCACATGAGGAAATGCATTCGTTCGTCGCATCTCTCTCTTTGAAAATGAACAGATTCGTGGTGCCATGTATTGTGCAAATTGCCATAACGCTAACATAATCTCTGATGCTTAAGCTTTTCTTGCCTTTTTAGCTATAGCTATTTTACAATATTCGCTATGTGTAGCCTATAAATAACAAAAATATCTTTATTTTACTCTTGCAGCTTTGAATGGAAGATACTCTTGAAGCGCTTGTGGCAGTTACTGACGAGACAGGAGACAAAGGAGAGACTTCATCTCACTGACCCTCAACATCACTTGTATGCTGATGAAAATATGTAAATAAAATGATTAATACTTAAGAGGTTGTCAAATACCACATTTTTCAAAAATTTAAAGTACAAACTTTATAAACCATTAACAACTTTTCACTCAAGGAACAATTAAAATGTTGAAATGACTGTATTGTGATTGTTTACCTCTCTTTTTTTTAACATTTTTGAGTTTTTATGTAATTGTTAGTAGCAGGTTTAATAAATTGTGTTTAAACTATACATTAGTTTGCAGTGTCTTTATTGCATACAACAATTGTTAAAAAAATAACACATACTTGACACAAATTGTGTATTTATAACACAATAGTGTGTAGAAAAAAACAAAACATTTTCTGTGTTAGTTGGGTTAACACACTGGTTGAGTTAAAACTAACACAAAATGTGTTGTCCTTAACTAGACACAAAGGTGTGTTAAGAAACAACACAGGCTGTGTTGTTTTTAACACATCCTTTTTAAGAGTGTAGATTAAACACATTCACTGCAGAGTAATCACGCCGTAAGCCTGGTTTTAGATCCATCTGAAATTGGACGTGTTTACATGACGCATTCATCTGTACAAAAAAGTGGAGCACAATGGCTTTCAAATAAATGTAACTACAGTACTCATCCAGCATCCCGTCCCTAATTAAAAATCAAGCAGAAACAGCGCTGTACAGTTACTGTATAAACTTACTGTGTTGGCAGTGGATTCCGTTGAAGCCTGATGGGCACTTGCAGACGTATCCAATGAATGTGTCGCCCCTGAACGTTTCACTGATTTCACAGGTGCCTCCATTGTGACAAGGGTTTGGATGACAGGGTCCTGTAATTTAGACAAAATAGAAATAAGCAGGCAGGCTGAAGTGTTTTTGATGTATGTAAGTGTTCACAACCCACATGATGGGTTAGATAAACAGATGTGTTAGAAACAGACATCAGCAGTTTATAACACGGCCTGCAGTGTAAGCACTTGCATCTCTTGTCTACAGTGGCTCAAATAACAACTCATTTGACATACAGAGGGGAAAAAAAGATAAATGATTGAACACACCGAAGGAGAGGATGAAATGAGACAGAGTCACAGAGAGAAAGAGAGAAATGTAAGTATAAGCATCACTTGCTGAGGTCACCATGGGGCAGCTTGAGGGATAAATGCTATCATGGGCACTGTATTACTTCTCCTGGCACTGTGTCAACACACAGACAGACAGACAGACGAGAACGAGAACGAGAACGAGAGAGAGAGAGAGAGAGAGAGAGAGAGAGAGAGAGAGAGAGAGAGAGAGAGAGAGAGAGAGAGAGAGAGAGAGAATAAGTGCTGGCATTTCACTCAATCGTTATAATCAGTCAGAGAGTTAAATCAGAGCAGAAATTAATGGATGAGTATGTGAAAAGGTCAAAGTAAGGTTATGGGAGCAATGCTCTTTGACAGGATGCCAGTTTAATGACATTTTAGTGAAAGATGGATTCAGTAAAGGTATGACACATATGGCATATATTATGTAACTAGATAATATCTGGCATATGTACATTTATTGTAATGTGCCTTGACAGGAAGATTGTCTCCTCCAGCTGATTCTGTTTCCTCTCAAGGTTTTTATCCCTCTTTTACACTGTAAAATATGAGGTGATTACAGACTTTTTAGAGTGAAATTGCTTCATTTAATTTAAGTAAGTAGAGATTTTTTAGAAAAGTTAAGCTGTCATGTTTGTTAATAGAGTAATTATCTACTTTGATTGTTTTGGTTTGTTTCTATGCAAATTGCAAAAACAAATCTCATTAAAAATATTTTGTGTTGTTTAACTGAAATATATTTGTGTAATATTTATCTGTTTATCTATATGTGACCCTGGACCACAAAACCAGTCATAAGGTTAAATTTTACAAAATTGAGATGTATACATCATATGAAAGATAAAAATATATTGATATATGATTTGTTAGGATAGGACAATATTTGGCCGAGATACATCTATTTGAATATCTGGAATCTACTTGGAAAATCACCTTTAAAGATCTCCAAATTAAGTTCTTTACAATGCATTTTACTAATCAAAAATTACATTTTGATATATTTATAGTAGGAATTTTACAAAAAATCTTCATGGAACATGATATTTACTTAATTTCCTAATGATTTTTGGCATAAAAGAAAAAACAATAATTTTGACCCATACCATATATTTTTGGCTATTGCTACAAATATACCCTAGCGACTTAAGACTGGTTTTGTGGTCCAGGGTCACATATCTACCATTTAAAAGTTTCTGATCTTTTTTTTAATGATGTTTCGCCCTCTTTTTCTTTTTTCTCCATTTTTATTGAGATACATGTGTACACCAATGTACATGGAAGCAATGTATTTATGTGTGTATATGTACATGCACACACACACACACACACACACACATATATATATATATATATATATACACACACACACACACACACACACACACACACACACACACACACACACACACACACACACACATATATACACAAATACATAAAGACATAAGGACATAAATACACATCGTTCATTTTAGTGTTTACATTTAATTAAATTTTTTTAGGATTTTGAAAGAAGTCTCTTATGCTCATTAAGGTTACATTTGTTTGATTAAAAAAATAAAAAATAAAAACAGTGTAATATTGTGAAATATTCCTAAAATTTTAAATACTGAAAACAGCTACTTGATATTTTTTTGTGTCAACTGTGATTAATGTTTATTTTTAGGATTCTTTGAATGTTAGAATAGTACATATAGTCAAACCAAAATTTATTCAGACACCTTCAGCTTTTCCCATTATCACAGTTTATTCACTAGAGTTTAGACAATGGCAATTAAATTATGATAAGAACTCAGTTAAATTGTGTCAGAACAAGTTCATCTTGATAATGTCAGATAACTAAAATATGGTCAGATCAAAGTGTCAAATCAAATTTTTTTCAGTTTTACTTGTAGTCCACCATATGAAGAGTTTTTGGGTATAATATGTCACAGTTTACTTTATTTTGCTATCCTCACTTACATAAATGAACTATAGCGTCCTGCACCCACTAGTAAAATATCAAAAATGATATCTGGTGTCAATAATTTTTGGTTTGACTGCAGAACAGTATTCGTTTGAAAAAAAAAAAAAAAAAAAAAATATATATATATATATATATTGTATCATTATAAGCTGTTCCTTTTGATCAGTTTGTGTTCGCTGAGTAAAAGTATTCATTTATTTAAAAAAAAAATAAAGAAATAAAAATTAAGAAAAACAATACTGATAAATTATATTTAAAAAAAAAACTTCCACAAACCTAAAAACTTGATTTAAATAAGTATCTACTAACTAATTACAAAAGAATTAGAGAATCCAACAATCAAGTCAATTTATTACTAAAATGAGGAACGACAGTTGTAATGGTAATTTTAAACAATATGAATTGTAAAAATGACTTGAATAAATTTATGTTTCAGTGATAGTATTTTCATAGTGTCTCGGTTTTTTCCAAATGGAAAACCACTTTAATTTCATCTACTGCCTTTAAAAAAAAAAAAAAAGAAACAAAAAATGATGTGTTGTGAAGTCATGAATGACCAATCAAAATGCTGATTTCACTAAAAGCTTTTAAAACAACATTCAGGCACTGGACTGATTGTTCTAGAGTAGTTTCTAATCTCTTAGTCTTCTCAAATCCTGCATTTGCAAGCAAGTCAACCTCATAAGAACCCCCGGAGGGCCCATATCTCATGGCCTATCAATACCATACTGATGTTTAAAACATTAGAGTGCCTGCATCGGGTTGCATGCTGTCAAAAGTTGCTTGATGAAATTGCAGGGCAGTCAGTTTAATCTTTCAAAATATCAGTAGCAAGTTCTACAGGAGGGCATGGGTGGAGTAGAGAGATGTATTACAGAAACATGATCAATGTGCTTCTAAGTGCAAAGACAGACTTTAAATGAATATAGTTCAGAAGACACAAATTCCATTCTGGAAGAACCTTGTCTGCATTTGAAAGGTTCCATGGACGTACAAGGTTCTTCGTGAAACTACAGTACCAATGCCAAAGAAAACTTGGGTCAGTAAGTGTTATTTATCAAGGATACATTAAATTGATCAGAAGTGACAGACATTTATAACAAACAAACAAATAAACTGCATTTTAATTTTCTATTTAACAGAGGATCCTGAAATGAAAAATTGCCATGGTTTTCACAAAAATATTACAATGAATAAACAAATTCTGACTTTTTTCTCAGAATTGGGAGATATAAACTCACAATTGCGAGTTATAAAATCAGAATTGTGAGATATAAACTTGCAATTCTGAGAAATAAAGTCACAAATTGTAAGTTTATATCACGCAATTGCGAGGTATAAAGTCAAAATTGCATGATATAAACAGTTTGCAATTCTGTGAACATATCAGTCTTGTTTTCTCCTTAGAACTGGACTTTATAACCCACAATTGCGAGTTTATATCTCACAATTCTGAGAAAAAAAGTCAATTAATTCTGAGAAAATTGCAAGACACAAACTTGCAATTGTGAGAATAAAAGTCAGAATTGTGAGATACCAGTCAGTGACTTTATATCCCACAATTCTGACTTTATAACTCACAATTGTGTATCACAGTTCCAAAAAAAAAAAAAAGTCAGAATTGAGAGATGTAAACTAAATTGGGCGGAAAAAAAGTCAGAATTGTGATATAAAAAGTCGCAACTACCTTTTTTATTGTAAGACACTAAAGACCGCAGAAATTCCTGCCTAAAATTGAAACAAATTACTTTGGAACAAATTACATTTTAAAATACATTAAAACATAACTTTTATTTAAACGTGTAATAATATTACTGCCACGTTTACACAGGAACACACGAACAATGACGGAGTAAAAGACGTATATTTAATAAATCCAACGAAAACTCAGGAAACACAGGAACACCAGGAGATAACATCAAAGACAGACAAGAATACAAAGCAAAGACACAAACTTATAAAGACACAATGATTGGGAAACACAAGTGTGGGAAATTAGACAGGAACCAAAACACACAGAGCAGCGGGGGAGATGGGAGAAACCAAACTAAATAGTCCAGGGGTGTGACAATAGTACTGTTTTTACTGTATTGTGGTGAAATGAATGCATCCTCAGTGATCATAAGTGACGTAAAACGTCTCAGTTGGTTTTACAAATGTAAGCATACATGAACTCAGGCCAATTTGTTATAAAGGTAAAAGATAGTGTCGTTTTTAGACAACATATGTGTCAAAAAAAAAAGTCACTTAAAGTAAAATGTGCCACAGAGGGTAACCCTATCAACATTTGTGAATTCCAGTACTGCATCTCAGCTATAATGAGACTAGTAGCTAATTAAAGGGACACACCATGTAATAACCTTGCCAGAACTCTATTACAAGTCCTCTGCATTCTGAAGGAGATGGTGACAGCTATGCCTGCATTCTGACATGACGATCTATAACCGCACAAAGCTTTGTGACAGCCCCCTCTCTACCTCCAGAGAGATGGAAGTCAGAAGAGCGAGAGCAAGACAGCGATGGAGAGAGACAGTACGGGACGGAGAAAAGGGAGCGGGAGAAAGGAAGGAGGGGGGGACGTATGCCACATTTGCACACGTTCCTGAGAGACATCGCCAGGCATTGTGGCCAATGAAACAAAGCTTTGTCCTCTGTGCTGTTCCCTTTTGTGGTGCAAGTCAGGGGGATCAACAAGAATGTCAGCCGTTGTTGGGCGGCTCGTGATTGTGGCAGGAAAGTAATTGATGTTGGCTGGCGCACGCATCCCGATTTTCCGACAAGTCACAATGGAAGCCAATCCATCAGAAGAGCCTGGTTTCAATGCAGCATAGTAAAAACCTCAGTGGTGGTTAAACACAGCAAATCGCCCAATGCTTCCTGTGCAATTAATCACTCTCTGATGGACGCTCCCTACTAAATTCCCAAAAGTAAATTCATCTTAGCTCCTCGCTTATACGAATCAACTCAAACGTCATTGAGGTAAGACAGTTAAGTCACCCAAATGTGTTACACTGGCTAATGTATTCATTTATGCAGATTGTGGGTAATGTCACTTGGATGGTATGGAAATCCTAACGCATTAATATGGAGATATGGTGATCACTTGGTTGGATTATAATAATTACAGATTTGATGTCTGAACCTGTGCAGGTTTTCACTGAACAAACCTTTCAGCCATCGATTGGATCACCTATATTTGACTTCTGCAAAGTCCATGCAAATAATGGTGTCACTAAATAAAGCAATCTGCCCATGATAATTACACACCGCACCGTCTATGCAGCATCATATATAACAAACAGCCCACTGGATAATTGTACCTTGGCATGCAGAGGAAGGGATGTAGGTGTTTTAATTACTGTTCCCTCAAATGATCTCTAGGTGAAGGTGATGGAGGTGAGAGGGGCACAAACAGCCTCTCCGTGTCTGAGTTATCAAGAACAGATTGAGCCAAGCGTTTGGGAGCTAGGGAGGTGAGCAAGCGGGCAGCTGGAACTCAAATCAGGCTTCCTGTAAAGTAAAATAAAGCACAGCACCAGCGCAGAGCAACAGCGAGGTCATGTGCACACGACCTTTATGCATCTTACGTGTCTAGGGACTGTAGAATGCTTATGTTTCCACTACAGCTAGGTATTCATCTAAACAGTAAAGTCCAACAGAGTGAGCACACATTGAAAAACATTTTACCCATTTAAGCTTTGAAATAATTTAAAGTCCCCAAGAATTTGAAAATGGAAATGTTTTGGATTTTAGTATGAATATGTTAGCCTTAAGATTATAAGCTAGTGATCTCCAAAACAATGACAAAATTCACATTTACGAGATATAATGGTTTTGTTGACATTATCCTCCACTTCAGCTTCTCATAAATAATAAATAATAATAATAATAATAATACATTTTATTTAAAGGCGCCTTTCATGGCACTCAAGGACACCTTACAAATCAAAAATAGAACAACAACATTAATTAAAAAAATAAAAAAAACAATACAACAAACAAGATAAAATGACATAAAAGCCTGCCTAAACAAACATGTTTTTAGACGAGATTTAAAAAACTGGAAGACTTGGACTGTTACGAACCTCAGCAGGAAGTACGTTCCATAAAAAAGGTGCCGCATAACCAAAAGCTCATGACCCCATAGAAGCTGTCCGTGTACGTGGAAGTACAAGAGTAACTGCCGAAGCAGACCGTAAGTTACGTGATGGAATATGTACATGGAGAAGATCCAAAAGATATGGAGGTGCCAAGTTGTTGAGTGCTTTATAGGTTAAAAGTAATATTTTAAAATTTACACGAAATTTAACTGGGAGCCAATGCAAATTTTGTAAAACAGGAGTGATATGTTGAGAAATGGAAGTTTTTGATATAACCCGAGCAGCGGCATTTTGTACCAACTGTAGTTTATGAAGTGCTTTAGAAGGAAGCCCGTAAAATAAAGCATTGCAGTAATCAATTCTTGATGTTACTAGAGCATGCACAAGAGTGGCCGTGCTCTTCGTTGAAAGAACGGGACGTAAACGATTGATATTCCTAATATGAAAGAATGCAGAACGGGTAACGCTATTAATATGAGCTTCAAAAGACAACGTTTGATCAAAGATGACTCCCAAACTTTTAACCTGGTTGGACAATGGAACACTAAAATTATCAATTAAAACAGACGAAATGTTTGACTTACCTAATATAGTTTTTGTACCAACAAGAAGAATTTCTGTTTTACTATTATTCAGTTTGAGAAAATTACTTGAAAACCAAACTTTTAATTCTTCAAGGCACTCAACAAAAGCAGAAGGGAGAAACGTAGAAGAAGGTTTAGAAGAGAGATAAAGTTGGGTGTCATCTGCGTAACAATGGAATTGAATACCATGTTTCCTAAAGATAGTGCCTATGGGAAGAAGATAAATAAGAAACAAAAGAGGTCCCAAAACAGAGCCCTGTGGAACACCAGTGACAACTGGAGTAGTGGTTGATTGGAACTGTTTAAGTTGTACAAATTGTGTCCGGTCTGTAAGAACGAAACCAAGAAAGGACTGTACCAGTAATTCCGATAGATTCCAATCTGTTTAAAAGTATAGTGTGTGAGACAGTATCAAATGCTGCGCTAAGATCCAGAAGTATAAGAATTGATAAAAATCCAGAATCGGCAGCTAGTAGTAAATCATTTGATATTTTTTCTGTCCAGTCAAATGCTCTCTAGACTCTAAAGCATCCCTCCCCTTATACTATAAATACAGGTACATCTCAATAAATTAGAATGTTGTGGAAAAGTTCATTTATTTCAGTAATTCAACTCATAGTCACATAATTCAACTTGTATTAAATAAAATCAGTGCACACAGACTGAAGTAGTTTCTGAAGTAGTTCTTTTAATTGTGATGATTTTGGCTCACATTTAACAAAAAAACACCAATTCACTATCCCAACAAATTAGAATATGGTCACATGCCAATCAGCTAATCAACTCAAAACACCTGCAAAGGTTTCCGGAGCCTTCAAAATGGTCTCTCAGTTTTTTTTTTTTTTTACTAGGCTACAATCATGGGGAAGGCTGCTGATCTGACAGTTGTCCAGAACAGTGGTTCTCAAACTTTTTACAATGGCGTACCCCCTGGGGCATTTAACATTCTTCTGAGTACCCCCACAATATTTAAGGGATCAAATTTCCCCCTTTAAGTTGATTTACACATGAATTTTTACTTTTTATAGAGGCATCTTTTATGTCATGTTCTTAACATTCCATTAAGTGTATTATTAATATGTGATCCTGGGGCACAAAACCAGTCCTAAGTAGCATGGGTATATTTGTAGCAGTGGCCAAAAAATCAATGTATGGGTCAAAAATACATTTTTCTTTTGTGCCAAAAATCATTAGGATATTAAGTAAAGATCATGTTCCATGAACATATTTTGTAAATTTCCTACTGTGAATATATCAAAACCTCATTTCTAAATAATTATATGCATTGCTAATAACTTCATTTTTAGGTGAATTTCTAAATATTTAGATTTTTTATTTTTTATTTTTTTGCATTCACAGATTCCAGATTTTTAAATAGTTGTATATCAGCCAAATATTGTCCTATCCCTAACAAACCATACATCAATGGAAATGGTGGAATACACCATTTCAGACTATGTATAAATCTCAATAAAAAATACCCTTATGATGACTGGTTTTGTGGTGCAGGGTCACAAAGCAATAAATAATGGCAAAATTAAGTGATTCGATTTATATCTAATATCGCCAGTAGGTGGCAGCAGTCACTGTCTTAATGAGTGAGGCATCGCGTCTTTCATTCATTCAGTAAGCAAGCAAACGGCTGTTGTTCACTGACTCTCCGAATCGTTCCAAGCTACTGATTTTTTCATTAACGAAACACCGCGGTTGCTTGGAGAGACCAGTGGTGTAGTGGTATCTGGAGAAGTGGGTATACGCTCCATTCACCTGCTTCTTTTTATTTACAAGGTATTGTTTTCGTTATGTACTGATTCAATTCAGTAATCGATAATAATTATAACTTTACCATTACCATTACTTTATTTTGTGCGGCCTTCCTGACATGCTCTCACTTATAAACAGGCTGGGGTGCGGGAGACGGAGCTGGCCAAACATATTTCAAAGCATGCCACGGCACGGTCCTGAGTGTTTTTAGCGAATATTTGCATTATACACTGACTGGATGTGGTGGACTGGCATGATTTTGGCCAATGCAGGACACTATACTGAATGATGCACAACAGAAGGGATTGAAGTGGATATATGCAAAGCCGCCTGATAAAGAAGTGGGTACTCCACTACATTGGTTGCTATTGATTTGTAGAAAATATAACAAACAATACTGACAATATTGTTTAAATGTAGGCAACATTTAAAATGTAAAATGCTCACTTAATGTTACCTTTTTGTTGAACTGTTATATAAAATCAACAATTGCTTGATATTCAGAGAAAACTGTTCTTGCTCGTATTTTAAACATGAAAAATAACTCAGAAATGTTTCTGTATCGAAGAGAGTTTCTTAAATAGATCTTTATGTACAATCTGTCAATATTTGTTCTTTGCTATTAATTGTTACAAATATACTTTAAAGACACAATTAACAGCAGCGCGATTTTCTAAAGCAACATACTCCGGTATCCTATTATACGCGCGCTGCTGGTGTGGATACAGAGCGCAAGAGATAAGGTAATTTGATGTTGTTTGATTGTTTACTGCACTCTAATGTTCCTGTTTTATAATAAAAGCGGCATTTTGCTTGTCAGAAATACATGATCGGTTTTAATTGGGGTAGAATTAAATGAATAGCAAACCTCAGCATTTTGTTCGCGTACCCCCTGCCTTCACCTCACGTACCCCTAGGGGTACGCGTACCCCTGTTTGAGAACCACTGGTCCAGAAGACAATCATTGACACCCTTCACAAGGAGGGAAAGCCACAAACATCCATTGCCAAAGAAGCTGGCTGTTCACAGAGTGCTGTATCCAAGCATGTTAACAGAAATTTGAGTGGAAGGAAAAAGTGTGGAAGAAAAAGATGCACACCCAGTGTTAAGGCATCAAGAGCCACCACCACAGACGTGTCAAGGAATTTGACTACAGTTGTTGTATTCCTCTTGTTAAGCCACTTCTGAACCAAAGACAACGTCAGAGGCGTCTTACCTGGGCTAAGGAGAAGAACAAATGGACTGTTGCCCAGTGGTCCAAAGTCCTCTTTTCAGATGAGAGTAAGTTTTATATTTCATTTGGAAACCAAGGTCCTAGAGTTTGGAGGATGGGTGGAGAAGCTCATAGCCCAAGTTGCTTGAAGTCCAGTGTTAAGTTTCCACAGTCTGTGATGATTTTGTGTGCAATGTCATCTGCTGGTATTGGTCCACTGTGTTTTTTGAAAACCAAAGTCACTGCACTCATTTACCAAGAAAATTTAGAGCACTTCATGCATCCTTCTGCTGATCAGCTAAAGATGCTGATTTTCTAGCAGGATTTTCTAGTCATTTTCTAGCAGGATTTGGCTCCTGCCCACACTGCCAAAAGCACCAAAAGTTGGTTATTTGACCATGGTGTTGGTGTGCTTGACTGGCCAGCAAACTCACCAGACCTGAATCCCATTGAGAATCTATGGGTTATTTTCAAGAGGAAAATGAGAAACAAGAGACCAAAAAATGCAGATGAGCTGAAGGCCTCTGTCAAAGAAACCTGGGCTTCCATAACACCTCAGCAGTGGAACAGATTGATCACCTCCACGCCACTCCGAATTGAGGCAGTAATTAAAGCAAAAGGAGCCCCTACAATGTATTATATGTACATATACAATGTATGTATTATGTATGTATTATAAGTACATATACAGTAAATGAACATACTTTCCAGAAGGCCATTTCATATTGGTCTTATGAAGTATTCTAATTTGTTGAGAAAGTGAATTGGTATGTTTTTGTTAAATGTGAGCCAAATCATTACAATTAAAAGAACCAAAGACTTTAACTACTTCAGTCTGTGTGCATTGAATTTATTTAATACACAAGTTTCACAATTTGAGTTGAATTACTGAAATAAAAGGAACTATTCTATGTCATTCTAATTTATTGAGATGCACCTGTAGATGCTTAAACTGCAGATGAAATTCGCCACTTGATCACAGTGTTAGCATTTTCTATACAGTGAATGCACGTAGTGCACTATATAGAGGATAGGGAACGATACAGACAGTGTAAATATGCTTTCTATTGGGGCAAAAGAAGTCTGATTTCAAGGTGTCTCATGCAAATCACCGCAGTGTTCATGCAGTCTGCTCTGGTCCAGGGACATGATGGCCCTGTCCCAAATCGCACACTAAACCCTGACGCTCTTCCTCTGAGTCCGTTCTTTCATGACATAATGCTGCTTTGACTGTCAGGTAGAAGTCTGTCGCAGAGTTTGCCTCAGTGCGGGCCTGGTAGAAGTGCGCATCGGCAGTGCTCATGAGCACCCTTTTGAAAGCTAATATGACAAATGGGACACCCTATGGTCTTGTGGACTTAACGCACACATGCACGTAGCGGCTACTGTGAGTTCACAAGTGCGCAACTGCACATGAAGTGCCATTTGAGACCAATAGCATAGGCAGAGAGTGAACCAACTCCAGGGTAAGGCAAAAAACAGCCAAATATATTTACTACAAACATCATAAACTTGTCTTTTTAGAAAAGAATCGGATGGCTAATAAAATATTTTTAATGGGACTGAATTTGTATTTAACGTGATTACATTTTAATAAAATCATTAGAAATTGATAATTATAAGATTTAATTTCATTTAATTTATGATGAGAGAACCACGAAAAAAATAACTAATGTCCTAATCGACACTTTCTATTCATTTTCACTTTGTTAGCAACAGACGTCATAGATTCAATTTCTTTGTGCAGGGGAAAATTTTGTAATAAAATTAGACAAGATTACAAAACTTTCATCTAGTAGTTTTTTAGTAGTCTTGTATTTTTTCAACTTTTGAAAAGTATGTTGCACCATTCAGAATTTAATTGAGAATTTATTTAAAAACACCATTTAAAGCCTGATTTTAAATGTGAATAGAAATCAGAATGCAGATGTGCGATTCAGATTTGAATTTTAGGTAGAATTGAATTTAAAGGAATTGAAATTAAAAAGGAATTAATATTAAAAAAATGTATAAAGACTTTTTATTGCAGAATGTTACAATGCTTAAAAAAATGAGAAACAGATAGAATGCTAGATAGATGGATAGAACAAAAGCAGGATAGAACTATAGACAGAACCATGGAGAGAATGATAGAATGATAGATAGATAGAATGATAGAATAATTCAAAAGTTGAATGAACACATTTTATCTGCCCTCAGTGGGACGAAATGTCAGTATGCTGTCATTTAGAGCACTGTGTCCTTAATCGAGAATCATTGTACCACAGAAAAAACACACCTTCGAATTAATGCCTATGCAGGCACATTAAAAGAGATGTTCAGCTCGCAGAGTTTGCAGGGTAAGAGCTTACACAGCTCGTACGTGGCCTAATTCTGTCTTCATTCTTTACGGGGAGTGCAGTATCAGCCTCCTACCAGTTCACTGCCTCCTGCCCAGTACACTCGCCTCTCCCACTAAGAACTACGGCCGGCAGAGAAAAGCGCTCACTTTTAGCTTTTAGAGCCGTCTGCCTTGTCTCTAAATCCCGCCGTGCACGCTATATGACAAGACATGCTGACTAAACTGAACAGATGCAACAACGAGTTAAAGAAAAAACAGAACAGAGGCAAAGGAAATAAATCAGTGGACATTCAGCTCTCTGCCAAGGGAGCGAAATCTCTTAGGACAGGCAAAGTAAGTTCAAGCTCACCTTGGAAAGTCTTTCGGATATGGAAGGTGAGGGTGTAAGAGGGAGGCAGGAAATGCCATGGAAATGTCACCATGATAGCAGTCTGGCAGGAAAAGAACAGCCCAGAGATTCTCTCCTGTCAACTCACATCCATCCAAGAATGCAGGGCTGATAAGAACAGACATGTCCAAATGAAAACTCCTGCAACAGTTTTCTTTGGATAGACCAACCGATTTGGGTGCTTATTTTGTAATCCTTTAGCAAGACATAATTGCATTTCTGAAGCAATATCACATTCATGAATAGAGAAGTCAGATAGGTCAAGTCAAATTTACTTGTATAGAGCTTTCATAACACAACACAGCTTTGCAGAAAATGTTGATAATGTTTATAATATCTTCATGCCTTATAGTCGCATTTAGCAGATTAGAGCTTGCCAATAAAATAGTTTACATTCTGCGACAATACAAGCAATCAGGTAGTTGAGATTTGCTATATAGCATCTATTGCCCTACACAAGTGTACTGTATGTATGCAGATAAAGTCTGACATACTTATATACCCATCCTTATATAAAGAGAACAAAACAAATCAAAATCAGGCAGATTAAGCATATACCAATTTATGTGAGTGCATTGTAGTGTATGCAGATAAACGTAGAGATACATCATGTGGTCAAAATTAAAATTTTATTATTTTTACAATAGGTTTTGCTGATCCAATATACTAGGATCAATATTCTAGGATCTTTTCTTTCTTATTCTGAGTCACTATAGCCACTAGTTCCAGTCTGTATCCAGATCGTGAACCTGCCGAGAACAGCCTTACTTCCGCCAGTTCTTCTGGAATTTGTAATCAGGTTGTAAACAAAGTTATTTTTACTTTCAACAACACATTGTAAGATGCAGCCAACTAATGCACTAAACAGTACTGTCATGGGAAATCACCTTTAACAGATAAAAAGAATAGTCTGATAAAGAAATCACTTTCCTCAGCTGATATTCAAACTAATATTTTATTGTGAATATGAGATTAAGCTGAAGAATGAATGCTGTATCAGATGCAGGTTATCACACTTGCTCCATCTCTTTCTCATAATACATGACTCTACATAATACAGTGAGATTTTAATGCAGTAATACAATAAGCTTTCAGTGAAGCAACTGAATGTTCCATCATTTCTAATTCTAAAGCTACGTTTTCTAATTAGTAAAGAAGGCATGGGCTCAGCTCAGTTAAATCTATGGTGGAAGGAAGTAGTTATGCACAGAAGAGGGTTTTTAAAGAAACTCCATTATTATTTTTTTACACATGTATGCCGTCAAACTGTTGTAGAAACACAATATCACACTCGTAGCACTGCGATATGGCTGTATATCAGCACGGTGTGAATACCTACAACCAAATCACGGCTGTGCCGATATACAGCCATATTGCACTGATACAAGTGTACGACACAAAAAAGACAGATAAGACTAAGCTACGCTCATTATACTGAGTTAAATAATTAGTTTGTGTAGTTTTTTTCTCACAAGCACAAATACAGCTTTTTTTAAGATTAAAGGTACATGTAAAAGTCCTTCCTCATTAGTTACCTGCTGTGTATGCCTATTATTAAAAAAATTAAAAATCACCTAATTTATTTTTTTTTTTTTCATTTATTTATCTGGATCCCCATTAGCCACTACCAAAGTAGTGGCTATTCTTCCTGGGGTCCATCATACACACAACAAAATTACATTAATCCATAACAACAACAACAACAACAACAACAAAAAACACTACAAAAACATAAAAACCCAAAATTCATACATAGCATCAAGATCAACACTCCACTCAGTACTGTGCCATTAAATATTTTTTCAACAATTTTTTAAACCTTATTTTACTTATTAAAAACATGTAATGTCTGATGGCAATTCATTCCATGTTTTCATTCCTCTATACATTACAGTCCATTGCTTTTAATTAGTTTTTGAAACCGGAAGCAAAAAATATCCTTTTGATGCATGCCTGGTGTTAAAATTATGACTAGCATTACTATACAAAAGTTGACAGTACAATACACTTGGAACTCGTGACATAGACATATTTCTTATAAAACACAGCAGAGAAACAATTACCTTATCCTTCACCAATAGCCAACCTAGAGTTGTATGCATTTTCATAATACTAACCCTTCTATTGCAGTGCAAAATTAGTCGTGCAGCTCTGTTCTGAACTAACTGTAATTTTTCTAAGTCTTTATTTGATGTACTCGACCATACCACCGGACAGTAATCTAGATAAGTAAGAACCATTGCCTGCACAATTTTAGAGATACAATACTGTGGCAAAAAATTTTACACATCTCTTAATAACTGATAAAGCTCTTCCCATAACAATTACCATATTATCAATCTGTTTTGACCACTTTAACCTACTGTCAAGAATAACTCCAAAAAACCTAATTTCCTCTACTTGTTCAATAGACACACTCTTTACAGACAAATTTAATTGTGGTTTACATTTAAGTTTAAAATTTGATCCAAACACAATACTTTGTGTTCATTTTCAAGGAGACATGTTTATGCATGTTTCATAAGACAGATTAATATGTGTCAAATGTTCTTCAGTCGTTTTTTTTTCTTATAGAACATATGGCAAACACTGTGCTGACAACCTGCTTTCCGAACATGTCTTTATTCTGAACTTGTACCTGCTGAGTCTTTCAAAAGGCCAAATTTAAAGTAAAGCCTTCAATTTATCGCCAGCCGTTTGACGCTAACAATTACCAGGTATAGCAGGAACTGCATGAGAACAGAAGCCACCTCTGTCCATTTCAAAGTTGAAATGCACTACACAGCAAATTGAAATAATGTTTCTCGGGTTATAAAATGGGTGCTCAGGCCAAAGAAAGGGCATTTTAAAAAGAGGGCTTTTAGCATGTCAGTGTCTGATGGAGGGGTCATAATATTGGCCAGTGAACTCAGTCCCACCTTTAGTTATATAATGGCATACTAATGTTTGCCGCAGTTACCCGCTCCATCACTCAAACTCCCCAGGAGGAAGAAGAAAGTGTATTATTCATGCAACATGCTCCTCCATAGCAACTACACTAATAAGGGCCCAGTGGGTTACGATGAATGTTCTCCAGCTGCATATAAAATGTACATATCGAATCCATAATTGAACAAAGAATAGAGAAAGCACAGTGACGCAGTATAGATATAAAAGAGAACTATTCTGATCCAATAAAGCAAAACTAAGGGCTGATATTCAAATTCTGTTTCAAATTGAGTGTCACATCTCATTTGACCAATTATCTCTTGCGTTTTGCTTGAGTCTGAAAGTACAGTGGGACATACAGTCTAAAGAGCTTATATGGCTTCATTTTTGAAATGCAAAGATGAGCCAGCATTTCTGTGATCGTTGCCTCCAAGGCAACTCAGAGTTTATACGGTAAAAAAGACATGTGGGGACAACCAGAAGCTATGAAAATAAATATTTTTCCCATTTACCTCTTAAACTTGGCAAGACAATAAAATGCAAATAGCTTTTGATAAGGGTGCTGTAATAGGAATGAATGCATTTGGGGGGGGGGGGGGATGATGATTACCTATATAATAGTGCTTTTGATCTCGTTTAATCTATATAATTATATAAAACATGTAGCATGTTATTAAGCTGACAGCCTGGGGTGTCTTGATTAAACAGTATACTGTAGGAGCCACTGATTCAAGCGTCACACCACATGTATACCAATGAATTCATTGATCACACACACTTATGAAGGAACATTTCTATTTCTGCATGTACTTACCTACCCTATGAAATGTATAATTTGGGCTTCAATAGGTCATAATTCTAGGTTTAAAAATCAAATCAATGTTGCAAATGCTCCAGGACTGAAGAGCCCATTCGAGGTCATTGCTCTAACCCTTGTGGATTGTGGTAAGTAGAATAATCCAAAATAATGCCAGATTATATGTGATCTTTAGATCTGAAACCAATCAAAACTATATCAAACAACAATCTAAAGTTTATCTGCTCTGTGGATTTTTCTGATTGTGGTCCACATGCAGAGACTCATGTCAAATGAAGATGAATGTACACTCTTCGAATCTGTCAAAACACATTTAAGAAAGTCAGATCGGCAAAATAATTTAACAACGCCATTTTTTTGATGAAGACATCTTTCTTTGAGTGCACACTTTCATTTATCCATTCATTGGTAACAGTATCAGTATTTCCCAGTATATACAGGAAAGTGGAATTTAAAGGCATTATGTGCATCAAAGATCATAGCTTCCTTGGGGAAACCAATAGATGCTGTTAAGTATAAACTATGGAACACATACAGTAGCATGAAGCTGGTAGCATCAGCATAAAGCACGGCTGGCTGAAGAGTTAGCAGAACTAATCTGAAATTCTAAACAGGCTTAAAAAGCCACTTTGGATGCTAAACTAATATGAAATGACAGGTTTTTTTTTTGGAAAGGATATGACAGCTGCAATATAGATAGTGTGGTTCTTAGAGAAAAGCATTTAAGTAACCACAGAGTCTGTCTGAGGTAGAGGAGATGGCCTACTCAAAGAAATGTGAATGGAAGAAAACATAACACTAAAAAGTCTATAGGAATGGAGATTCTGCCATTCCGTTATAAGAGCCCATCTGCGTTTATATAACATTCATATTCATTAACTGAAACTAAAGAAACAAAAGTTCAAGAATAGTGCAAGCCAAAAATTAAAACGAAAATGAAAAAAATATTTTACTCACCCTCATGTTTTTCCAAACCTATGTGACCGACAGTGGCGGCTACTGGTCTGTCAAATAGGGGAAGCTCATTTTCGGTCTACATCATAAAATTGTCTATTTATTTAAAAGTAAATTCTGCCCTACGTTCCTTTTCAAGAAAATGGTCTGTGACCCTGTCGTACCAACTAGGCGTCTTTTCCAGTGACTTTTCGTGTG
The DNA here is from genome assembly GCF_049309525.1 of Garra rufa. NCBI lineage: Eukaryota > Metazoa > Chordata > Actinopteri > Cypriniformes > Cyprinidae > Garra > Garra rufa. Next base: position 15,043,501 of record NC_133365.1, read on the forward strand.
CAGTTTCATATGAATGAATGATCTAAAAAATATATTAAACTCTGTAAAAGTGAAACAAGGAATGTGGTGTATAATTGTGTGAAATGTATGATGAAAATCAAGCAATTTCGCCAAGCAAATATACAGAAATAGGTTGCAGCAGTTTTTATTTCGACTGAACTTGAGAAATCCACGATGGGACTGAGCGGCCGCAGAGAGCGCAAACGAATAGCTTCAGCGATTCCTTATAGGACAAAATCGCTGTCAGTCAAAAGGAGATGCAATCTTTCGACAGACCCTCCAATCATCACGCAGAAGCTCAGCGTCCAGGCCAGCCCACTCCTCATTCACCCCCAGAGACGCTGAGCGTCCGTGGGCGGGACATAATCGCAGCGTTTATCCAATGACCGTCTAGTTTCAAAGCACTGGAAAAAAAACGTTCAAAGCAGCCCCATTGAAGTCAATGGACGCTGGGCTTCAATGGGGAAATGCACTGTGACGCTACGGGAATGTATGAGAAGAAAATCAAGTCAGCCGACCTGCTATATCTAACTGATTCTGAACGAATTCGTCTTTGAGATGAACGTTTTCTAACGCATTTTTAGTCAATAAAATGTTAATACAATAGTACGTAATTTGACCATTAATTTTGTGACATTATAGGGGAAGCTGAGCTTCCCTTGCAGTCTTAAAGAAATCGCCACTGGTGACCGATTTTATTCCATGGTATAGACACTCAAACTTTTCGCAAGATATCTTCCACAGAAGAAAAAACCCATTCAGGTTTGGAACAGCATTAGTAAATTTTTAAGAAAACTAACACTTCAAATAAACAAAATTTGTTATACCATTGTCAGATCAAATAAAATCCCTTTCGAACCAAGCAGATTTCTGTTGGTCAAGAAGCCAAATCCATGTGACCAACATGAACCTGATGGAAAATCTTTCGAACTTGTGAAATTCCCAACTGCTTGGATTCCTATTGAAATCACTGGATTTTGCCTGTGAAAATTTGCTGCACTATGGTACCTGTGTTTGCACCTTAAAGAAGAACTTCACTTCCAGAATCAAAATTTCCTGATAATTTACTCACCCCGTGTCATCCAAGATGTTCATGTCTTTCTTTCTTCAGTCGAAAAGAAATGAAGGTTCTTGAGGAAAACATTCCAGGATTTTTCTGCATATAGTGGACTTCAGTGGTGGCCAGTGGGTTGAAGGTCCAAATTGCAGTTTTAGTGCAGCTTCAAAAGCCTCTACACGATCCCAGCCAAGGAATAAGGGTCTTATCTAGCGAAACGATTGGTCATAAAAGTTTATATACTTTTTAACCACAAATTCTTATCTTGAAATAGGATAGACTTTACGCATTACATTCTTACGTTGAAAAGGTAGCCAAAAGTACCGACACAGTGTTTACAAAGCAAAGGAAAGAAAGTCAAAGCCTTTTACAAAAAAAAAAAAAAGGTAAAACAACAATGTCGGACGATTTTGAAGATGGAGAAGAAAATGAGAGTACTGTTTTTTTTTCTACCCTATACTTTAGACAACGAACTAACCACACGTCACCTTTCCAGTGTGCGCATTGCAGAACTTAGTAATTCAATTAAAAAATAAATATATGACAATGACTGATTGTTTCACTATATAAGACCCATTTTCCTCGGCTGGGATCTTGTAGAGCCCTTTGAAGCTGCAGTTTGGACCTTCAACCTGCTGGCCACCACTAAAATCCACTATATGGAGAAAATTCCTGAAATGTTTAAAAAAAAAACGTAATTTCTTTGAGACTGAGGAAAGAAAGAAAGATGAACATCTGGATGACATGGAGGTGAGTAAATTATCAGGAATTTACATTCCAGAAGTATACTTCTCCATTAACAGCTATAAAAGAGCATCTTAATTAGGGATGGGTACCGAAACCCGGTACTTTATCGGTCCCGGTGCCAAATTATAAAAGACTGAAGTATCGATAAGCTCTGACGTTAACGTTTGTGCTGTCGATACTGGAGAAATAAAAAAATAAATGTCCTATTTATTATTGCTAAATAAACATTACCTAGCATATTTTACCTGACCAGCCTTTTGTAATTTGCGATAATATTTGTTATTCGCCTGCACTGCCGTTATTTGCTATCTCACGCACGAAATGTAGTCTGTTCCGCAGTACACAGAGCTCGCGCGCACACAACATGAGAGAGCACGCGCTTATGGAGTGACAATGGCGGAGAGCGCCGAACGATCCAAAGTATGGTTACACTTCACCCGTGTGAACACGGACAATGCTCGTTGCAACAAGTGCAACAAGATTTTTGCTTGTAAAGGCGGAAACACAAGCAATTTATCAAAACTTCTAGCCAAAGTGCATTATGTGCAGAAATGCAAAGTTCGACTGTCTAGCTTCTACTTCATCATCCGTCTCCTCAGGTATGCGTGCTATGTTAAAATAAGGACATAAACATCACATAAGGTCTCTCTAAATCAGTATTATAATGTTAATAATTTAATAAACACACATTCAGATACATATAGCCTACATATAGGCTAAATATTTAGAATATTTTTATGCAGTAGCCTAAATAAATATTAAACATTAAAATGCCTTTATAGTACTGCTTTTACAAATAGATAAATAATAATAAACTATGCTAAGAAATTATAGAGCAGAGCTTACCTAAAAATTAATTTGTAGTTAAATCATTGTATATTCATTTACAAGAAAATTGTGTTTATTTATTTGTTTTACAATCATTGGTTTTGTTTGTGTAACAGATATTTGCTCAAACATTAGTGTTTGCTAAGCTATAGATAATTATTTTACATTTAAAAAATAAAGTGTTGTTATTTCTGTTCTCAATTTGTTAATTAAAAACACAACAAAAAGTACCGATAAGAGTACCGTTAAAGTACTGAATCAATAAGTGGTATCGATAGAAGTAGTAATACCGTTAAAACCTTAACGATACCCATCCCTAATCTTAATCATGAAGCTCCCTCATAAAAATCTAATTTACACAAAAGTCGATCTGACACTTTCTATGGCGACAGAGAGCAACAGATGTGTGTCTTGTTCACAGTGTAAGAGGAACATCCGTGAATGTGAAGACAGAAGGGCTGGAGCGTTTTATTGCAAGCTTGGAACCTGGTAAAACAACGAGGCAGAAGAGAAGAGTCTGAGCGCTCTTCAAAGCAGCTCCGCTCACAGAGATCAGCGGGCTCGAGAGTGAGTGCTGACCAGAAGCAAAGAGAGGGGATCAATGGGTGGGATACTGAGGAGCCAAGGAGGTCGAGAGGAGGTGGGGAAAAGCAAACACATTATGTCACCAGAATATGTGTGCGTGCAAATGCACAGCACCAAATGCGCAAAGCTATCAACATTTTAAAAAAGCCAGAAAATACGTCAACAGCGGTGGCAACCAAATTCGACTGCGAACGAGCAAGCGATCAGAATAGCAGCATTTGAAAAGAGGCTGGGTGATATATCATAAGCAGGGGGGTTCTGCAGCAGGTTTTGAGATGCTCTATGCATCAACGTCATGGTGAGAAGACAGAATAACACAGCAAGGACGATGTGACATCAGAGGGGATCTTGAGAAGGTGTGAAGAAACAGGTAAGAGAAGAGTTCTGAAATAGACGTGTGAATTTCATGCAGGGAAGGTCACACATGCCAAAACTGACAACAGTAGAAGGAAGTGCAACAAAGAGAGATACAGGAGCCAAATGAGGGGAGCACAACAATTACCATATCTAGATATATCCCACCTGCTGTAGTCGGATCCTCACCATCTGCTGCTATAGAGGGATACGAAGGAATTGGAGGGGAGGAAGGAGAGAAAGAGAGAGACGTGGTCAATCTTCTTTCACATAACCTCTCTTGTAACACAAAAGCTATTTGCAATTTAACAGGTGATGTACACCAAAAATATAATAATAAAACACTGCTAAAAACAACAAACAACAGCCATATATATCTAAAATTAAAGATAAAAATTAATAAAAATATATATATATAAATATATATTCAACTGCAGCAATTTCAGTGGACACTCACTGTTTTTTTTTTTTCATTCTTATAGATATGAGAGTTTTTTTTCCCCCTGCCATTTTTCAAACCTGAGAGAGGCTGAGAGGCCTTATACATTAGTGACTGACAGCAAAAGAATAACCCAGGAAGCACACACCTATTTCATACTTATATCAGAGACATGACACTGTCAGTTGCCATTCTGTTATTACAGCACACATCAGCTGAACTCACTTTCAGAATCCATTTGTGACGTCTGAAAACGTAAGGAATATAAGAGGAATATAATGCAGTTGTCATTATCTTTCATACTCTTTACTCATTTTATTTCTCCCAACCGGGCCGACTGTCTGCTGCTGATGTGTGAATGTACTGTAGCCGATGACCGTTCTCGTAATCGCCTGAAGGTCGGGCTCTTTGGAATTAGGACAGTCTCATAGGGCAAGTTTTAATACAATATCTAAACGTTGCTGTTGCATCTGACCCTGCCGCTCACTCAGCCGGAGCCCAGCCCGTATTTATCATTCAGCAGCAGCTCTCAGATTATCCGGCTGAGCATGCATGTGTTTGACTGTTAATCGCTGTGCTGTGGGCCTGAAAGGCAAGGATGAACCCAACCTGTCTCCAGCCATTATCATCGACCTCCATCAACCTGATCACGTTACACTCCCGGAAGACTCCCGGCACCCTTTCCTTTTTCTTCTCTTTCACTCTATCTTCATCCTATTCATCTCCCTGTGAAAGGAGCTCTTCTTGGGTCCTGATGGTATCAGAGCTGAGGTTAAGTTATCCTCATTGGGTGCATGTGATAAATTGAGCTTTGTGTTGTTGGTAGCAATTGGAGGTTAACTCTCTTAAAAGGGCCAAGAGAAAATAATAGCTGACCCTGTTTAAAAGTTTACATACACTTGATTCTTGATCCTGCGTTCTTACCTGAATGATCCACAACTTTGTTTTTTTTTTTTGTTTAGTGATAGTTGTTCATAAGTCCCTTGTTTGTCCTGAACAGTTAAACTGCCCTCGGTTCTTTTAGGTCACATAAATTCTTTGGTTTTTCAACATTTTTGTGTATTTGGACCCTTTCCAACAATGACTGTATGATTTTGAGTTCCATGTTTTCACACTGAGGACAACTGAAGTACTCATATCCAACTATTACAGAATGCTCAATGATGTTTCTTACGGAAAAACAATGCATTAAGAGCCAATGCATTAAGAGCCGGGGGTAAAAACTTTCTGAATTTGAAGATTTAACTTATTTGTCTTCTGGAAAACATGTAAGTATCTTCTGTAGCTTCCAAAGGGCAGTAATAAGTTAAAAAAAATTGAGATGTTTAGGCAAAATAAGAAAAATGTAAATCTTCATTCTGTTCAAAAGTTTACACCCCTGGTTCTTAATGCATTTTTTTTTCCTTCTGGAGTCTCAGTAAGTGTTTGAACCTTCTGTAATAGTTGCACATGAGTCCCTCAGTTCTCCTCAGTGTGAAAAGATGGATCTCAAAATCATACAGTCATTGCTGGAAAAGGTTTAAATACACAAAAATGCTGAAAAACCCAAAAATTTGTGAGACTTGAAGGATTTCTCCTTAAGAACAGTGGGTAGTTTAACTGTTCAGGACAAACAAGGGACTCATGAACAACTATCACAAAAACAAAAAACAAAAAAAAAAACAGCTGTGGATCATTAAGCGTATGGAAACTTTTGAACAGGGTCAATTTAACTATTATTTTCTCTTGTGGACTATATGTAAACATCTTTTCTGTGAAATATTTTATTCAGGTCAGTACTAAATAAAAATAACATGCATTTTGTATGATCCTTCTAATTTTGGAAAAATAATTAACATTTCGCAGATTCTGCAAGGTGTATGTAAACGTTTGACCTCAACTGTGTATATAAATCTCTTTCACTTTGATATTGAACTTCACTCTATTTTCTTTGGTGTTTTCACACAGATGCAGCTCTATGTAGAATGTCAAAGCCCCAATAATCCATGTAAACAAGCTGAAGACGGAGAAAGAGAGAGAGATGGATCCACCAACCCAGCAACAGCAAGGATATTCGGGTGAGTGCCAATGTCTGGTCCTCTATAACGTCCATAAGAGTCATTATCTGAGCCAAGACAGAAGTTTAACTACAAAGACATGCACAGACACAATACACAAGCTTCTGTGTGCCAAACACAGCTTTTCCTGGCAAGAATAAACACACATCCACAACCAGGGCACAAAGTACGCCTTTTATGTTAATAAAACAATTCAAAGGCACAAGAACACAAGCTGTCTAAGAACATACACCATTTATAGCCATAAAACAGTTGTGTAGTGTTTTAAAGAGCTGCATGAACACAAATATGACATCACGCATCCAGGCTCTTGACTCCATCCACTGTGAACTGTATCTTGTTGTGGTTTTCTTCTGTTTTGCCGCTCTATCTTTTTCTTACAGAGCAGAGTGACAGCTCACAGACATGAAAAGGCCAGTCCCCATGCTACATCTTCCCACTTTCTTGCTCCCCCTCTTTCTGCTGGGTCTGGTTTCTAGAACCTTCTTTGAAATTTGTGTTATCTGCTCTCTGAAACGTACTGTCGCACACTGGGGATTTGGCCTGGAGCCCCAAAAATGAAAAACAAGGTTGTTGAGATGTGTGTGTGGGGCAAGAATATGTGTGTATTTGTGTGTGTGTGTTGGGCAGGAATGTGGTTTTTGGTGAGGAAAAACTAAAAATTATGTTTCACAAATGTGCTTGGTCTCAGCATGACACATTGTCTCGAAAATGGGTACTGAAGCAGGGCCGCCACCGAGGGGGGGGGGGGGGGGGGGTATTCACAGGCCTTGTCCCCCCCCAAACGAGTTACTGTGTCCTTCCCTTCCTCTCCCATTGCCACTGAATGTGATTGATTTAGAAAGCAAAAATCCATGTGACTGCATGTGATTACAGTTTGCACACATCCTACCCCAAACCCCAAACGTGATTTCGGCCCTCCATAGAAATATAACTGCAAGCCACTCTATAAACCACACTGCCCTTCACATGGCTATTGGTCTTTACTTACAAGAAATGATCTTGGTATTACCATGGTGCCATTGTAATAACATTGATTGATTGACCAATCAATTAATCGGTTCATTCAGTCATTCATTCATTCATTTATTCAACTACATTATTGGTTAAAAGTTTGGGGTTAGTAATACTTTTAAATGTTTTTGAAGGAGGTATGTTATGCATCAGGTAACTGATGCTCCAGAAGAAGAAAAAAACATGCATTAAGAGCATGGGTAAAAACTTCTTCTGGGAAACAACTATATTGTGTAGCCTCTAAAGGGCAGTACTAAATATAGAAAAAGTATGATATTTAGGCAAAATAAGAATAATGTTCTTTATTCTGTTCAAAAGTTTTCACCCCTGACTCCTAATACATTGTTTTTCCTTTTGGAGCATCAGTAAGCGTTTGAACCTTCTGTAATAGTTGCATATGAGTCCCTCATGCTGGAAAGCCAAAGAATTTGTGAAGAACGGCAGACAGTTTAACTGTTCAGGGCATACAAGAGACTCAAAAAAAAAAAAAAAAAAACCTGTGGATCATTGAGTTAAGGACACAGTATTTAGAGTCAAGGAGATGTAAACTTTTGAACGGGGTCATTTTTATAAATTCAACTATTATTTTCTCTTGTGGACTATATGTAAACATGTGAAATATCTTATTTAGGTCAGTACTAAATAAACAATAACATGCATTTTGTATGATCCCTCTTATTTTGGTAAAATAATTAACATTTTGCAGATTCTGAAAGGGGGTTGTAAACTTTTGACCTAAACTGTATGTTAAAATGTAATTTATTCCGGTGATGACAATCCGAATTTTCAGCAGCCATTACACCAGTCTTTAGTGTCACATGATCATCAAAAGTCATTAAAATATGCTGATTTGCTGCTCAAGAAACATTATTATATACACTTATTATTGCCAGTTGTGGTGCTTAATAAATGTGAAAGTTAAAATGAAATCTTATATCATTATAAATTCTAAATGTCTTTAATGCATCATTATTGAATAAAAGTAGTAGCGTCTTTCAAAATTTTCAAAAGAAAAAAAAAATCTTATGTTAAACTTTTGAATAGTAGTGTCACAAACGGGACGACCAAGAGTGAGGATCCAAATGCAAGGCTTTATTATGATGATCGTAGACAGGCAGACAGGGTCGAAAACACCAGCAAACATGAACAGCAAAGATAATCCAATAGCGTAATCCAATAAACAAGCGTGGGTCAAAATCCAGGTGGGCAGTCCAAAGGAAACAATGAAATGAAAACAAGAAACTAGAAAACTATGACTAAGACTGGGAAAACAAAAAACAGAACTATGGCTAGGGAAAACAACAAGGAGACTGGGAAAACCTGGGAGCAAGGAATAACGCTTGGTAAAGTCCGCAAATGCAAATCAATACTTCGCGATGTGTGTGTGTGCTGAGCTGGCTTTTATTGTAGACAAACAGGAAGTAACCAGCGAAGCAGCAGAGGGAGCAGCAACAGTCTGTGAGGGGCAAGGCTCCCTCTGCTGGCCTGGTGTGACATAGCCCCCCCCCAAGGAGCGGCTTCCAGACGCTCCAAAAAACAACAGGAAAAAACAGTCCAGGGGAGCGGTGGGGGGGGCCAGGAGACTGAGGCAGAACAGGTTGGGCAAAGGCCCTCCAGAGCAGAGCTGGAGGCAGAGCAGTCCTCTGAGGTGGAGCAAAAGGCTTAGGAGCCCTCCAGGGCGGAGCAGGGGGTGGAGCGGCCCTCCGGGGCGGAGCAGGAGGCTTAACGACCCTCCGGGGCGGAGCAGGAGGCGTAGAAGCCCTCCAGGGCGGAGCTGGAGGCAGAGCAAGAGGCTTAACAGCCCTCCAGGGCGGAACAGGAGGCGCAGGAGCCCTCCAGGGCGGAGCAGGCGCCCTCCAGGGCGGAGCAGGCGGCGCAGGAGCCCTCCAGGGCGGAGCAGGCGGCGCAGGAGCCCTCCAGGGCGGCGCAGGAGGCGCAGGAGCCCTCCAGGGCGGCGCAGGAGGCGCAGGAGCCCTCCAGGGCGGCACAGGAGGCGCAGGAGCCCTCCAGGGCGGCACAGGAGGCGCAGGAGCCCTCCAGGGCGGCACAGGAGGCGCAGGAGCCCTCCAGGGCGGCACAGGAGGCGCAGGAGCCCTCCAGGGCGGCACAGGAGGCGCAGGAGCCCTCCAGGGCGGAACAGGAGGCGCAGGAGCCCTCCAGGGCGGAACAGGAGGCCGCATCATGGACTGGGACCTGGGGAGAGCAGAGACAGAGGAGGCAGACAGAGCAAGGAGAGAGGTAGAGAGTTCATGGGGGAAGGTGGCCTCCATAGTCGTGACTAGGCAGATGAGAACTTCAGGAATGGCTTTCGTGGTCGTGTCAGAGACGACAGGGAGCCTAGGCGGTGCAGGCACAGTGTGAAGCCTTGGCGGCGCAGGCAGAGCAGGGAGTCCTGGCGGAGCAGACAGAGCACGGAATCTTGGCGGAACAGACAGAGCACGGAACCTTGGCGGAGCAGGTAGAGCAGGGAACCCTGGCGGAGCTGGCAGAGCAGGGGGCATAGGCGGTGCAGGCAGAGCGTGAAGCCTTGGCGGTGCGGGCAGAGCGTGAAGCCTTGGCGGTGCGGGCAGAGCGTGAAGTTCCGCTATGTACGCCACCTCCGAAAGAGGTATAGGCGCAGCGGACATGCGTGTAGATGAGGTCTCCAGAGCAAACTTGTGGGCGGACTCATGGGCAGAAGAGGGCACTGGGGCGCAGTGTACAGCCCACACACTCAAAATGGCGATTGCCATAGCAGGTAGCGCAGTTGGCAGAGGAATGCCCTCCGGGTCAGTGGGCGTGAGGCTTGGGAGCGTTGGCTCTGCGTGACGTGGGAGCGTTGGCTCTGCATGGCTTGGGAGCGTTGGCTCTGCATGGCTTGGGAGCGTTGGCTCTGCATGGCTTGGGAGCGTTGGCTCTGCATGGCTTGGGAGCGTTGGCTCTGCATGGCTTGGGAGCGAAGGCTCTGCGTGGCTTGGGAGCGAAGGCTCTGGCAGATCAGACGAAACATGTCCCGGCTCTGGATGTTCGGGCGAGACGTGATTTGGCCTGGAAGGAACTGCTGTGACTTGATGTGACTCTGTAAGCGCTGTGGTAACTTGCTTATATTCTGGAAGTGTTGGGGTGTCTTGCCTTGACTCAGGATGTGCTGCTTGACTTGGCTCAGGAAGTGCTGCTTGACTTGGCTCAGGAGGAACAACTGCTGTAACTTGACTTGACTTGACAGGAGCATTAGCTGTAACTTGACTTGACCTTGCAGAGGCAGCAGCCACGATGTGACTTGACAAGAACAGGAGCTGTGTCGTGACTTGACTGTACAGGAGCAGCAGACATGGCGTTAACAGGCGATGGTTTGGTTGACGTGGCGTTAGCAGATGCTGGCTCGGCTGAAGTGGTGTTAGCAGGCGCTGGCTTGGCTGATGTGGCGTGAGCAGGCGCTGGCTTGGCTGACGTAGCATTAGCAGGCGTTGGCATCAGGATTATGGCTTGACGTGGGTCTGGCGTGGCGGCCATCTTGGGTGCAGGCTCTGGCATGGCGGCCATCTTGTGTGGTAGCTCTGGTGTGGCGGCCATCTTTGCAGCAGGCTCTGGCGTGGCGGCCATCTTTGCAGCAGGTTCTGGCGTGGCAGCCATTTTTGCAGCAGGCTCTGGCGTGGCGGCCATCTTGACCAGGAACTCAGGAACGGGAGCCATCTTGTGAACGGGCTTTGGGACGGTGGCCTTCTTGTGAACAGACTCGGGAAGGGCGGCCATCTTGGGAATTGGCTCAGGAACAGCAGCCATCTTGTGATCAGGTTCGGGGATGGCGGCCATCTTGTGAACAGGCTTGGGGGTGGCAGCCATCTTGTGAACAAGCTCAGGAAACGCGGCCATCTTGTGAGCAGGGTCTGGAAGAGCGGCCATCTTGTGAACAAGATCAGGAAGGGCGGCCATCTTGTGAACAGGATCAGGAAGGGCGGCCATCTTGTGAACAGGCTCAGGAAAGGCGGCCATCTTGTGAGCGGGGTCTGGAAGAGCAGCCATCTTGTGAACAGGATCTGGATGGGCGGCCATTTTGTGAACGGGTCTTGGGATGGCAGCCATCTTGTGAAGGGGCTCTGGGCTGGCAAACAACTGGTGCTGTGGCTCTGGGCTTGCAGACATCTTGTGCTGTGGCTCAGGACTAGCAAACATCTTGTGCTGTGGTTCTGGGCTAGCAGACATCTTGTGCTGAGGCTCGGGGCTAGCAGATATCTTGTGCTGTGGCTCAGGACTAGCAAACATCTTGTGCTGTGGTTCTGGGCTAGCAGACATCTTGTGCTGAGGCTCGGGGCTAGCAGACATCTTGTGCTGTGGCTCAGGACTAGCAAACATCTTGTGCTGTGGTTCTGGGCTAGCAGACATCTTGTGCTGAGGCTCGGGGCTAGCAGACATCTTGTGCTGTGGCTCAGGACTAGCAAACATCTTGTGCTGTGGTTCTGGGCTAGCAGACATCTTGTGCTGAGGCTCAGGGCTAGCAGACATCTTGTGCTGTGGCTCAGAGTTAGCAGACATCTTGTGCTGAGGCTTTAAGCTGGCAGACATCTTGTGCTGTAGCTCCTCTAAAACACCCATAGTGAACGGAGAGCCAAACAACTGCAGTGCTAAATAAATGTATTGCTGGAGGGTCCAGCCAGGCTGGTGTAGTGGCATCAGGGAACCGAATGGCTCGGAAAGTCCACCACGAAAAAATATTATTAAACAGGCCTCATCCATTGAAGTAGCCTTTGCCAGTGTAATAAAATCAAAAAATGTACTCCTCAATGGGACGCTCACCTTGACGGAGACGGATAATCTGGGTGGCTGGGTTCATGGTGAACTGCTGGTGGATAAAGCCGCTGGATCCGCGTGTGGCGAAGTATTCTGTCACAAACGGGACGACCAAGAGTGAGGATCCAAATGCAAGGCTTTATTATGATGATCGTAGACAGGCAGACAGGGTCGAAAACACCAGCAAACATGAACAGCAAAGATAATCCAATAGCGTAATCCAATAAACAAGCGTGGGTCAAAATCCAGGTGGGCAGTCCAAAGGAAACAATGAAATGAAAACAAGAAACTAGAAAACTATGACTAAGACTGGGAAAACAAAAAACAGAACTATGGCTAGGGAAAACAACAAGGAGACTGGGAAAACCTGGGAGCAAGGAATAACGCTTGGTAAAGTCCGCAAATGCAAATCAATACTTCGCGATGTGTGTGTGTGCTGAGCTGGCTTTTATTGTAGACAAACAGGAAGTAACCAGCGAAGCAGCAGAGGGAGCAGCAACAGTCTGTGAGGGGCAAGGCTCCCTCTGCTGGCCTGGTGTGACAAGTAGTATACCATGGTTTTGGCACTTTGAATTTTCCTGGAGTATTCATGCAAAATCAGTTAGCAACAATAATACAATACAAACAATAATATTAAAGAAAATTACTTTAATGCCCACTCAAGTTAAAAAATTGTTTACTTCTTATCAGTTACAGGATTTCTGTAGATGCGTGTGTTAAGTTCTTTAATGGTCTGCCTGAAAAATTATAAGAAGAAAGCTGTCATGTTCACAGCTGTGACAATGAGTGCCTATCAGGATCACCCAAACAGTGGATTTTCAAAAGTATGTGAAGTTCATTGCAAAACTCTGAAAACACTGTTCTTGAATGAATAATTAATTGCCTGCAATCCGGTCTGTTATTGTAGGAACATTGACTTTACATTTGTACCCCTAAAAAGGACGCTGAATGAAACAAACTGTAATCGAGCGGTCCATGGCCAATGAAAGCTGCTATGGAGTTGAGACTTTCTGTCATCATTCTGAAGGTCTGGCTACGCAAAACTAAGTAGGCCCTAATTATATGGGACTTTGTAAAATTGTTGTTCATCACATCCCTATTCAGTGCTAGGGTATTACCATCTGATATCATCTCTATATCACAGCACTGCGCTTTTATCATAGCATTTTGTATCACTGTGATAATGTTGTGCTTCCGTTGGAACACATAGACACTGATACAAATCAGCAGACGCTGGATCGTATTTTACATCTGGGTGAAGAATTAGGCAGCATCTTTTCCTGAAGCAGAGCAAACAGCATCTGAGCCAAACCGTGGCACCGAACAGTCTGAAACACAGACTCGCTAAACTGATTACAGGAAGAAAGACATCGCTGCCAAACGTCACAGACTCATTCAATTAGAGCTGGAACTGATGTGTAGTATCTGTTCCGCCCCGTCCTTCTGACACTTTGATTAATTCAGTGTAACTATAGTAAGATATGTAAAAGCTAATTCTTTCTTTTATTTCAGCTATATTTAATGCCTGATAAACAGCACTCATTCTGAAAATATAATCTGACAATCAGCTTTTTACGCAGCCTGTTGTACATCCCTTGGGTCTAAGAGAGAATTTAAAATCTAGGCTATTATATAATTACTGTGAAATGGTAGTTAGCCAGAATGGTTCTTAGCAGCCGTCATTATATTCATCCCAGGCATGCTACTGTTGAGAGAGAAACCTTGCTTTACAAAGCAACTCTTTCAAGATTCAGCCAGAGAAACGTATGTTTATATTGTTAAGTTAATTAAAAATGTGAGAGAATCACTTCATTGAAAATACGAAAGCAGAGGAGGTCAAAGACAGCTACTCCTGAATGGCAGAAACTGAATATGGATGTAGATTTATACAAAACTGTGTACATAAACAAGCCGTGTTCTTATGGCAACTCAGTCATCAATTAACCGCCAGTTATGAGACTCCAAGCACGTCAGTACAGTGTTTCGTAACATTGCCATTTTCTGTAAGGTCATTAACATCACTGAGAAACAAAAACAATATAAAATGTATTGTGGTGTAAAACTCAGCTACTTGGACAAAGATTTAAAATGTTTTTGAATCATCAACCGTTTTCAGCAGGCAACAAAACAGACTATTCAGTTCTACAAAACTGAATAGTCTGTTCAAAACTGCTATTAGAGGCATAAACCAATTTTATGGCTCTGAGCATTTATAGTAATTTTTTCTTAAAGCGCTGCCTAACAGTACAACAGCACTGAGAATCCAACATTTTACATTTTATGTTTTCACGCCACGTCATCAGTTGACCACATTGATGGCACTGAACTTAAACAATACCACTAAACTGAACAAAACTTGCAAATTTTGCTGATTATTGCTGCTGAAAATGGTCAATTATTGTCATGTTTTGGGCTGTACTAATCAGTCATACCAGAGAAAAACATTTGGAGTACTATAGAACGCCAAAAGTTATAAAAAAAAATCAAGGAGAAGAGTACAAAAAACTGAGGAAAAAAGTATTTTGGTTGGCCAAACTGAATCAGGATTTCTAGGGCAAGAATCTTGACAACAAGTAGATGAAATATTAGGCTAATATCTTAATTAATACAGCTCATACGTATATTTACCACCTATTAACTTCAGTTTTATCGAAATATTGCTTCCTTTCCTGCTTATTAAGTCCTTCTTTATCATGATATTTTTCATGGTTTAGACAGCATAAATTAGCAGAACAATGTATTCAGTAATACATTAACCATGCAATCCATGCTGTTTACATCTGAGTATCTCCAATATGGCCACGCATCCGGGTAACTGACCAAACTGTGACATAAGTGCAAACCCTCTATAATATACAAAGTTCATGTATGCGATTAATAAAGTGTATTTAACACACAATCCGTGAATTATTTTAGTTAACCAATAAATGGTAGACACTGAAATTATGTACTATTTTGTCTAGTTTTAAAAATGTCAAAAATAACATAAATTAGGCAGTATAACATTTTAATGTACAGTATGAAAAATAAATTATTAGTGTTTTTAAGATAAACTAAGTGAGCATTAGATGATGGAAAATAAAGTTTAAATATAAAAATGCACAATTAAATATTAAAATTGGCAAATATTACATAAAGGTACTGATCAAATATGCACTACAGAAAAAGAGAAAATATGGAAAACTGATATTTCAATATTATTACAATTTTAAACAACTTTTCAATTTTAATATATTTTAAAATGTAATTTATTCCTGAAATCCAGACATGCACATTATCTCAGCGCACAGACAGCCCTAATCTATCATGTCCAGAGTGCTACGTTTATGGTGTTTATTGTTTTGTTAAGCACTCCTTTCTCGCAAATCTCTTTCCATCTGCACTGATGCTACACCTCTAAAAAGCATTCCTAAATGACCATTTCTAAAGAGCTAGTTAGAAAACACAGCCACAGGCAAATTTAATCAATGTCGATGAGGATTTTATCAGTTCAAAAGACCATTCTCTAAAGTGGAAGTGTGTCAATAGTAGATATCACACATTTTGAGTCTGTAATGAACAGACAGTTAATTACAGCGTTCTAAATAAGCACCATGAGTCACACTGCTATAATACATGGTCTGTGACAGATCATCATACATTACTAGGGGTTTAATAATAGATCTTTCATACACTTTTTAAATATAGATTACACTTTTTTGAATTAGCCTTTTCTGAACAACTACACAGACCAAACTGACCTTGTATGGCAGGTCTTTTCACCTGGTGGCCCGCAGGCCAGGTTAGACATGTCAGTCATTTTAATACGGCTTTCAGATTGATTTTGATTAAATGGCTGTGCAGCCTGACATAGAGCGCTCTCTGTGCAAAACTGCAACAAAATCCTAACGTGGTCGGCAGACTGCAAATCAAGTTAATTTCCGACCGGTGTAAGCGCCACTAGCTTCCCCACACATGACCAGGCACAATTTGACATACAGGTTTGATTGCGTCTTATCTAAATGTATTTATGCAAATAATATAGCTGCAGACAATTTTCCAGACAGAAAAAAGCCACAGAAGCTGACAAAGCAATGCTGTGTGGCAACACATGTACAATGAGACTGTCTCGTTCAATAAAAGAGAAACCTCACACCTCTGAAAACATTGGAGCAAATTTTCAAATATATCTTTATAAATCAACCACGAATTTAAAGTTCAAACAACTGCATTCTTACTAAAAACTCTTAAAGGGCACCTGCTATGCCACTTTTTACAAGATGCAATATAAGTCTCAGGTGTCCCCAGACTGTGTCTGTTAAGTTTCAGCTCAAAATACCCCACAGATCATTTATTATATTATATAGAATTTGTCTATTTTGAGTGGAAGCAGAATTATCATGTCTATCGTGCTGAAATCATGCTTTTTAAAGCCATGTCAGTTTAAACTTCTGATATAGGGTTTTCTGAATGCACACATTTGAAGCACACACAGAAAACAGCATGTGAGTACTAAACTAAGTTCTCTTTCATGTCTTATTGCACGTAAACTGTCAAATACACGCAAGTTAATGGTAAAAACATACATGAGTTACAAAAAACAAGTTGGTTATGTCTATAAAGGTACACAGCTGGGAAAGAAATCACATGTTTATATTAAATCTGTGTATTAAGTGACTGCAGCATAATATACAGTACCTATATTGCAGTCTACACTGTTAATATGCCAAACAATAAAATAAAAGCAGAAAATGACTCACTGCTCTGGACTGAATGACGTCTATATCATATAGTCATATTTTACAGATTCTGCAACCACCTTGTTCTGAGACATTGCTTATGATTGAAAAAAACAATTGATTTTTATCATTATAGGGTGGTTGTTTACACACACTGCCAACACATATTCCATGTAAAAATGAATTTTGCATAATAGGTGCCCTTTCAGTATTATCTTTATTTTGCAAATGGTAACCTTCAATCAATTTTATGAAGACATATTTATTGAAGACATATTTGCCTGAAGCTGAGAAGTTATGTTTGTTCTCCAGCCAGTTCTTTTTAAAAAAAATTATGACCCAACCCTAAAAAAAATCAATGAAATACCTCTGACTATTATGTTAAATAAACACAAAGTATTAAGGATATTTACTTTTGTTTATCATGGTTACATGCTACAATGAACATACTAAAATACAATAAATGGATAATCCGGCCCCTGCAACAGCTGTATGGCATTATGGGTTGAATGTGTGTTTGTGTGTGTGTGTGTGTGTGTGTGTGTGTGTGTGTGTGTGTAAGTTTGGTTTTGTTTTCAAGAGTTGGTTCTCAGCATGTGTTCTGCTCTTCTGCAGTTTAAGGAGTGTCCACTCCTCCAACAGCGATTCTAAAACACTATGAGATTTATGGAATGGAAAAGAGACGATCAGATTACCCACAAACCCTTTCATCTCCCTATAATCCCATTTCTTACCCATGCCAGCTCATTTTAGAGGGAAATGAATCAAATATTTTCCAAACAAATGTCAGATGCTTGGCTTCAGGATCCAACATAAAACACACAATATCAGTGAGTGATCCACCCATGAACTTTATCTAACATGCGAAAGAATGAAGATGCAAAAAGTCTTAAATGGCCAAAATAGTCAAACACAGACATCAAGGTGCCTCAACACAATCACACAGGCCAATTATTGTCTATTTGACTCTCATCAAAACCCTCACTTTTTCATTTCAAACGCATGTTCTTTGAGTCTGAGTTTAGAAAGGCAAGAAGAAATGAAACATGATGGTGGTTTATTACAGAGCAGTTCCTACTCATGTAGATAATCCCGGCCAGGGGTGATACGGTAAAGCCATGGGGCGGATTGACTTAATCTTACTGAAATCCTGGAGAAAGTAATATCCAAATATAATGTAACAGGTACAGAAAGCACAAGGGTGATACCACCCTAAAGGTGCACGCTGAAGATAGGGGAGCGTGACACGCACAGAGGAACCGCAAAGGTCTATGGGAACGCTGATGAAACGTTATTGGTTACGGTCCATTAAATAACAAGAATTTTTTTATAAAATATATGTTGTATCCATGACAGTCTGCTTTGAATGAAAAGCAATAGTTTCAGACAGTTTTAGAAAGCACTGCGTGACCAGCAAGACACCTTTCAGTCATGCCATTAGTTTTTATTGCTGAAAATCTATCGTATATCAAAAGATCAAGCCTAAGCCAAAAATAAAAGCCTTCACTCATGGCTGATACTCATGTACTAGAACAAATAAGTTCTATAAATTCCAGGTGTGTTTGATTATTCAGGAGGGAAGCTAAAGGGAAGCTTGGGGAGGGTTTAGGTTAAGTGAGGATTTGAGGGCTTCTGGATCATCATGGAATATAAAAGAGAGCTGTTGCCTCGTGTCAAATGTAGGAAAGTCGAATGGGACCCAGAACTTGTCAAGAATCGAGAAATTCTGCACATAAAATTAAACTATACAAACAAAAACTTATTTTAACAGAAAACAGAGGATTTGTTTAAAAGACAAAAGTTTACTCAAAATGTACTTGACACTCAACATATGCAAAAACATGATGACACTTTAGTTTAAGTACTAATTCTCACTATTAACTAACTGCTTATTAGCATGCATTAGTAGCATAAAAGCCGTAGTTAACAGTTAGTTAACTGTGAGAACTGATGTGACACCGAGGACTGGAGCAATGGAGCTTTACCATCACAGGAATAAACAGCATTTTAAAATATATATATATATATAAGTCGAAAACAGTTACAGTGGTGGCCAAAATTATTTGAACACAACATAGTATTTTCACTAGCTTAAAAAATTGTTTAAATCAGTTATTTTTTATCTTTTGCTGTAGTGTATCTGTAGGAAATATCAGATTGCATTTCTAAACATTCATTGTGCTATTAATTGTACTAATCCAGTGAGTTTGCACAAGGAGTCTGACAACAGCCTGTGCTGCACACAGAGATCTGATCTCATCATCATCATCCAGTCTGTCTGGAATGACATGAAAAAACAGAACAAACTGAGACAGACTAAATACAGAAGAACTGTGGCAACGTCTCCAAAATGCTTCAAAAGACCTACGTGCAAAGCAACAGTGCTGTTGAAAGTTTTAGGCACTTGTGTAAAAATGCTGTAAAATGAGAATGCAGTCAAAAATAATGTCATTTTCTTTATCAGTAAACTTCTATTAACTAAATTAAATCAACATTTGGTGTGACCATCCTTTGTGTTTAAAGCATATTTTGCCCTAGATACACTTGTGCATAGTTTTTCAGGTAGCTTTGGTAGGTCTCTTCTGGATTTAGTCTGTCTCAGTTTGTTGTGTTTCTTTATGTCATTCCAGACAGACTGGATGATAATGAGATCAAATCTCTGTGTGCAGCACTGGCTGTTGTCAGACTTCTTGTGCAAACAAAAGTCTTACTGCATTATTACAATTAATGGCAAAATAAATGTTGGAGATGTATAAATGGAGATGTAAACTGATATTTCCTACTGACACGCTATCCAGTCAACCTGTTAAACTAACTTGGTCATCATGAACTATTTCTCAGTATAACTGTCATTGGATGATAAGGCTTAATGCTCAGCTTTCAAGGCAGAATTGGAAATATCCTCTAATGTACTCGTAGCCATTCAGTAGAGCTTCTCAAGTAATAATTATTCCTCAGCAAATTCACAGAGTTACAACAGGATGAATCTGAAAACTTGAAGCAGATTCCAAGTAGTCTCCTTAGAGCATTCATCATTTGACAAAGTTAATTACTAAATGATCATACTTTAAATGAGCGGATGGCGGATGTATGAAAGCGGCATGCAGTGTTGAGTGCTGTGTGAGTCACAGACGCAGCATCCACATCTCTCTTCCAACAGATTGTGACAAGGTCAGAGCAGATTTGGGTAATGGATCTAATATGCATTTAGCACAGTGGCATTCCGAGTGACGGGCCTGTCACCTCCCACTAAACAGCAGCTTCAGGGGGTGTATTCAGTCTGAGAGTGTCTTTGTCTAACGCAGACACAGACATCGAGTCGTTCCATTTAAACAACATTTTTTCTGCAGCTGGAAGAGCATGATGCCAGCGAGGTCTTCTGTTCGATTTCCAATGAATCATATAATGACGAATCATATACTTCGAAAGTACACTAAATGGCTTTGGATAAGATTATTCATAATGTATTCAGTTTTAGCAATTCTTTTTATATCTCACAATTCCAATTTTTATTCTCTGAATTGTGAGTTTTCTTTTCTTTTTAATCTCAAGGCAGAAACAAGCTTTCATACTCCTATGTCCTTACAGATGAAAGAGGTTAATTTTGAAAATATACCTCTGTTCACATACTTGAGAAAACTGTGGTAGCAGTAGGTCAAACAGATGTGTGGAAAAATATGCAGGAATGTAAAATGATATACAGTAGGATAGAAGGCGGGTACATCATATGGAATTGCTGAATTAAATGCTACACTCACATAACATCACAGTGGGAATTATGTACTCAACACACTCATGTGAAATTACATCAAACACCAACAGTTCTTTTGAAGAGTGCTATAATGATGAGAAGAACCTTTCTTAAGAGCAAATAATCAGTGCTGACGCAGATATGTGCTTCATAAGCACTTGAGCCTAGTCTTAAGCTTAAGGCTAGGTCCAACCAACCTTGACAGAAAGACGTCTGAAAATCATTATGGAATGATTTGTTCTGTTTCATAAGTGGCACCTTTATATCCGCAGAATACATTAGTTCCAATAGCTCTCCACTTGAAAGACAAAAATGTCTCTGCAGAACATTAACAGCGTACGGCTAGTTCAGAGCACTGACCGTGTCTGCTCTCTTCCTCTTACACATCATTATGTCTCTATAAGACAACAGCTGGATACTATTAGAGACGGAATGGTGTGTACATAACTTCATTACTTGATCAAGGATACGCAGGGTCTACAAAAGCTGATTATATGCACTAATAGGGTTAGCCAGTAAAGCTAATAGTAGAATCGACAGATATGGGTATATGGGTCAATGACATCTAAGAGCATATAAAAGTATATACACACCACTCAATATACCAATATAACACCTCAAACTACTTTCTGTTCATTCAAGAATTGTATTATTTTCTTTAGCATGATATCAGGACTTTATGGTTTATGCCCAAAATACCAATGCATGAACTGCACTTTCTATGTATTAATTATAGGATTACTTCACTCCTGAATTAACATTTCCTGATAATTTGCTCAGCCCTATGTCATCCAAGACATTCATGTCTTTCTTTCTTTACTCAAAAAGAAGTTAAGGTTTTTGACAAAAACATTCCAGGATTTTTCTTCACAAAGTGCATTTCAATGGGGATCAACCAGTTGAAGGTCCAAACTCCAGTTTCAATACAGCTTCAAAGTGCTCTACACAATCCCAGCTGAGAAATAAGGGTCTTATCTTGCAAAACAATTGGTCATTTTCTAAAAAAAAAAAAGTAAAAAAGTACTTTTTAACCACAAATGCTTTCTTGCACCAACTCTGCAACGCAGGTCTGCAACCGTACACATTATGTAATCACATTGAAAGGATATACACAGTTAATTCTAAATCTGTGTATTCTGGTTTAAAAAGTTAGACTGTAAAAAAAAAAATCGTAAAACTTATAGTAAAAAAAAAACTGTAGCTTTTAGGTTTGGATTTAACTTAAATTTACATTTAAATAATTTTATTTTATTAAATGATATAATGTTAATATACCAACCTATTGAAGTACTGAAATCTGTTTTGTACCTCTGTAATTCACTGATAACCACCAAAAGCAGGTGGTGATCAGAAAGTCACATAATGAACCAAAGCTGAAATAATACGATAAATATTAATTTAACAACATTAGATGTAACATACAACCCTAATGTACACAACTGATAAGAAAACTAAGAGGAAACAGTTATTAAAAAAAAAAAATGTGAAATGTAATGCAGTGAATTCTGGGAATGTCAATTTACGGTTATTCACTGTAAATTATAGTCTTTTTTACTTCCAAAAATGGTAATGTAACGTACAATTGTTACGCCAGGCCAGCAGAGGGAGCCCTTACCCCCACTGACTGTTGCTGCTCCCTCTGCTGCCTCTATGGTTACTTCCTGTTTGTCTACCATAAAAGCCAGCTTCACACACACACTCATTGCGAAGTATTGATTTACATTTGTGGACATTACTGAGCATTTTTCCCTGTTTGTTTTCCCTGTTTTCCTAGTCATAGTCATAGTCAGTTTATCCCTAGTCTTAGTCGTAGTTTTCTAGTTTCTGGTTTTCATTTCCCTGTTTCCTTTGGACTGCTCACCTGGATTTTGACCCACGCTTGTTCTTTGGATTACGCTATTGGATTATCTTTGCTGTTGATGTTTGCTGGTGATCGACCCTGTCTGTTCTGACCTCGTCTAAATAAAGCCTTGCATTTGGATCCCCACTCTCAGTCATCCCGTTTGTAACAGAATACTTCGCCTCACCCGGATCCAGCGGCTTTATTCACCACCAGCAGAACAACCATCAAGAATGGATTCAACAGGAAGTTTGTCCAACCCCGTAAGTCTGCTCTGCTCCATCTTTCAAAATGGCCGTCCCATCGAGCATTATGTGAGGGATTTCATTGCTTATTGTTATCTGGCACCTTACGATGAGACCTTAATGAAGGAGTGTTTTTGGAGTGGGTTGGACACAGATATCGGTTACAATTTACCCGATGAGGACCCTAGTTGGACCCTCGCACAGTTTATTGACTTTGTGTTGTCGCATTGTGGATCTCCGTTCACTGTGGGAGTACTAGAAGGGCCTCAGCACAGGATGTCTGTTAGCTCAGAACCACAGCACAAGATGTCTGCTAGCCCAAAGCCACAGCGCAAGATGTCTGCTAGCTTCGAGCCACAGCACAAGATGTCAGCTAGCTTCGAGCCACAGCACAAGATGTCTGCTAGCTTCGAGCCACAGCACAAGAGATCTGCTAGCTTCGAGCCCAAGCACAAGATGTCTGCCTTTCAGGAGCCCGTTCACAAAATGGCCGCCTTTCCCGAATCAGCTTTCGGAATGACCATCCTTCCTGAGTCCGCATTCAAGATGGTCACCCGATTGGACCCAGCTCACAAGAAATCTACCACGTCTGACTTATCTCACAAGATGGCTGCCACCCCAAGACCCGATCACAAGATGGCCGCCATTCCCAAGCCGGTTCACAAGATGGCCGCTCTTCCAGACCCTGCTCACAAGATGGCCGCCGTTCCAAAGCACGTTCATAAGATGGCTCCCGTTCCTGAGTTCCCGGTCAGAATGGCCACCACGCCAGAGCCTGCTGCGAAGATGCCCGCCACGCCAGAGCCTGCACCCAAGATGACCGCCACGCCCGTGCTTGCACACAAAATGGCCGCCACGCCTGAACCTGTACGCAAGATGGCCGCCATACCTGAGTCTGTTATTAACAGGGTGGCTACAGCGCCAGACTCACACCCTTCCAGGACGTATCAGAGACTAATGTCTAGCTTGGAGGACCCACCACTGCGGTCGGCTCGTTCAGCTGGTCCCTTACTGTCAGCCGAGCCAGCATCTGCTAGCGCCACGTCAACCAAGCCAGCGTCTGCTCACGCCACGTCAACCAAGCCATTGCCTGTGAACGTCATATCTGCTTCTCTCGAACCTGCACCAGCTGCCGTTCCTACCAAGTCAAGTCACGTCACAATCACTGTCCCTGCCAGGACAAGTCAAGATACAGCTGCTGTTCCTGTCAGGCCAAATCATGTCGCAGCAGTCGTTTCTTCAGAGCCAAGTCAAGCAGCTGTTCCCTCCGAGCCAGGCCAAACCACAGCTGTCCCTGTCACGCCAAATCAAGTTACAGCTGCTGTCCCTGCCGAGTCGAGTCACGTCACAGTCACTGTTCCTGCCAGGACAAGTCAAGATACAGCTGCTGTTCCTGTCAGGCCAAGTCAAGCAGCTGTTCCCTCCGAGCCAAGCCAAGCCACAGCTGTCCCTCTCACGCCAAATCAAGTCACTGCTGCTCCTGTCATGAAGAGTCAGGTCATAGCTACTCCTTCACTGCCAAGTCACATCTCCCCTGAGCATCCAGAGCCTTCACTCTCAAGCCATGCAGAGCCAACGCACCTAAGCCATGCAGAGCCAACGCTCCCAAGCCATGCAGAGCCAACGCTCCCAAGCCATGCAGAGCCAACGCTCCCAAGCCATGCAGAGCCAATGCTCCCAAGCCATGCAGAGCCAACGCTCCCAAGCCATGCAGAGCCAACGCTGCCAAGCCATGCAGAGCCAACGCTCCCAAGTCCCACAGAGCCAACGCTCCCAAGCCCCACGCCAAATGACCCGGAGGGCATTCCTCCGCCAACTGTGCTACCTGTTATGGCTATCGCCATTTTGAGTGTGTGGGCTGCACACTGTGCCCCAGTGGCCTCTTCTGCCCATGAGTCTGCCCACAAGTTTGTTCTGGAGAGCTCTTCTGCACGCATGTCCGCTGCGCCTATACCTCCTTCGGAGGTGGCGTCCATAGCGGAACTTCACGCTCTGCTCGCTCAGCCAAGGCTTCACGCTCTGCCAGCACCGCCAAGGCTTCTCGCTCTGCCCGCTCCGCCAAGGCTTCACGCCCTGCCCGCTCCGCCAAGGCTTCACGCTCTGCCAGCACCGCCAAGGCTTCACGCTCTGCCCGCTCCGCCAAGGCTTCACGCTCTGCCCGCTCCGCCAAGGCTTCACGCTCTGCCCGCTCCGCCAAGGCTTCACGCTCTGCCCGCTCCGCCAAGGCTTCACGCTCTGCCCGCTCAGCCAAGGCTTCACGCTCTGCCCGCATCGCCAGTGCTCCCTGCTCTGCCAGCGCCGCCAAAATTCCCTGCCCTGTCTGCTCCGCCAAGGTTCCTTGCTCTGTCTGCCCCGCCAAGACTCCCTGCTCTGCCTGCACCGCCTAGGTTCCCTGTCATCTCTGTCTTGGCGTTTGGGGCCGTTCCAGAAGTCTCTGTCTGCCCAGGAACTGCCCCGAAAGTCGGTCCTGAAGTTCTCGTCTGCCTGGTCACGGCTATGGAGGCCACGTTCTCCCATGAACTCTCTACTTCTCTCCTTGCTCTGTCTGCCTCCTCTATCCCTGTTCTCCCCAGGTCCCAGTCCATGATGCGGCCACCTGTTCCGCCCTGGAGGGCTTCTACGCCTCCTGTTCCGCCCTGGAGGGCCCCTGCGCCTCCTGTTCCGCCCTGGAGGGCTTCTACGCCTCCTGTTCCGCCCTGGAGGACTCCTGCGCCTCCTGTTCCGCCCTGGAGGGCTCCTGCGCCTCCTGCTCCGCCCTGGAGGGCTCCTGCGCCTCCTGGTCCGCCCTGGAGGGCTCCTGCGCCTCCTGCTCCGCCCTGGAGGGTTCCTGCGCCTCCTGCTCCGCCCTGGAGGGCTCCTGCGCCTCCTGCTCTGCCCTGGAGGGCCGCTCCGCCTCCTGCTCCGCCCTGGAGGGCTCCTAAACCCCTTGCTCCGCCTTCGGCTTCGCCCCGGAGGGCTTCTACGCTTCCTGCTCTGCCCCAGAGGGTCGCTAAGCCTCCTGCTCCGCCCTGGAGGGCTCCTAAGACTCTTGCTCCACCTCAAAGGACTGCTCTGCCTCCAGCCCTGCCCTGGAGGGCTCCTGAATCTCCTGCCCTGCTCTGGAGGGCCTTTGCCCCACCTGTTCTGCCTCAGTCTCCTGGCCCCCCCACCGCTCCCCTGGACTGTTTCCTCCTGTTGTTTTTTGGAGCGTCTGGAAGCCGCTCCTTGGGGGGGGGCTATGTTACGCCAGGCCAGCAGAGGGAGCCCTTACCCCCACTGACTGTTGCTGCTCCCTCTGCTGCCTCTATGGTTACTTCCTGTTTGTCTACCATAAAAGCCAGCTTCACACACACACTCATTGCGAAGTATTGATTTACATTTGTGGACATTACTGAGCATTTTTCCCTGTTTGTTTTCCCTGTTTTCCTAGTCATAGTCATAGTCAGTTTATCCCTAGTCTTAGTCGTAGTTTTCTAGTTTCTGGTTTTCATTTCCCTGTTTCCTTTGGACTGCTCACCTGGATTTTGACCCACGCTTGTTCTTTGGATTACGCTATTGGATTATCTTTGCTGTTGATGTTTGCTGGTGATCGACCCTGTCTGTTCTGACCTCGTCTAAATAAAGCCTTGCATTTGGATCCCCACTCTCAGTCATCCCGTTTGTAACAACAATACAGTTTTTCCCTTTATATAGTAGGGGAACGTACCGTTAACCAATTAATAGGTTTTTAATGTAGTGTTTTTTTCTGTCATTTACTGTTAAAATTACAGTGATTTTTTACAGTGTAGGGTAGGGAGAAAAATCTAATTTTCTCCTCCAACTTCAAAATCATCTGACATTGTTGTTTTACCTTTGTTTCTTTGCACACTTGCTTTGTAAACAATGGGTTGGTACCTTTCCAACATGATTATATAAGGCATTAAGCTTAGCTAGTGCAAGACGAGCATTTGTGGTTAAAAAGTATATAATTCTTTTTTCTTTTTAGAAAATGGCAAACAATTTTGCTAGATAAAACCCCTATTCCTTGGCTTGGAACATCCAAGCCCTTTGAAGCTGCACTGAAACTGCAGTTTGGACCTTCAACCCGCTGATCCCCAATGAAGTCCACTATATGGAGAAAAATCCTGGAATGTTTTCCTCAAAAACCTTAATTTCTTTTCGACTGAAAAAAGAAAGACTTGAAAATCTTGGATGACATAGGGTGAGTAATTTATCAGGAAATTTTAATTCTGCAGTGAACCCTTTAATAGAGATAAAAATAGTGCCACAACATTGACCGATACAGACAGACTATTAAGCTTGATGCACAACTTACTGTATCTAATAAGAAAATCAATCACAGCATAATAGCCTCATAACACCATAAGGGTCTTGTATGCCAGTGGCCACTGCTTAACCTTGCAGGCACCGCCTGAAATCTTTAGTATTTAAGATGCACATTCTTCAAACAACAGCAATCAAACAATGTACACTAATCACTTTTACATTGCTTCCTCCCTCAGGCACACACATAGTCATAACCACAATGGAGCTAAGCCCTTGCATAAATGCAACACAAACATGAATCATTAACTGCTTTTCAATCTAGGTCTTTCAGTGCAACAATGCTCCTCTGAGTTCAGGTTAATTCTCATTTTTTCTGTCTGGTCAGCAGAAAATGCATGAATATAGAGGTCACGGACAATAACACACACCAATGTGGTAACTTGGGGGTTTAAAAGGCTGGCAAAAACATGCTCTGAGAACCTCCAATTTCTCATGTGGATAACATTTAAGACCTTAAGTGTTCTCAAAATGTTCTTTACAAAAGAGAAAAGGTGCAGCTAAAAAAAACTTTTTATTTACTGCCATAAAAGTGCAAAATGAACAACATAACGTGAAATCAGTTGGGGATCTGTACTCTAAATAAAAGGCAACAACTCAATGTTAATTGGCTCTTCTAGCCCACCTTGATGCACAAAGGAAATCTTTATTGTTCAGACAAATGTTCATTTATGCCATGCCTTAGGCACATTAACCAGAGCAATCTATGGCTATTGGAACCTTTTGCTTTGAATCAGTGTGTTTTCCACATCTGTTTTCAAGTGTCCTGCCAAATACCTATTGCTTATCAGCGGGACGGTACTCACTAGCTCTGTGCTTTGGCACGCATAGCTCCACACACTCTGAGATCCAAATTACACTACCTAAGCATTTAAAAGGGCACTGCGCACATCACAGACACTCATAATGCTGTGCTATTGTGTTTTTTATGCATGGCTTAACTTTAAAGCCAGAATTAGTGGCTCTTTGAGGTTTTCATAAGAAACATCCAAAAGAATCTCAGGAAACAGCTGAATCATTTGCCTTCTTGTTAGTTTTGACTTAATAGGCTTTGAATAAATAAAGCAATGGCTTGTAACTAATAATGAAGTTTATCAAAATCAGAGCGTGTAAGTTAGTCATTTATCCAAAGTGACTTACAGAACACTTATTACAGGGACAGACAACCAGGAAAAATGGTTCTGCTCAATGGCATAATTGCAGAAGTGTTTAAAACACCCTTGTGAGGTTTGAAACTGCAGCTTTTCTACCAGCCCAGATGTTTAACCACAACACATAATACCATGAAAGCCACAACAAAATGTGACTTGAAGAAAAGGCATACTAAAGTCAAATAAAACATTGCACAATAATCTAGGGCTCCAGACCGTTTGAAACCATTTGTCCTTTCAGTGCAGCTATATTTTGTTTAAGGCAGCACTGGTGTGACTACAAAATTGCCCTCTTCTATTATGCTCTGCCTTTTTCTCTTGCGTATGAAAATACCACAAGCCAAACACTCCAAAAACAAAACGAAACAGTGCTACCTACTGAACCACACACAGTACGGCCCAATTATCTGCACTAGTGAATGGACAAATGTTATTTTTGTAATAACTACATTTGCATCTACATCCCAACTCAGCCAACTATTAAGTGTCAAATGTTGCTGTGAAACAAAATTTGTAATAAATTGTACTAGGGGTGTGCGATATTAACAAAAAATTATATCTCAATATTTTCTGGAATTTTGTTGTTAGCAATAACTAGACAATATTTTGCTGAGCATGTAATTGTTCTGATATTTTGGCAGGTTTCTGACTGCTGTGGACAGCTGAGCCCTAAAGCTTTTGATATTTTTAATATACTGTGTGGTGGTTTGTTTGCAGCACTAAGAGAAATTAATCTTTTCAAAAATGTTAATGGATGTTTACCTTTTATGGGCATTTTTACCTTTATAAATGTATGCATCATTTTTTGTGTTAACCAATCAAATGAGATGCATTCACACAGGCTGTTTAAAATGCAGGGCATGAATACAGTTAACCTGCAGTTACAAATGCATAATTAATGTTTGATGTTTAAAGTTTACTATATTTGAAATGATTTGGGGGAAAAAAGTAAAATATGCTAAAACTATATACCTAAATCGCCAGCAGGTGGCGGCAAATCACTGCATAGCCATTCATTGAGTCATTTATTCAACTGATTCATTCAAATGGCTGATTGATTAAGTAACAAACGTGTGTTGCTCTGACATGCAAAACTACGATGGCATTTTAGTGCCACGTTAAAAAAAAAAAAAAAAAAAAAAAATTGCGCGGTCATAATATTTTGAGAATAAAGTCGAAATTACGAGAATGGAGTTGAAATTTCGAGAATAAAATCTAAAATGTTTCGAGAATAAAGTAGAAATGTTTTGAGAATAAAGTAGAAATTACGAGGATTAAATCGTAGCAATTAAAGTTATAATATTTTGAGAGTATAGCTTGTGCATGCAAATTGCCCGGATTGGGAGCACCGGGGGGAAGTTACCAGGCCACCGGAATTTATTTGAATATATGTGGGATTTTTTTGCAGAAATCATACTGTGTGTCATATACTCGCAGGGATAGTATGGAAATAATAGTTGAAAATAATATTTCACATCTTCGATTACCTTCATTAGGCCTATTCGTAGTGCGCCAGCCACCCAATAATAGCAATAGGCTTTGTGCTTTTGGTACCTTTAATATAAAACAAAGTCTCAGCTTTCAGTTTTATAGCAAAATACTAACAATGTGTCCTGCAATAATGTTTTCACGTTTTTTAATGTGGCGGGGCAGATCGCTGTATTCATGTGAATCAATCGTCTTTTTGATTACAATGAGACATTCATTTAATTAAATTATACTGTTTTCTTTGTAAAAATGGCACCACATACTGCATAAAAACATCTGATGTCTAATCTTAAAATTCCTCACATGTATTTAATCGTCAACATAATATTGTCTTTTCTAAAGTATATAACATTAAGTGACTATTCACAAGCTGTTTGATTCACGTATAATACAGTAAATGATTGGAGATAATATTTAACATCTTCCATTCATTATTTGTATCAAGCCAGCCACCCAGTAATCGCAATAACTTTGTGCTTTGTTGCTTTTAATATAACACAGCTCAGCCTTCAAATTCTGTCAGTTTTATCGCAAAATACATATTATAAATGTGTTTTTTATCTTTATTTCAAGTTAATGGCACGATATAAACATAAAGGAACATAAGAAGGAATAAAAAAATATAGCCTAATTTAATGAAATGAATGTCTCATTGCAATAGGAAAGATGACTGATTCAACTAATTTAACAATGACTGATATCTCCCAGTGCTGCCAATCAGTTCCATTTGCATGTGCAATATAGGCTAGAATATACTCTCAAAATATTATAAATTTAATATCTTAACTGCTATACAAATTAATATTCTTAAAATATTTTGACTTTATTTTCGTAATATTTCAACTTTATTCTTGTAATATTTACACTTTATTCTCAAAATATTACGACTTTAATATCATAATCTTTCGTTTTTGTTGTTGAAATACAGCAAAGATGTAAAGTCACTAAATATTAACTTATTGTTTATTATATTGTTAATCAAATCAATATCACATTTGCAATTGTGCACTGATGTGATACTAACTATATATGAGACATAAAATTCATACATGGCATTTTTGCCCCTTTATCTACTTTTGTGTTTAATGTTGTGGATATTACTGTCACTACTTTGAACGACTGTAATTTTCATTATTGAGGGGGACCAGATTTTCACATTGTCTATAATGACAATTAAAACACATTGATTTAATAATGTATTTACTGCTGAACTCTAGCTCTCTGAGAGAGGAATATTTATCTGAACCCCTCTCAATAAGGATGAAGAGCTAAATTGCTCAGCGGGGTGTGGCAAAATAGCTCATGTGAAAGCTAAATGCAAGAAAACAGCTAAATGAGATGGTGTATCTGAAATGCAATTCAGAATACTACAAGAGCTGCAGAATCTGAGCTGAGAACCAGTTGGCTTTGGGGATTATGACTAAAAACAAAAACTGGGTGAATGGATTTCAAATGCCAAAGTATCAGTGGGTATTTGCAAAAGGTTTTGTGTGATCGACCAGAGCTATCCCTGGCTAATCAGATATTGATGACCCTAACCCAACAACTTACAATGCTAGAACTTCTGCACTGTAAGTCTGTGTTTGCTTTAAAGTCTTGCATCTTTTTACAACTTCACAGAATCAACGGGAAATGGCTGTCAGTATGACTCAAAGAAATAAGCTCTAAAGACAGACTCTAAGGCTTAGCCATAACTCGATTTGTAACTCCAGATAAAAAGTTCAGCAACTTGGCAGTAGCAAATCTGTGGTGATAGGTGATATAGCTTATATTAGCATCTCAGCAGTTCTCATTAAATCATTTGTGTGGAACAAGGCCAAGGGTTGAACCCAGTTTCTGTGAGTGCCATTACACATGGGAAATAGTGACTAATTCCATTACCCAACTCCAGCAGTTGTGTTTAGACCATCACAGTGGTGGCATATTGTGAACATATGGGCCAGCAAGAGGGCAACTTCACAGCCTTTTTTATAACTCGCTGAGCTGCATGTGTGAGTGTTCATATGTGTAAATAAAACATGGACCATTGGATGCAACAGAGTAGCACACATAGAATAGCTCGGAAAAAGAAGAGATATTGGCGAGGAAAGGTAGAGAGGTATATATAAAGCATCACAATATCATGTAGAGTATGAAAAATTACATTTAACAATGTCATTAAAATATTAGTGTTCTTAAAGATTAAGTTGGTGATAAATGACACCAAATGTTTTCTAATTTCCTAAATTAACTGATTAAAAAAAATCTATATGACTGGCCAATAACCAATAAGGTACCAATATTGCATACAAGTGAATGCACTTCTTGTATGCAACTTGAGACATTTCCAATGATATATGACTATCTGACCTGTATACTGTTTTAAACCATAAAACATAGTTCATAAAAAAATTGAAAGCTTTAAATCCAGTAGTTAGTTATGAACGAAAGTGTTATATTGCTGATATTTTTTTGTAAATTCTAAGCTTTTAGAATTCAAGACTGTAACTGAGCCAGGGAACAGCCTGTTAACACTCTTCTAGAGAATTTCTCAAGAGTGTTAAGTGAATTTATGAGAATTTTGTACTGAGAGTGTCTGACCTTTTCTCACCATATGCTGCATTTACTCATGCAATTAACAGGACAGCAAAAAGAAACATCACTTCTATGGCTGTGGTTTTTAATGTCACTTACCATCCACATCTAGGTCTAGGCAAAATCTGAGTAAAACTCACAAATGTAGGCATCAATACCCAGTGAGCCAAGCACCTCCATTCTTCATTCTTCAAGGGTTGGGTTTGAAAAGAGGCTTTAGAGTGGAAAAAAAAAGGCTTAGGAAACATTCAACACCTGAAAGTAGCTTATTTGGATGTTAGGGAATCAGTCTGAGTGCTGGCTGATGACTTACCAGTGACTCAAAAGCAGAACAGAACCACCTGCCTCAGAAAGCGCACACTTTATTACGCCGTAGAGGCATTAATTTAAATGACATGCAAATTGCAAACACCCACATTCTCATCTCAGAACTGAGAAAAGCCGGTGTAAATTCACATGCGCTGAATATAACCTATTTGCTGCCTAAAATTCGCATTTCAGAGAGTTTTAGATGGTGAGAAACTAGGACACCAAAAGAGCAATACACAATTGAAAACCAACCTATGGAAAACATGCAGTCAGTTGCATGTGGCAGGCAGCGGTTTTCATAGGACATCCTTCTTCCACAGCTCTGCACCGCACATAAATCATATAGAGTTTAAGTGGAACTGTGTGGGTTAGCAGTCATTTAATGGGAGACGCATTGTTCAGCAGAGTGAGTCAGTGTGACCAACTGTGTATCCGGCATGTGCATTTGAATATTGAACATTTTGTTGCTGAATTGGAGTTTTGGGATTGGCCTTTTTGCTTTTGCCGTAAAAGTGCAAAGCATGCTGAACAAATTTAAATTGAATGGCTTGTTGCTGAAGAAATTTGAAGGTCACTAAACATATTAACAAATTGAACACGTTTACGCAGCAGTACTAGTTTCAGTAAAGCAAATTGGTTACAAAAAGTTCATTTGAAAATTTAAATTAATTGTCATCCTATTTAACACAACACTGTAAAAAAAAAGAAGATAGCTTGAAGAATAAAAAAAAACATTCTTTTGTACTTTGATCATATAGTTTTATGATCAACATTTAAGTGATGACAGACTTTTAATTTATGGGTGAGCTATCCTTTAAGCATTTATAAAAATCTTTATCAAGCAAGTAAATGTGTACTGCTATATAAACATGCACATAAGTCATATTTAGTGGGCGGTTAAAGGATTAGTTCACTTCCAGAATAAAAATTCTGATAATTTACTTACCCCATTATCCAAGATGTTCATGTCTTTCTTTCTTCAGTCAAAAAGAAATTAAGGTTTTTAAAGGAAAACATTCCAGGATTTCTTTTCCATATAGTGGACTTCAATGGTGGCCAACAGTTTGAAGGTCCAAATTGCAGTTTCAATGCAGCTTCATAGGCTCTATCCCAGCTGAGGAATAAAGGTCTTATCTAGTGAAACGCATGACATAGGCAGAAGTACCAACCCAGTGTTTACAAATAAAGAAAGTGCAAAGAAATGCCGTATACAAAAAAAGATAGAACAACGATGTAAGATGATTTCGAAGTTGGAGGAGGAAATGAGATGCAGTTTTTCACCCTACTCTACCTTTTTGAACCGAAATACAAAGACAAAGAACAAACCGTGCATGACTTTTCCAACGCGATTATGTAATGCGAGAAGACGCATGTGCATCACAGAGCTAGTGTAAGACAAGCATTTATATTTAAAAAGTACATCAATTGTATTTCTTTTTTTAGAAAATGACCAAACATCTTGGATGACATGGGGTGAGTAAATTATCAGGAAATGTTTATTCTGGAAGTGAACTAATCCTTTAAGTAAAACAACTCATTATCCAGCACTTTGTATTGCTTGATACTAATTGGTCGGTCAAGGCATTTTGCGATAGTGATAATGCATGCAGACACTTTCACATAATTTTCTTTAATATGACAATGTGTTTTGGTAATGAATACACTACTTATATAACACACAGTAATTGATAAAAGGAACGTCGCCTGATGATGACCCCAAACAGCAGATTTGTCTCGAAACAAACATCACACAAATCAAAACAGCACTCAAAAAATAAATCCAAATGTCAAAATGTATTGTAAAGAGTCCAGATAAATACCTTCAGTTTTCCTGAATGCCAAACATAAAAGAAAGACAACAGAATGTGCATTCTAATGGCACTTAAATCCTCATAGGCTGAGTAGAGACTGATTTGTTCCCATCAAAGAAGCATGCAACCAGAATTCCCCTTTACCACTCTGCGTTGAGAGGTAGGGGCGGCAAAGAAGAAAAGAAAGCCTCTTGCTAATTGGAAATAATGGCCGGGGGGAATTTGCTCCTGGTGGCCAAAAAGACACAGGATAAAAACACACACACACACACATGCACACACTGCAAGACATTTGCGCTAGAGGCAACTGCCATTATAACAAGCCGACACCAGGAGATAAAGAGCTCAGAGAGCGAAGACTAAACAAGAAAACCTGAGAAGAGTAAAAAGAACAAGCAAATTACCAAAGCGAGAGTCATAGCAGGTAGAGCAGATGGAAAGGCAAGACATTTAGCCCTGAAAGACTCGGGAGAGCTGATCCCAGCGAGAAAAGTCAGTGCGAGAGTCTTTGAAGACTAAGGGCCGTCCTTTCGAAGGGTCTCCCGTCTGTAAATTTGTATGCGTCAATAAGAAAAGCGGCTGAACTCAAAACAAGGAGATGAAACATGGTTTGAATCTGTGATGGCTTGGTGAACAAAGATTAAAGAGCACAACGCTGAGGACCTGCAAAGATGACACTCACTCCCACATTACGACCCCGGCCTCCGATTATGCGAGGTGGGTGGTTTCATCCACAACCAATGGAGTTCAAATACAAACAGCCGTTCCACTATGAGAATCCACATCTGAAGATATAATTTGGTGTATCCCACAGGTCCCTTGAGGGTGCTTTCTCTTTTTTCTCCAAAGACATTGTGTGAGTAAGCATGTCCATAAACCGACCGAGTGAGTGCTTTAATCCGCATAAGGGCCAGTGCATGCAGGGGCCTCTTCTAAAAATGGCTTGCAGACTGTCTGGAAAAAGATTTTAAAGACAGATTAAGCTACTCCATGTGAGATGCCTGTCCAAAAAATGAGCTGTCAAAAGTTCCCGTCTGTACTATGGCATTTTCAAACTTTGCAATCTGTAAGGAAGAAGGAAATTTTCATTTTGTAGTGTACATCATTCATGTCTTCAAAATGATGAAAGAGAGACCCGCTCTGCTGATGTGTAGATAATGAAAACAGTTTCTAAACAATTGGAAAGTCAACTTCAGAGGAGTAAAAAAAAAGAGACCACTAGTTTGGAAAAGGGAACACTTCTCAAAGGGCAGAAACAAACATGTTTTGAAACTATTGAAATGTTTTACATGTCCCATGAAACACGAGTTATGTCATTCTGAATACACTCCTACGTCTGACAAGACAGACATCTGTAGTCATGTTGAAGATTTGCCACGTCTCAACCAAAAGCCTACATCGTTCCACCCACATGCTTAAGGTGAAATACATCCTGGAATGGAATCTTTTAGTCAAGTAGGTCGTCCTTGTCATAACTTTCTAAACTGTTAAGATGGCTAACTGTCAGTCCTGTCTCCTGCCCAGTCTCTTGTTTGAAATTTCAGTTGAAATATCTCTGTCAGGCCCTATAATCCAACTTTGTTATGCTAAGAGAGTGTCCGCATTGTCAAGCAAAAGAATACAAATCTGTATGGGAACCTAAACATTTATCTTGGTTTCTTCAGATTTTACTTTTTTTATATGAGCAATAGTCTTATACTCCAGTGACTGGTAAATTCAACACATTCTCACTCCCAACTTGTCACATTTTTTTTTTTTAATGTAAACAGTAAAACAATTTTCACTATTTACACACATGGGTTATTTATGAGCACATAACCCAAACCCTGCCCCTAAACCTATCATTTGTCAATATAAAACAGAATATAACAGGCACATACAACTACAGTCACAATTGATTTAAAAAGTATTAATATACCAAGTCGTCCGATGAAACGACTGATTTCTGAAATCAATAAATGCGATGCCCGTCTCTAACCGCTGTAAAGCTCATCATGTGTGCAGTCTGTACACAAATTAAAAAATTGCTGAAATGCTATTGGCTCTTGTGTGTCTCATGACTGATTGCTTCATCCTAAAAAAAGTTTGGGAGTTTGTTTTGAATGTGATATGTGCAGGAGTGAGATTATCTTTAGCGATTAAAAATGTATGATTTACTCTGTTCTTCACATAAAGATATTGGAGGACTTGGAATGCAACACAACTTGTTTGTGATACTTTTATACAGCTTTTTATGTTCAGTTTTTGCAATAAATACTTGTTACTGTACTTTTATTTGCCTGTTGCGTGTTTTATATTGTTCAGAAGTGGGTAGGTTTAGAGTAGGGGTAGGGTTAGGTGTTCCAAAATAAGTATAAATTTATATAAAATGGTTTCTATTTTTGTGAACACAAAACTAAAAGCAATGGAGGACCCTGCACATAAAAGAGTTGGGAGTGAGAACATGTTGGTGAATTCGGTTCATAACATAATCATAAAAAATACAAGAACGATGCATATGAAATGCATATTAATACTGTGGTAAAGTGATATATTGGTCGAAACTGTTAAGTAAATTTAGAGATTATAATTTGTGTATACACTACTGTGCAACGTTTGGGGGTTTAACGATTTAAATTAACTGATTTTAATATATTTTTAAATATTAAGTTAAAATGTTGTTTTCAACAGTCTTACTCCAGTCTTTAGTGTCACATGATCCTTCAGAAATGTATTGATCCAATGCCATTTCTTATTCTTCTCAATGTTGAAAAAAGTTGTGCTGCATAATATTTTTTTTTTTTTTGTGGAAACCATGATTTTTCAGGATACTTTGATATATAGAAAGTTCAAAAGAACATTTATTTGAAACAGAAATCTTTTGGACAAACATTTTTGATCAAATTAATGCACCCTTGCTGATTAAAAATATTATATATTTTTTTAACTGTCTTACTGACCCCATTTTTAATGTCAGTGCATATTTTAATTATATTTGTAATATTATATTTATATTTACATTTGTTGCAATTTAGTGTTTGACTCATATACAGTACTATCATTAAATTGAATTACATCATGTGACCCTGGACCTTTTATACTAAAAGCTGAATAAATAAACTTTCCATTAATGTATGGTTTGTTAGGATAGGACAATATTTGGCCGAGATACAATAATTTGAAAATCAGGAGTTTGAGGGTACAAAAACATTTAAATATTGAGAAAATCGCCTTTAAATTCTCCAAATGAAGTTCTTTACAATGCATATTACTAATCAAAAATTAAGTTTTGATATATTTACAGTAGGAAATTTACAAGATATATTCATGGAACATGACCTTTACTTAATATTGTAATAATTTTTGCAGAAATCGATAATTTTGACCCATAAAATGAATTTTTGGCTATTGCTACTTATGACTGGTTTTGTGGTCCAGGGTCACATAAAATCATTAAAAACAACAACATAATCACATTAATTAATTAAATGACAGAAATGATAAAGTTCTCAATTTGATTAAGCCTCATTTACTTTCATATTTATGTTCAGCAGATGCTGTCAAACAGCGACCCTAAAAACAAAGCTGACATATTGCATATTTGGCAGTTATCAGCACAAGTACAAATGCAAGTCAAGTGCTCAGGCAAATGCTACAAAAACAGCAAATACTGTACCAATACTGTCAGAGTGACAAATAAGAGTCATATACATCAGGCCACTAAGAGGGTTTGCTAAAGATGAGTCGATTTATTTTTCACATACACTCCAGGTAAAGCGAGTGGGAATCTTGCAGAGGAATGCCTAAAGGTCTGTTTGAGTGGAACTGGCTGTCATGATAATGATTGAGGTGATTGATGATTATGATTTCACCACAGAAAACCAAGACTAGAGAAATTTCTGCACCTACACCAGCAAAAACACTTCATTTGAGATGACAGAGGAAGTAGGTGAGCTGAAGCAGCCAGATGCAGGCCTGCACTTTCTGTTTTGTCCCACTTTACTTCAAGACACCATGCAATCACTTAAGAGCTGTTTTTGTCCTGTGCTCAAGTATTTCCTAATGTAACTGGAAGTTTTCGAAGGGTAATTCAAAATAAAATAGACTCACAGTTTCAGTTTTTTTTTTTTTTTTTTTTTTTCACTCACAAAAGTAGGAGGATTTTTTGCACTAATGCAAAATAATGAACAGCAAAAAAGCAGTAGCCTAAAAAAAGAGTTTCCCACAAGTTATTACAAATTTATGGTAACATTTGTGCTGTGAAACAAATGAGTACTTTTATTCAGCAGGACACATTAAATGGATCAAAATGCCAGTAAGGACATTTATGTTACAAAAGAGATCTAGTTCAAATAGATGCTGTTCTTTTGAACTCTCTATTCTTCAAAGAAACTCTTTTCAACACTAGTAATAATGACAAATGTTCAAAATCGCACCAAAAATGGTCCAAAAGCACCAAATCGACGTATTCAAATCATTTCTGGATGGTAATGTGCAGTGTTGAGGGTAACACAAGTAATGTGAGTTACATAATTAGATGACTTTTTTCATTTTCCAAGAACATATCTGAGTTGATTTTTCGAATAAGTAATGTCAGTTACGTTTTTCCCATTTATTGATCAACCATACTAATCAGCCAGAATTTCTCAAGATAAACTAAAAGTTGTTCTTCTTTCTTTCATTGCTGAAGAATACAAATGTGAATTTACTTTTTCTTCAGCCTGAGGCTTTTGATGTGAAAGGGCTTTTACATTTGCCAAAGATAGAACTTCTTATATTAAAAACAAGCAAGCAAGCCCTGCAAAGATTAAAAAAGCAACGCAAAAGTAATGCCACACATAACTTTCCATTAAAAGTAACTAAATAACGTAATTACTTTATTATGTTACTCCATAAAAAGTAACTAATGCATTACAATTAAAAGTAACTTTTCCCAAAACTGGTCACGTGACACTAAAAACTTAGCTTTGCCATCACAGGAATATATTACATTTTCAAATTTTCAAAAATATATTCAAATAGAATGCATTTATTTTAAATAGTAATAATATTTCATAATGTTGCTGTTTTACTGTATTTTTTATCAAAGAAATGCATCCTTGGTGAGTAGACATCTTTCAAAAACATCGATCACAAACTTTGAATGTTATAATAATTCTGACACAACTTAAACACATGACTGCTTGCTAGTTGGCATCTGATTGGACAAAAATGTGAGTGCAGGATATTTTTGGAAGAGAAATACTGAAAATAAATCTTTTAAAGCGAATCTGATAAACATTTAGAAGTACAATAAAATATAGATCTCAGAAAGAGTCTCTCAAGACAGAGATATACACAAAGGCATGAGAGAAAAACAGGCATCAATGACTTATGACTCCAGTTTGTCCTCTTTAACATTGTTTGCAGGCTGCTGTTGAATTAGTCATGGGAGGAGAGACCAGCGGCAGGCTCAAGTAAATTACATGTGTAATGTCAGTCGATGTTGTCAATAAAGGAACCTGAGGGAATAAAAGCAAAGTTGAAGGCAGCACGCATTGCCATCATCAAGCCTGAACCGCAGGTGAAAGAACATGGAAGTCCACAGATTCTGCAACAACGTTAGAAAGCCGAGAAAAAAAAGAGGGTCAAAAGATGAAGATGTGAATTTGAGAGTGGGTGTTAAAACGTAAATTATTCATATGCTTGTCTTAACTGACACAGCTTTCAGAGCTCTTGTGTGGCTCCTATATTTCTTCTCGAAAAAGTATAACCTGTTCAACTAGGTCACCCATCCATAAGAACTATTTCAGCATCCCCCCACCTCATCCCATAAATTCTTTTTGGCCGAGTCTGTAAGGGCCGCCTGTCACAGATGTAGCTTTTGATGATGACTCTTCCTTCCTATGCCGGACGATATGCCAAGCTGATCGATGTCACAGATGAGGCGAGAGCTCCCGCCAACTCTTTCCCCCTCTCAACCACCCACCGAGTCGACCACGGGTCGGTACCAGCAGGCACGTGCTACTGTGAAAAACTGGTTAGCAGATGAGGCCTCGTCCATTTCACAGTTTGTGCAAAGCAGCAGTGTGAATTCTGAGCCGAAACATGTGCGAGCTTTACAAGACGCCAGGCTTTATTGATGTTAAGGGGAGTGTGCTTGGAAATCACAGGGCAGAGAAACGTGGATCCTAATGGTGGGCTGCCATGAGCGCGGCGCTCACATGGTTTCAATCAATAAGCGAGGTGGAGATCAAACGACGCCACTCACTCAAAACACATGGATCGGCGCAAACACAAACACTCACGCTCGCACAGTCAGAGATTTGTCACTAGCTGAAGACGACAGATTTGGGCTTTATGAGTCGCTGTGTTCTTATTAAAGCTGTATCGACACGCATTGATGTTTCAGTACCTTGAAGGCTGGAGAAAACCCATGCCGCAGCCAGGTGGCAACACAGAACATGCTTTTGAATAATTCATAACTTTCAGAGAAAAGCACTATTTATTATCTGTGAATGCCTCACTTGGCTGTGGATTTAGTTTGCTGGGCCAAACAAACTGAAATTAAAAGCTGGATTATATTACAGAGTTTAATAAGGATCACTTGCTCTTAAAAGCTCCATAAATGTATGCAAATACTTTAAAAGACGGCATGGAAACAATTCATTAACGAGCTTATGGTTGGACAGAGCCATTATTTTGTTTTATGTCAACATCATTTTCCTGTGAAGCCTTGCACATGACATATGGGGAAATAATTGGATATCGTGGCCAGGAAGAGTTCACTCTCATGACTTCATAGTATTAGTGTTTTGCTATATTTTTGATCAAATAAATCTAAATCTTGCCAACTTCATTTCTTTTCAATGGTAGTGGACAATAATTCTTACATGATTTAAATGCATCAGAAAACAAAAATAACTATCATGGCCACAAATTATTAATTTGTGACAAATGTTTATTATTTGTTCCCTTGTTTTAGGTAAATCATGGCCGCATTGTACTAAACCACTCCTGCGTTTCAACTTAGTTAAAATTCATAAGGAAGCAAGAGAACGAATTATTAAAGTTAATTCATTCTTAAAGGGATAGTTCACCCAAAAATGAAAATGACCACATGATTTGCTTACCCTCAAGCCATACTAGTCGTATATGACTTTCTTATTTCAAACGAATACAATCGGAGTTATATAAAAAAAAAAATTCTGGCTCTTCCCAGCTTTGTAATGGCAGCGAATGACTATTGAGATTCAATAGTCCAGTAGAACTCAGAAAAATCCATCCATCATTAAATAATAAAGTAAAATGCATTTTTTTAAAGAAAAATATCTATTTTTCTAATTGTCGTAGACACGTTTACGAGAGAGTGGCATTTCAGTGGATAATTGAGAACATATGTGAACACAAACGTGGCAAACATGGAAGTGCAATGGAGAAAGCAAAACAAAACACAGGTCATGAATTAGAAGTACAAATGAGGATTTAAAAAGAAAAAAATGTCAGAGGATTTGGATATAAGCCACAAGGTGACTAATGCTGAAAAGATTAGTAGACATTATTGACAACATTAACAATAGAAACCTGTTGACAAATATTTTTGTTGTTGAGTAGTCGTTTGATCTCCTTTGACCTAATTTGACCAGTGTGGCGCTGTAGCGCAAGACTGTAATTCAGCCCTCCTGGATGCAATTCAAGAGAAGAAGACACAGAGTGCTTCAGAGCAAACCAAAAACTTTAGAAATACAAGGACGGTTTACTCCTATATTTGTGAATGGGAGAAACTGCAACGTGCAATATGGCTGAATAGTCCCGCCTTCTAAATGAAGGCATCATTGCATCTCTTCAGGAATAGTTCAAGGAGTAGTTCACTTTCAGAACAAAAATTTACAGATAATGTACTTACCCCCTTGTCATCCAAGATGTTCATGTCTTTCTTTCTTCAGTCGTAAAGAAATGGTGTTTTTTGAGGAAAACATTTCAGAATTTCTCTCGGGTTGAGTTTGAGTCTGAGTTTGAGTTTTGAGTCTGCTGTGATCGTTTAGAGCCCTTTGAAGCTGCATTTTGGAAGTTTAAACTCATGGGCACAATAGAAGTCCATTATATGGAGAGAAATCCTGAAATGTTTTACTCCAAAAACATGATTTCCTTACAATTGAAGAAAGAAAGACATGAACATCTTGGATGACAAGGGGGTGAGTACATTATCTGTAATTTTTTTGTTCTGAAAGTGAACTACTCCTTTAAAAGGGACTTTGAGCAAACGCAGCCATAACTTAATATATAAATATATGCTGTGCTTTCCTTTCAGTAATGAAATAAACACAACAAAAAATGAAAGCTGCAGTTATGAAAGCATCTGATTACACTTACCATAATTTATTTGTTAAAATATGTTTAACTCTATATTTTAACTAATCGCAAAAGCTGAAAAGTCTACTTATTAATCAGTGAAATAATCGACGATTAGTTGATTAATCATTCTAATAATTGTTAGATTAATCAATTATCAAAATAATGTGAGAAAAAAAACCTTGCAAGACTATCATATTCTCATTGAAGCTTACACTAAAGCTACATCATTTATGTATTTTCCAAAGTGATGTTGTACTCTTGGGGAAACTTACTAAGAATGAATTACAGCTGCTAAAAGCATAATTTATGTGCACATGCTGTCTGTGTTGTTTTAAAAGCTGATTCATTAACTGCATTATACATCAAAACATATCAAAATCGGTTAACAACGCACAATTTGACCATATAATATTGCAATTTGCACACCACAGTTGCTCATCGCATGCCAGTCCACTAAACCGTGTGCTAAAGTGTCTGTTTGAATTAGCCTGTTTCTCAAAATCCTGACAATCACACTCAAACACTATCAATTTGAATAATCAGTTTAAAGTCTCTTGAATAAAAGTAAGATGCATCGATGACAAGCACCAATCCAGACTGCCAGATGCAGTTTCTTTTGCATACTTCACAATATTAGCAGATATTTACCAGAATGAAAACATGAGCAGTCTACTAATTGTAATGAGAAATGTAACCTCTTT
This sequence comes from Garra rufa, assembly GCF_049309525.1. NCBI lineage: Eukaryota > Metazoa > Chordata > Actinopteri > Cypriniformes > Cyprinidae > Garra > Garra rufa. Next base: position 15,086,552 of record NC_133365.1, read on the forward strand.
ATATCTGTCAAATGGACTCTGCAGCTGGCTTATAAATTGGTCTTTTTCCCATCATTCCACACACAAAATTAATCATCTCTAGGGAAAACACACCGTACAAATGAATTATAGCCACTGTAGTAGAAAAACACAAGCACATAGACTGCAAAATAAAATAAATATATTTAAATGTTACCAATAAGTCTGTCAGATCACACAGGGTTAACCATTTCCGACCACGTCTTTGTAACACAGAACTCCTAAAGGAATAACAGTGAAAACAATGACTGCTTTAAATTAGCCAGAGTATTACAATGCATTACAGGAGAGTACATTCTTTTCTGCAGATGTTGCTCATTTACAAATGTTACTAAACAAAATGAACAAACGAGAGAATATTGTTCCAGGCACCTGCTTTTGAAAAACACTGCTATCCCATTAGGGACCTTGTTCAGCACACGAGCATTCAGTTATTTCTCTTTTTTTGTGCATGGAGGTTCTTTAGTTTAAATTTCACAAAGCTAGCATTTTCCAGCTCTTCTGACCCTGCCATACAAAACCATCACTGGAAAGAAGCTTTTGGACCCGCTTATTTTTTCGAAACCATCAACCCACTCACCCACCTACACAAACACATAAACTCATATCTGAAGAATGTCTGCTGTGGTTACCGATTAGCTAACGTCTGAATGTACGGCCATGCATTGTGGGTTCTTTCCCAGAGTCATCAGTAACAATTTGGCCACTTCTATGCTTTAATGATCTTAACAATACACCATCATTACATATTTTGGAAATGTCAGAGCACTAAATTCCTTGTTGAATTCTTCTGCAATCTTATCCTGAAAATCCATTCCACAGCAGACCTTCTAAGAAACATATTGTCTCCTGTTAAGAAAACCTGAAGCCAGTGTTCAAAGTTTTAAATTCACTGACACAATCCAGTAGATAATTCATTCCTAATGATTTTGAGATGAGGTATGGGAACGTAATTCTAGTTCAGATTCTAGTTCAAATTCATCTTTACAACTCTTGTTTCTTGAATCTTCCATTAATGATTCTTATAGTAGTTTTAAGGGAAAACAACTCCATTCACACTGATTTTAGCTAGGAAAAAGAATTTTAATAGTTCTAACAACACTGTTCTGCAAATTACAGGGAGCTCTCAGGCATTTCAGTAAAGTATGAAATCTCTAGAAGAATGCATGTGTTAAAAATATTAATATGAACTGATCATCATTCCAATACTGAATAAGAACCAGTTCTTGTTTTCACCTATTCACCCTATTTCTGATACACACACGTACGCAAATGCGCACAAGAACAAATGCACTCGCATAAAACCCACAGTATGATTAATAAAATGTGCCGTAGAAATGATACTCTTGTTTATTTATGCAGTAGCCTATTGAGAAAAATGAAAACAACCCTGAGTTGTAAACTGGTTGGAAAGCTGAATGCATATTTATTCATTTAATTAGGCAAATGAAAGAGAGAGGATATGGAAATGTAGTCGAGGTGAAATCGGCCAAAACATTCCAGTCGTACTAAAACCTCAGCCTCAGCTGCAATACAGAATAGAAAGCTGGTGCGGATGGACCAAAATGCATCATAAATAATGAGTTTAATAACATCATGTCGCTTCCAACAAGGCTAGATAGGGTTTCTATCACCTGAATTCTTAATGAACTATCATAGCTGAAAGTTTCCAATTACCAAGAATTAATTATCCACAATTCAGTACTGCAAACAGATTCACGATCAATTAAACACTCAATTCAGCATTATGTTCCTAAAATGCACTGACCTAAATGCAACCTCTGTAAAGCAATCCAAATAAAGCATTTCTGGCAAGACAAGAGATTATTATTCTCTCAGCCGCATACTGTATGATATTAATTTCTCTCTGTATTACTATACAAACACCCTCTGTGATTTCATAAAGTTTAGGTAATCATTGTAATGATAACCTTGGGTAATGTTGCATAATCTATTGGCAAACATCTTAAGAAATGTTGAGCTACATTGTTTTTGTTTTTTAGATGTAGATGCTTTTAAACTTAGTTTGTTCTTATACAAAGACTAATGTATAATTTCATGCAGTGGTGTACAAACACACACTGCCTGTTGCAAAATTGAGTCTTCTGATTTTAAAGCCAAATGTTTCAGTCTCCAGAAGGAAACAGGTGTTTTTTAAAAACCTGTTCGTACTTCAAAAAGAAACGCTGCCAACCCCCTCCAGCAAGCCTCAGCAACTTGTTTGAATTTCAAGCATTTCTCTAATTATCATGAGCTGGTACACAAGGCTGTAACCTTTCATCCAATTACACACTGTGTCAAACCCATCTGGACAACAGCGGAGACAAAAGACTCCAAACTATCCCACTCCATCCGCTTCTTGAGTCCATTTTTAGGAGTGCCTATGGTTTCACAGAGTGTCACAGTCTCGGCTCATGAGAATGGTTGAGCTGTAATGTCTAACAGCTGGATAACTCTTCACAAAGTCTCTGCTCAGACCTCCGGGGGTTGTGATTGCGCCAGTCTCAACTGTTACCCGAATTGAACCCTCTTGAGTTTGTCAGACATTTGTTTGTTGCTTTAATGTATCACATGTCAAGTGACAACATGACTCATGGCCCTCATGAATCACTGCGAGACAATTTAAAATAACTTTTTTGTTTTAATTTGGTGTTTCTTCAACTATGGACACTTCTGGCCCTATGGGCTTGTTTCTCAATGGTCATGTAAAACAAGACCCTTTTTACAGTCTCAAAAACAGCTCTGACCTGTTTCAGTGCATGGCTCTTTAAATGATGAGCTCTGCTCACCCCACCCTTCTCTTCTGTTTTTTTTTTTTTTTTTTTTTGTGCAGTGGCGCGTTACCATCAAAAACAAAACTAATCTGGTGCGTCCTCAGTGGCTTTGATGTTGGGAAAAAATAAAGACTCTTCTGTTCATCTAACTACAAAACACCGGTATTGCTTACAAGACGTTGTCACTACAGCTGCTTGAGCATGGAGAAAATGGCGGACAGTGTACAACTGGCTACGGTTGAATATATGCAAATACAGGACAGTCTATCAGCGATTGTGGGCTGTGCCTGAGCAGTATAATGTCATACTGATCAGAAAAACAAAACAGCTTGATAAGTGAGACTGTTTAGGTTTTTTGGGGATTAAAAAAAAGTAGTGAATGGATTTTTATCATTGTAGGGTCGTTGTGTTTACACACTGGTAAGACATATGTATATCCAAACACCATGTAAAAATTAATTTAAATCCCCTTTAAATCATCCTCGATTCTATTTGAGTATTTAATTTAAAAAAAAAAAATCATTGCATTTTGCCTGTATTGGCAAAATAAAATTTAAATAAAAATTAAATAAATATATGCGATGCAGGTTTAATATATGCACTTTAGATATTTACATGCATGTAGGTTACATACAGTGCATGCGTGTCAGAGCGGCTCCGTTCAAGCAAATGCTGCTACACACATATAAACAAACAAAAAAATCATTTACATGTGTGAAGAGCTTCAAGCTTCATCTCTGCATGTTGATGTGAGTTTGGGTTTATTATAATGTTCATCTGGGAACACAACGTGCACTATTTTATCACATTTGTAAGGTAAATAATTTATAAACATACACAAACACAGGAGAATACATCAGTATCATTCTCAATATGATAACTGTTTGCTAACAATTTCGAATTAAAAGTTTTAACATTTTGATGTCCATATATTCAAGAAATTACAGTGGCTGTAACTTTTTTTTATCATAAAGAAATATTAAAGATTAAGTGAACATTTGAATTAAATGTTGTTGAGGATTAGATTGCGCAGTAAAGCAATAAACAATCGTCAGGCCGTTGGCACCCTCTGCAGACATTTGTTATCATGCTTAATGTGCAAATTAGCTCTATTGTTTATAATACTTATGTATTTTAAGTTTTGTTCAATAAAACCATATGGTTACTTTCTTTTGATACTTACTAATAATTAAAGCCTCATTGTTATATTATATGCATTTTAAGTCATTTTAAAGGCTATTGTTTATTACTACAAAAAATATAATAATCTGATTAATCAAAAAATCGTCAGAATAATTGACAGATTATTCAATTACTAAAATAATCGTTAGTGACAGCCCTACTCACCAGATTATTTTATTAGTTCACTGTTCACAATCAAAGGCAAAATTCTGTCATTTTTGTATTTTTCTTTTCTGAAAGGAATGAAACTGCAATTGAATTTCCAATATATGTATATATACAGTATGTGGAGTTAAAGGACTTAAATGGGTTTAAAGGATTTCAGTGTGTGAACAAAATCGAAGTGTGTCTGAATATTAGTTTTCCCTAATGTGAGGCTTCATCCCCCAAAACAACTGCTAATGTGAAGCATGCACCACCAATCAGATTTAAAACTGTCAGTAAACAGCAGCATGAGCATGCAGGTTCGACATGAGTAGGTGTATAGAGAGAGTCATGGTGTCGCACAAAGTGCTGTAGAAGTTTCTCAAAAAGCTTCTCTGGCTTGTGAAGAAGCCCTTATTAATGTGATGACATTTCTGGGTTAGCTTTCAAAGCTTTTTGAGTGTGGCACACATAGCACCTCATTATGAGAAAACACATCCACTTGCTTAGCACACACAGTAGACACACACAAACGCACTGGAACGCTAATGAACAACACACACTCAATAAAAGCTAAAAATACGTGCACACACACACACACGCATACACACGCCTGACGCATGATTCTTGCCTGAACCTTCACAGAGGCACACATACATTCAAGGGTGTTCACACGTCAAATTAAATCAGAACTAGCTGACTGAAAGCAATTGCCTTGAACCGAGCATGAGATGATGGCTCTGAGAACAGAACCGAGTGAAGAGAGACAAATCCTCAGATATCGACTGTGGTTAATGTACTTAATGTGCCTAACAATGGCATGCTGTGAACACCGGGTGTCTGGGAGCAGAGAATACGGCGGTGAAAGTCATAGCGCATTGTGCCAACGACTGGAGATGCAAGCCCCAAGATCAGACAGACAGAGAGTGGTGTTAAACAAAACGGCTGTGCATGAGGAATAGAATCAGTTGACGGTTTGCATCCGAGTATCAAATTAAACCTCCATCTTTTGATAATCAATAAACAAGTCATGGCATCAACCTTGGCCTGAGAGTAATTGGGGAGCTTTCATTCAACGCAGTTCACACAGATCCAGATAAATGACACTGATACCTGCATCTGAATCTTATTACAGCTCATGTCACTAAAGAGGCTGAATAATGTAATTCATGGCTCCGCGGAGGCGAGAGAGATGGTGAATACCCAAAAGTACTTGTAGAATACGCTGAACTATAGAGATCAAGACTGCCAAGCACAGCATATCTGTACAGAACAGCGTGCAAATGCAGTCAGTGCAGAATTTATATAGATCTTAAAGTCTGTCTAGACTCTTTTGAGGACTTTGAATGATGGAGCTAATCTAATTAGAAAAATATGAAAGAACCCTAAAGAATTGCAACCGGAGTTCAGCCAATAATTCCCAAACAATCCACCCACTCCCAGTATCGCAGAAAGACTAGCCAAGCGTCTGAGTTTACTTCCAAATTACTTGCTAATGAGGAACCTGGCTAGACATTAAATAATTGTGTCTTCTCTGATGTTTAGGACCTTCTTAATTCCTGCCCCAGTTATACATCCAGTGCCTTACATAGATGGTGTTTATGTTAAAGAATTTGACAAACTTGTATCTCTGTGGTTAAGCTATTACATCTTCTACTACATTCACTTCAATACTCAATTTTACTCAATGGAAACTGCACTGTGTGAGCTGCACTAACTTGTGTGGTTTTTGGTTTTTGTATTGAATTGGACTGGTCACACACTACAGGAAGCTGAATTAGAAGGAAAGAAAGAGATATTTACTGAGCTGCAATTCACAGAAATGTGACCCTGGACCACAAAATCAGTCTTAAGTGTCAAATTTTTATACATCATATGAAAGCTGAATAAATAAGCTGTCCATTGATCTTTGTTAGGTTAGGACAATATTTGGCTGAGATATAACTACATTTGCATGTTCACGGTTCTCTGACATTGGTTAATGATCATATGTCGTACAGGTAAACATAAAATATTTATTCTTTTTTAGTGAGTGAATTATTTTGATTGTTATTTTAAAATTATATATTTAAAATTTTACAATTGTATGATTTAATTACTTGTTAGCCTTTCATTAAACTCATAACCCCCCCCCCCACAGTTCCTTTATGAAGCGCAGTTTGTAATATAATTTTTAATGCACTTCATGTTATTAATTACAATGAAATAAATATATTTTCTCACTCTTTTGTATTTTTGCATCATTATGGTACAATATTATCCTGTTTAAATCAGTGTGATAAACAAGTTAGGTCAAATGTAATCTAAGTTACCTAAAATGTCTAATGTAATGGATTACGTTACTGACTAAAATTTGTAATTTGTAATCAGTAACGGATTACAATTTGCAAGTTATCTACCCAGTAATCTCTGTCTACAAATCATACATTTTCGTACAAAATAAACTGTACAAATTCATATGATTTCTCCAACAACTGTCAAACCATAAAATTTCTCATGAGATCGGGTTAAATCAACATTAAAGTGGTCATCGGATGTCCATTCCATTACCATCGGATGCATTCCTTTCAAAAACAAAAGTAATCCTCTTCGTCTTCAGCAGCTCAGACGTTGGGAGAAAATGACTACTGCTGTGTTCATTATTACAGCCAACAACAAAACACCTTAATCCTTAGGAGACATTCTTCTCTACTACTGCTCCAGCGTCGAAACAATGGCAGACTGTTTAGAGCTCACTCAGGGCAGGTCTACGCTAAAACACCAGTGTCAGTCAACAATCGTGGAAGGGACCTGTGCAGAACTATGTCACTCTGCCAAGAATCTGTAAATGGCTTGATCTGAGAAAGTGGTTATGATTTATGGGGATTAAAAAAAACACTTGGTGGATTTTTATCATTATAGGGTGGTTGTGTACACACACTTCCAAGTCAAAATTCAGTTCAAACAACATGTAAAAGTGAATTTTGCATCCGATGATTTTGCTTTTCTAGTTAAAATTTAAGTCATATTAATTTTAAAATGCATTCTCAATTCAGTTCTGAACGGCGATGTCCCTGATGACTAATGTACTTTGTACTCTGTACTCACGTACAGTGCACCTTTATAATCTACACGTATTTCAAATAAATAAATCAAACATGACTGGCTCAAGCAAATGTTGATGTCAGATCTGAGAGTAAAAATCTCTTTGCAAGGCCAATTTTAATCAACTTTATTCTTTAAACCAATATCTTTAAAGCGCCATGGACCTTGGGGAACATGAGGAGATCTTGCTACACAGGTAATTTTAGCACAGCTTTAAATAAACTGTTTAAGTATGCAGCAATCCAGATCCAATCCACCCTCTATCCCATCACTCTTAGCCACATCGGCCTAAGCACTGCAGTGGTCCTTGTTAACAAATGCCATGTGAGGCAGACATGTTCTAAATAAGGATGATTTGTAGAGAAGAAGAGGGTTATTTGCTTGGAGTGACATCATCTTTATTCAATCTGACTTCCTGCCATCTGCTATACTAATTCATCACTCATTATGAATGTCCTTTCATTCATAGGCGGTGATAACATACTACACCCACCATTGGTCATAAAGACCAACAAAATATGACAAAAGGAACCGAAAATAATTTGCCTGATGTGTAATAAATGATGTGCTGCTGAAAAACATGAAAAACCTGTCTTTTGTTTGGTTTGAGTCTATAGTACGGCTTTTTCCTTACTGCAAACTCACCAGTCAAGGCTTTGACATATATAGTGATATTATCCGTAAACCGATATGTGTTTTCATCTCTGATACCGATAATTACAGAGTAGTAAACCAATATTTTGTACAAAATATTATAATTACAAAGTAGACCAATATTTTGAACCATTGAATATTATTTATACTGTATGTCTGGTGTAAAAATGAAAATTAATGTCAAAATTAAGAATAACAAGGGCTCTGACTCACAAGGGCTCTGATGCCATGTGAGTCAGACATCTTCTAAAAGATGCCATGATAAGCATCATACCGATTATTACTCAGGCTGATACAGATTATTACAGATTAAGTAGACAGATAACCGTTATTTTGAACTGATAAATATGTCAGGTGTAAAAATGAAAATTAATGTCAAAATTAAGATTAACAAGGGCTCTGGCAAAAACTTTCTTGTAAATGCTTTAAATTATTTTATTGGCAAATCGGTTTTGAAAAAGACTAATATGATAACCATTAAAAAAAAAATTCTTAATATTGGTGCCAATATTCAAGTGAGATGATATGATGCAATGTCAGACAGACATGCTCTAAAAGATGCCATGATAAGCATTTTCCAATTATTATTCAGGTTGATACTGATTTTTACAGATTAAGTACACTGATAACTGACATTTTGAACTGATAAATACGTTTGGTGTAAAAATTTAAATTTGTCAAAATTAAGTATAACAAGGGCTCTGACAAAAATGTTCTTTAAAAGCTTTTAAATTATTTAATTGAAAATCGGTTTTGAAAAAGACCAATACCGATAACCATAAAAAATGCTTAATATCGGTGCCGATATTCAAGTGAGATGCCATGATGCCATGTGAGGCACACATGTTCTTAAAGATGCTATGATAAACATCTACCGGTTATCATTCAGGCAGATATTGATAATTACAGATTATGTAGACAGATAACCGATATATTGAACTGATAATATGTCTGGTGTAAAAATAAAAATTAACGTAAAAGTTAAGAATAACAAGGGCTCTGACTAAAATTTTCTTTAAATGCTTTTAGATAATTTTATCGCCAAATTGGTTTTGAAAATGACATACCGATAACCATAAAAATGTTTAATATGGACAATTTCAGGTGGAAAAATTTCATTTCCATCAATTTCATATTGCAGGAATTTAAAAAAAAATCCTACTATTGTATTAAATCTTTTTTTGTATCTTTTTCATATGGCTATAAGGGTCTCACTTGCACCTACCCAAACTCTGCCACAGGATAAAGTGTAGACTGTTAAAAAATAAGGCAAAATTGCAAAGTTCTCTTTCAACCACTTTAACTGTCTTTTTTATAGTAGAGCTCAAGCTTAGACTCTAATAGCCCCAGGGTGCAGGTGAGGTTGTTATCAGCAAAAAATAATTGTTGTAGGCTATGGAATGAATCAGTATAACTCATTGTACAATGGTAGATATATTGTCACAAGGACGGTCGGAGACGAGCGGATCCATTTGCAGCATTTATTAATACAGGCAAACAAACACAGGGGCAGGCAGAAATCGTAGTCAAACACAGGCAAAAAGGTCGGGGCAGGCAGCGAGAATCACACACAAGTGGGAGTCCAGGAATCAAAACACAGGAAATCAAACACGGGAAGAAACGCTCAGAATGTAGCCGGGGCAATACAAGACTTCGCAAAGTGGCTGTGTGTGTGAGAAGCTTATAAGCAGTCAGTGTGATGAGGAACAGATGTGTGCAGCAATCAGTGCAGTGGGTCACGAGGAGCAGGTGTGAGCAGTGATTGGTGCAGTGGCTTGTGGGGGATGAAGTCCATGATGTGTAGTGCAAGAGTTTGTGATGACAGGACGATGGACGCTCAAATCGTGACAGAGCCCCCCACCTAAGAGCGGCTTCCAGACGCTTCAAATACCTGTTCGGGAGAGTGATGGAGTGGGCATGGCACAGAGGCATGAATGGAGGCCCCGGTCCATATGCAGGTGGAGAACCAGGAGACTGAGGCGGAGCCGACGGAGGGAGAAGCCATGGTGGAGGAAGGGTTGGCTCCTCCATGGGGCCGACCGACGGAGGTGGAGCGACACTGAGGATCCGGAGGGCCAAGGCGGAACCCAAGGCTCTGGCGACCAAGGCGGAGATGGAGGTCCGGAGGTACATGGCGGAGCCGGAGCGACAGAGGACCGAGGAGGTCCACAGAGCCGACCGACCAGGGCGGAACCGGAGGGACGATGGAGCCCGGTGGAGCTGGTGGACCGACGGCCGACAGCGGAGATGAGGGAGCAGAGAGCCGGGGTGGAGCCGCAGGGTCGGAGGGCCGAGGCGGAGTCCAGGACTCTGAGGCTGGAGACGATAGTGAGGGATCCTCCAGCCAGGACACCGATGGAGACTGGCAGACCCACGGCAAGTCCTCTGCACCGAAGGTGGGTTGAAGGTGAGCCGAGGGACTGTCAGGAGACAGAGGTGGTGGGACTGGGGCAGTAGGGAGGGTGGGTGGGAAATTAGACAGTCCATACATGGCCTCCGTGGCCAGAACAGGGCAGACAGGAATCTCAGGAAGGCTGGGCAGAACCAGCATAGGCTCTGGACGACTGGACGGAACCAGCGGAGGCTCTGGAAGGCCGGGCGGAACCAGCGGAGGCTCTGGAAGGCTGGGCGGAACCAGCGGAGGCTCTGGAAGGCCGGGCGGAACCAGCAGAGGCTCTGGAAGGCTGGGCGGAACCAGCGGAGGCTCTGGGAGGCCGGGCAGAACCAGCGGAGACTCTGGGGGGGCCGGGCGGAACCAGCGGAGACTCTGGGAGGCCGGGCGGAACCAGCGGATACTCTGGAAGGCCGGGTGGAAAGCTGGGCGGAACCAGCGGAGGCTCTGGAAGACTGGGCGGAATCAGCAGAGACTCTGGACGGCTGGACGGAACCAGCGGAGACTCTGGACGGGCAGCCATCTTGTGCAATGGCTCTGGAAGGGTGGCCATCTCGAGAACAGACTCTGGAAGGGCAGCCATCTTGTGCAATGGCTCTGGAAGGGTGGCCATCTTGAAAACAGACTCTGGAAGGGCGGCCATCTTGTGTAGTGGCTCTGAGCTGGAGTTTACTGTGGGAACATTGTTGTCTTCTTGAATTCCCACAGTAAAAGGAGAGCCACTCATTTGCAGAGCAATGTCAATGAAATATTGTAAAGTCCAGTTAGGTTCGATCATGGGCATGAGGGAAGCCAATGGCTCTAAGAGTCCTCCACGGTAGAAAATCATCAGGCATGCCTCATCCATAGTAGACTGATTAGCCAATTCGATAAAGTCCATTGCATACTCCTCAACAGACCGCTCACCTTGTTTGAGACGCATGATCTGAACTGTAGAGTTCATGCTGGAACCGGATGACACCATACTAGCTGCTGGATCCTTGTAGTGGCGAAGTCTTCTGTCACAAGGACGGTCAGAGACGAGCGGATCCATTTGCAGCATTTATTAATACAGGCAAACAAACACAGGGGCAGGCAGAAATCGTAGTCAAACACAGGCAAAAAGGTCGGGGCAGGCAGCGAGAATCACACACAAGAGGGAGTCCAGGAATCAAAACACAGGAAATCAAACACGGGAAGAAACGCTCAGAATGTAGCCGGGGCAATACAAGACTTCGCAAAGTGGCTGTGTGTGTGAGAAGCTTATAAGCAGTCAGTGTGATAAGGAACATATGTGTGCAGCAATCAGTGCAGTGGGTCACGAGGAGCAGGTGTGAGCAGTGATTGGTGCAGTGGCTTGTGGGGGATGAAGTCCATGATGTGTAGTGCAAGAGTTTGTGATGACAGGACGACGGAGGCTCAAATCGTGACATATATACGCATTATACAAAGAGCTAAGCAATGTTGTACTCCCTAAATCAGACTAAAAAATGTCATTGCTCATCTCATGCCATGCCGCTATTTATTTAATACCATGCTTGGATTGTTACAAAAAGCTCACATTTCTTCTTATATCTTTGCAATTCAGTAAGAGGGGGGAAAAGTTATCTGCAGCAATCAATCTTGCTTTTTTTACTGCATTTTCTCATAGTTCAAGGCAAGACAAAGCGACAAAGAGTACCCTACTGAAACATCTCTTTCAGATGCACACAGACAAGCCCAAAATGCCCCACAGGCAGTAAAATCCACAGGTCTAGCCATCTTGCATAGTCACCATTATTGAGAAAACTCTAAATCTCTCAGTGGCATTTGATGATAGCCCCACAGGCACACCATAACATTGCAACCCCTAAATTCCTCAAATTCTAAAAGGAGGTCTATAACACTTAGAGAAATCATCTGTTAACATTCCCTTATTCTCTGAATACCAGCTGTTCAGGCACAGGGCTCCCCAGAAGAATGTAATTAGATTTTTTGTGTTTGTTTTTTTTTCATCATTATTGCTTTAAAAAAAATTTAAAAACATTTATAAAAATGCAAAAAAATGGGTCTCACTTTTATTTACCCAAATTAATATGTAACTAATCAAATTCAGAATAGGCCTATATGTAATATCCAGAATAAGATTTTAACCAATAGAGAAAGGCCATGCTAAAGAGCCAAATCTTGATCCCTTAATATTCTTCACACAATTTAGCATGCAGGTGCCCTACCATGAGATAATGCAGGTCAAGTCCTGCTCATCAACAAACGCCAATTGTGCCATTAATCTGTCAAAACAAGTGAAAAATGAATCCATCTTTTATTATTAGCAGGACTGCATGGGCACAGTCCAGACAGTGATGACCACAATTACACCCCAGCGTACAGGAAACGAAGGGCAATGAGTAAAGTTCAATGACACCTCATCAGAACGGGAAGGTCATTATAGAAAGATTGAGTTCTGTTTCACCAGAGCAGCCATGTTGCCCCATTCATGATTAATTGTGATCTGTGAGCCTATCAAAACCAATGATCTAGAAAGGAATGGCCTCTGTACACTCATTAAAGAGATAGTGAAAGTGATGGTAGGAAAAAAACGAATGACAAAACTATCTACTTCCCCTAGCGACCTACAAAATCAGCCTTCTGAGCCATCAGATTGTATAATACGGCTGAATGTTGCTCTCAGAGGGGGGAAGTCATATGCTTAACTAAGAAAACAATCCAACTGGCACTCCATCATGAAAAGCACGTCACCATTTAAAATCACAATTAACTCTGCATTTTCACTGTAGGAAAATCCTGTGGTTGTATTTACATTTTTAACAAGGAATCTGATTGTGTTTCACGTCTTAACTAGGCCTATTTAATAAGCAAATCTATTTTTTCCACACAGCGTATGGTCTCCTCGTCAGACAGAGAGCCCACGGTGGATTGTTTCTCTAAGGTGCTTGCTTTGAATTTTTCCACAATGTAATCGCAAATGTCACACAATAAATAAAGCATGCAGGACTCACGCAGGGAAGCCGTTCTAATGAAGTGGCCAGCTGACGCTGACAGCACAGTTCATGTGTGCGGGATAAAGACCTGAACTACTGGAGCTTAAGGGCCCACAGGCTCAACCAACCAGAACAAATTTGTCTCACACTCTCAACATGGGTCCCCTGTCAAACACACTCCTGTCCTCAAGCTGGGATAAAATAGTTACACTGTCACGGACAGAGTGGCCAATACAAAGCGGAAAATATAATGCAATAAATATTGATATATAAAGATTTTGAAGTCTGTAGTGCAGAGATACACTACTTACTGTACAAAATACATGCAAGTACAAAGATACACTTAAATAAAGGATGTCTAGACAGCTTGCTGTCTCTAAAAACACTGTGATGAGCCACCAATAAACCTAATCTGTACTCTACATTGAGGTAAGACCAGTTCTGCTAATTTATATCTCATAACTTCAATATTATTCACATAATTGATATTGTTATGTTTTACTGTGATTTTATCTTTAAAATAAGACTCACAAATGCAGATATTAAGTATTTTTTGTGGTTATCGGTATCGACCATGTTCAAAACCGCTTTGCTGATAAAAATCATTTAAAAGCATTTAAAGAAAGTTTTTGTCAGAGCCCTTGTTATTCATAATTTCGACATTAATGATCATTTTTACACCAGACATATGTATCGATTCAAAATATCGGTTATCTTTTCCACTTGTAATAATCGTATCGGCATTGGCCCGACCCTAGTTCTCATAAATGCAAAATGCATTTTTGATTATTATTTTTTTGTCTTAAAATTGAAACTTTATTTTACATAACTGTGTTTGTTTCCCATTACTGTGAAGTCACAATTTTGACTTATATCCTCACAATGTGATTTTCTTACAAATGGGACTCATAGTTGACTTTATTTATATCTTATAACTGCTTATTTCAAATAATTGTAATTATTTCCTGTAATTGTGACTTCATATTTCAAAATGTGACTTTATATCTCACAAATGTGATTTCTTAAAACCGCAACCTCTGTTTTCTTTTTCTCTTAATTGCACATTTATTTCTCATAGACCTTATGTCTCACAACTGGAGCTTTGTTTTACATAATTGGATTTGATTATTTCCTGTAATCATGATTTTATATCTTAAAATGTGACTTTATGTTCCTAAATACTTTATTTCTTGGAACTACAACTTTACTTCTCATTATTGCACATTCGTTTTCTCTAGCTGATTTCATGACGAAAACAAGCCCGTGGGAACTTTTTAACAAGATGTGGAATACGTACCAATAAGTACATATCACTGCAGTTTCCAACAGAAATAAACTCTAGAGGCAATGAAACAGTGAACACTTGTAATTGTTCTCATACACAGTTATAATTACAGCTCCATATGTTTCACTTTTTGGATGTAACAAACTTGAACGGTAGCTCAGCTGACACAGAATTGTACTTAGGATGCAGAATCCTTGGGTAAGAATCCCGTGAAAAAAAAAAAAAACATGATGCACAATGAAAGAGCTGAAAGATGAGAGATCAAAAAACAAACTAAAACAACATGTTTGCGATTACGTTTTTATGTCACATTTGCTTTTGTTCATACTATCGGGTTGTTTCAGGTGTAGTGTAGATGGTATGTTATTTTAAAACGTCACAGAGCATTAAGGGTATAGCACCACTCAATTAAAATTTCAAGTCAGATCTGCGGTGACATACAAAACCAACATCACATAAAACGTACCATATGTACGTTCATCTGTAAACACTCTTTTAGCACCACTCAGTGGACATTTCATCGCATATGTCACGAAACATATTTCTCATAACTGAAACTTTATATCTTACTTATATCTCATAGCTCAAAATTGTGACTTTATCTATCACAATGTGACTTTGTTTCTTATTATATACACTTTCTGACTCTTATACGTACAAACAGGCTTCCATACAGCAGTTGAGCAACAACATCTGTCAAAAATAAGTTTCAAGTTTAAAGGTGTCTACACACATAAAATAAAATAAAAAACACCACCACCACTACAGAACATACATACAGCGACATGCCCCCTGTCATCAGCAAGTGTTATTTCACGGTCTATCTGAGACAGTCGGTAGCTTAACAAACAAAATGCTTTTTCCTTTTCATCAGCCACACAGCATTCTGATACATTGCAAAATGACATGAGACGATGCACAGTGAGCCTTTCTAGGCAAGGGATGTTTAAGGAGCATCGATTCGCTCAAGCCAGCAGCTGTGGCCTCTGACATTGAGAATAGGGTGTTTGCTTGTAATTGCCCCCCGACAGTTGCATGCATCAATGAAAGCAGCCTCTGAAATCTCCCACACAGTCTCGCACACAATGGGAGAAATATGATATACTGCAAGATATTGCAGACTCTTCCATAAAATGTTGAACCACAAATTATAGACGTTTCAATGAACGTTGAACTGCACCGTTGGATGTTAACCTACATTAAACTGTCATAGCAAATATTTTAACAAAAAAAAAAAACATTTAAATTAAAGGGTTAAATTAAATTATCTTAAATTAAAGGGTTAGTTTACCCATAAAATACCCAAATTTATTCACCCTCTATTTTACTCAACCTGTTTGCTGTTTTGCTGTTTTCTGCAAAAACAAAAGAAGATGATTTGAAGAATTTTGAGCTTTGGTTCTCATTGTAATACATTGTATTTTTGGTCAAAGGGAACCAAAACTGTTTGATTACCAACGTTCTTCAAAATATCTTCTTTTATGTTTCACAGAAGAAAGTCATGCAGTTTTGGAGCAACATGAAGGTAAGTAAATGATGACAGAATTGTAATTTTCTGAGTGGAGTGGACTACACCTCTACTTACTTTTAACTCTAATAGAAAACAAACTCTATGAAGTTCCTAATTGCTGTGTAAGAAACAAAGAAAATGTGACTGGAAGTGTGGCATGCCACCAAATCACACCTTGAAGCATGTCGAATGTGTGACGTCTGAATGTGCTGTGATTAATTGAAGAACTGCCATTGATGATTTCATTCTCTCACCAAGCCAAGGAACAAGTGCACCCTGAGGTATTGTAGCTAAGAATCCATTATTCAAGGAGGAGGCTGCAGCTCCAAGCTGCAGAAGCACAGTTGACACCAGGAGGCTCTGAGGCCATGCTCAGTTACAATTATAGCTCCTAGCACAGCTAGGAAACACACTTAAAATCACAGGCCTGTGAAGCTGAGAAGACTGGGAAACTACAAACAAGGGTACAAGCATTCAGTCTGTTTTCAAATATTATTTGCACTCATATTCAGGAACAGAACTGTCTGCTAAAGAAGTTTTAGACTGATGCATCTATACTTCATTCCTTTAAGCAGCATCCAAACTTAGAAAACGATAACTTCTGCTATTGAGGAACACTTAAATTATGCTCCATCATTCCTATACAACTTCAGTGCTCTTGCAGCCTCAAGGAGACACTTTCAGAAAACAGGTTCATCCTCTCGGGGACCAAAAACACATATAAGAACTGTTTCTCCGAGACTGCAATGAGATTAAATACAAAGCACATTTGAGAATTTTGCTTCTCAGGTTTTCTCAAGAAGGAAACAACCCCAGTAATCTCCAACCTATTTCCTCTAGGACTTAAGAAGAGATATCAGTGTCTCAGAGTGTACTTAGATTTGCCAAGAAACTGGGACTTTAACAGTGTCCGTCAAGCTATGAAAGAGCATCCTTTCCTTTATGCCAGATGCATGATAAGGCTTGTGTTTTTACTAATAAGAGAGTCAGAATGTTGATCTGAATATTTTATTTTAACTCTTAAGTAGGGATGAACTGATGTTTCGGCCAGTAATCAGTATCGGCCAATAAAAGCAATTATCTGTACTATTGTTTAAACAAAGTAGATGATCAGTGCCTATTATTTATTGTCAATCAAAAGGCAGCAGAAAAGCATATCAGACAACTTGCATGAAATTATGCTCCATCATTTCTATATGACTTCATTGCTCTTGCAGCCTCAAGGAGACACTTTCAGAAAACAGGTTCATCCTCTCGGGGACCAAAAACACAAATAAGAAATGCTTCTCCGAGACTGCAATGAGATTAAATACAAAGCACATTTGAGAATTTTGCTTCTCAGGTTTTCTCAAGAAGGAAACAACCCCAGTAATCTCCAACCTATTTCCTCTAGGGTTTAAGAAGAGATATCAGTGTCTCAAAGTGTACTTAGATTTGCCAAAAAACTGGGACTTTAACAGTGTCCATCAAGCTATGAAAGAGCATCCTTTCCTTTATGCCAGATGCATGATAAGGCTTGTGTTTTTACTAATAAGAGAGTCAGAATGTTGATTTGAATATTCAAAATCACCTCTGACAAATCTAAAAATAGTATGCCAATTAAGTATAAAAAACACGTCACAGTACCAAACCCCAATTTTATGTCAAAAACACAATTTTTTTGATATGTGCCATGGACCATGACAGCATTGAAAGTCATCTTTGAATTGTTATCCAGCACTTGTGATTGCTCTACAAACAACATTGAAGATAAAAATCCAATTGATGTGAATCTCCCTATAAAAGAATCAGATAGGAAACCTGTGCACTCTTCCAATGCAATGACAGCACATTTGAATCCAAACGGATGTGAATCAGTCATGTGTCTACTATAGAAGAAAACATTGGCAGTGATTGGAGATCAATAAGAACAAGGAGAAACATCCACTGAGCTCCGGTAAATGGATCCCAAGTCCATCCAGCATGACAACTGATCAGTCTCCTCCTATTTCTCAAAATGCTGATGTAATGTGGCAAGCAATTTTAACATTTATTCCTTAAAAGTAACTATTAGCATGTCCAGGTTAAAGCAATAAGGACGCATTAACACAGCACTGTTCAAGCTAGGGTTGTCAGGTCTGAGGTTTTTCCTTTAGAAAACATTATTTATAATGCACTAGGGCTGCACAATACAGTCTCTTGCATGCGATATCCAATGCACATATTGTCAGTAAAGCTGGTTCTGTAATGAGCAGTATATTTCCATCACCTGTGCACTTTCAGAGCCGTAACAGAACTGTAATTCACTGACAAGCAGCACAAAATCACGCAGACAATATCATGAAGTTTGTGCTGCTTGTCAGTGAATTACGGCTCTGTGTAGTAAGCACTACTCTATCTGAACGCGCACAGGTGATTGAGATATACTACTTATTACAGAACCGGCTTGGATATCGCATGTGAGCCCTATAATGCATCTCCAATCCAGTTATCACAACGAGCTTTGAGCTTTGTTACTTTTAATAAGAAACTAAGTCTCAGATTTCAAATCTTGTAAATTTTATAACAAAATTCAAACAATAAATACGCTTTGACGCTCTTAACGTGGCGTGACAGATTGCTGTAGCAGCTTCCGTTCAAACAGCAGTCTTTTCCACTTTAATACAAGTTATAGCATGAAATAAACATGAATGAACATTAGAAGTATGTTGCAAGATACAGTACAACTTATTGGAATGTATCATGTCTCATATAATTGCTCAGTAGATGTCAAATAAAACAGCTTGTTCTATATCAGTATTGGCATCGGCAGTTATCATTCTGCATAATCAGCTATCTGTGTTGGTAGAGAATTTTCATACTGGAGCATCCATACTTTTAAGAAATCTGTTATTGACTATAATCCTTTTTCAGTTTTTAGAAAGAATTATTCATCAGATAATAACACTTGTGCATAGTGACTAGCATCTATTCAGTCACATATATCTATTCCACTACTTGTCATTTGATTGACTGTTCCATTGTTAACCAGTAACAAATTGCTTTTCCCAATAATTCAGTGGTTATCTGTTATTCTGACATCAACTATGTACTCCAACTGTTGCCCTGTACTATATAACTGTTGCTGGTACCTACTTCAGTTTTACATTTACATTTATGTATTTGTCTAACTTTTGTTACACACTAAAGTCTGTATTAACATACAAAAACAAAGCTGGGACAGACACAGGTAACAATTTAGATAATGACTTGCAGAAAATGAATAAACACTTTGGGCAATTATTAATGTGTTTATTTGTGCTCTACAAATAAATTGTATCTTATTGATTGGTTGGTTGATTAATTGATTGATCCAGTAAATTAAGTACTAATATGTACACTAATAAATAAGCATAATGACTAGGATCTATTTATTTAGCAACTGCTGACAGGCTGTACAGTAAGTACTAGGATCTAAGGAATAGTTGGTGAACATGAAGAAGATAGCTACTAGTCACTATACCGGATTACTAGAAATTAAATAATTAGAAATTATATAATAAAACAAATGCTTGTCCGTTTACAGTTTAAATGATAAAACAGCTTGCCATAGATGTAAAAACCGTGGGAGTATGATCAGGAAAGCCGTAGCAGCCTGTCAATGGGATAGCGTGTAAATAATGTCTCCCCTACTACCTTCACTTGACCAACAAGAACAGCATGAGCTATAATGAATGGCATTTCAAATATCCGCAACTGTCTTGTGCTCAGATATACTTGCTGCAAATTATTCATGCGTTCTAAGGTTAATTTCTGGACATGTTGAGACGCACAACAAACATTTTGTTGTAAACGAACCATTTAAGGTCATTCTGTGACGTGCCGAATTTTAACAGTTCTTATTTTGTCTCCATGTCCTGCTGGAATTGAAAGTTAAACAACATCATTCACAAAACAGAGATTCTGCGCTCTGCCACTCACCTTTGACGAGATGCGGGACAGCGAGGTGCACGCAGAGGGCGATGGAGACGAGCAACGGTCCCATCCTCACCGAACGGCAGCTACGAGTTCCAAGGTTACAAACGTTCAACGACACCGACGTTTAAAACTTCTGTCTTCCACTGAGTTACACGCAAAGGTCTTTGACTAAGTATCTCCCAGGACAGGTGTCTGTTAAGTCCGTGTTTTTCTCCGAGCAAGGGTCAGGTGAGATGAAACAAGTGATCCTCTCAGGAGTTTCTCTTGCCCGTCTGCTGCAGTGGTGCACGGCAAGATAACGGAGAGTCTCCGCGCGGGTCCCGATCAAACGGTGATTGCGCGCGGCAGACGGTCAGTGTAGCGCTCGAACAGCGGCGCTGTCTTACTGATAAAGACGAGCCTCGCTCCTCCCCAGCAGCCCTGGAGCTTCCAATACACAGAACGAACGGCAAAATCCAAATGGGTGGGAGACACTGTCAGTGTATTTCACTTCGCCCCAGGAAAGACGCTCTTTTTGCTCTGATGTAGTACAGGTACAGCGGCTTAACTGTTCTGACCTCCCTTCCGATCACAGATTTATCACACATTCTCTCTTCTCTCTCTGCAGGTGAGATAGTGGGATGGCCCTGTAGGGGAGACCGGGGATGGCTGTAACAATTTGTGCTTAACGTGCGCTATTTATCTACAACTTTGATGGGATCTTCCCATATTTTTCTGCTACAAATTAAAATAAAGTACAACGAGTACCTGTGTTGCAACCTACCTGGGTGAGTTGTGTTGCAGCAGCTGTAACATTTTAATTTTACGCATTCGTTTAATATTATAATGCCATCCCTCATCACCACAACAACCCAAAGCCACATTTATTTAATTTTAAACAGTTTAATTTGACAGTATAACAAGTAAACAAATAGTAGATGTCTTCATTTAAACAGAAAATATAATTGGAAATATACAGTCAAACCAAAATTTATTCAGACACCTTCAACATTTCTCACATTATCACGGTGATCGCAATATCACGTTCAGTGGAGGGCCCCTGTTACTCTGTTCCACTATTACCCCCTGTCTGATGCCCCTGCTCAGAGTTAAACTGTGTCAGAACAAATTAATCTCGATAATTACAGTAATATATATATATATATATATATATATATATATATATATATATATATATATATATATATATATTAGTACAGACCAAATGTTTGGACACACCTTGGACACACCTTCTCCTTCAAAGAGTTTTCTTTATTTTCATGACTATGAAAATTGTAGATTCACACTGAAGGCATCAAAACTATAAATTAACACATGTGGAATTATATACATAACAAAAAAGTGTGAAACAACTGAAAATATGTCATATTCTAGGTTCTTCAAAGTAGCCACCTTTTGCTTTGATTACTGCTTTGCACACATTTTGGCATTCTCTTGATGAGCTTCAAGAGGTAGTCGCCTGAAATGGTTTTCACTTCACAGGTGTGCCCTGTCAGGTTTAATAAGTGGGATTTCTTGCCTTATAAATGGGGTTGGGACCATCAGTTGTGTTGTGCAGAAGTATATATAGTATATATAGAATTAAATATTTTATAGAATTAAATATAATTCCACATGTGTTAATTCATAGTTTTGATGCCTTCCGTGTGAATCTACAATTTTCATAGTCATGAAAATAAAGAAAACTCTTTGAAGGAGAAGGTGTGTCCAAACTTTTGGTCTGCACTGTATATATATATATATATATATATATATATATATATATATACAGTGAGGTCAATAAGTATTTGATCACTCTGTGATTTTGCAAGTTCTCTTACTTAGAAATCATGGAGGGGTCTACAATTTTCAGCATCTGTGCATTTCCACTGTGAGAGACAGAATCTAAAAATAAAAATCCGGAAATCACATTGTATGACTTTTTAATTTATTTGTGAATTACTGTGTCAAATAAGTATTTGATCACTTGCTTATCAGCCAAAATTCTGGCCCTCAAAGACCTGTTATTTTGCTTTTAAATAGTCCAGCTACACTCTGCTCATGATTCTAAATTAGTAGCACCTGTTTGAGGTCGTTAGCTGTCATAAAGACCTGTGCACCCCACAATCAGCCAAAGTCTAAGTAGCAACATGGGCAAAACCAAAGAGCTGTCAAAAGACACAAGAGACAAAATAGTAGACCTTCACAAAGCTGGAAAGGGCTACAGGGCAATTGCCAAGCAGCTTGGTAAAAAAAAAGAATAACCGTTGGAGCAATTGTCAGAAAATGGAAGAGGCTAATGATGATTGTCAATGTCCCTCGGACTGGGGCCCCACGGAAGATCTCTCCTTGTGGGTTATCAATGATGCTAAGAATGGTGAAGAATCAGCCCAGAACTACACGGGAGGAGCTGGTCAATGCCGTGAAGAGAGCTGGGACCATCGTTTCCAAGGCTACTATCAGTAATACACTAAGACGGTTTAAAATCTTGCATCACACGGAAGGTTCCCCTGCTTAAGTCTGCCCATGTCCAGGCCCGTCTGAAGTTTGCCAGGGACCATCTGGATGATCCAGAGGAGTCATGGGAGAAAGTCCTGTGGTCAAATGAGACCAAAATAGAACTTTTTGGTCTTAACTCCATTCGCCGTGTTTGGAGGAAGAAGAATGATGAGTACCATCCCAATAATACCATACCTACAGTGAAGCATGGGGCTGGAAGTATCATGCTCTGGGGGTGTTTTTCTGCACAGGGGACAGGACAACTGCACTGTATTAAGGAGAGGATGAACAGGGCCATGTATTGTGACAGATTGGGCAAAAACCTCCTTCCCTCAGTCAGAGCATTAAAGATGGGTTGTGGCTGGGTCTTCCAACATGACAATGACCCAAAGCACACAGCCAGGAAAACCAAGGAGTGGCTCCGTAAGAAGCATATCAAGGTTCTGGAGTGGCTTAGTCAGTCTCCAGACCTAAATCCAATAGAAAATCTTTGGAGGGAGCTGAAACTCTGTGTTGCTCAGCAACAGCCCCAAAACCTGACAGATCTAGAGAAGATCTGTATGGAGGAGTGGGCCAAAATCCCTCCTGCAATGTGTGCAAACCTGGTGAAGAACTAAAGGAACCATTTGACCTCTGTAATTGCTAACAAAGGCTTCTGTACCAAATATTAAAATTTTTGGACTCAAGTGATCAAATACTTATTTGTTATATACTTATTTTATTTAATTGTAGACCCCTCCATGATTTCTAAGTAAGAGAACTTGCAAAATCACAGGGTGATTAAATACTTATTGACCTCACTGTATATATATATATAGACACTTCCTCACTTATATGAACTATAATTCATCCCTTTAATGAAAAAGAAAAATATTATTTCCGATACATTTATAGTTTTGTCATGACAGGTCTCGGAGGGATTGGCACGGTAATGTACATGACAATGTATTTGGTCTTGGCGGAATAAATCTACTATGCTGCTGCGGCAGAGCAAGTACTGAGACTTGCTACTGCCAATACATCCACAACATTCTGCTGTGAGCATGTAAGAAATACTGCTGCCACACATATACATGAAGGATCACCTCGTAGCAGATCTATACAAGTGGAGCTGGGGAAGGTGGAGGGTTTCTAAAGCATGCTGCGAGCAACATAGTCATATATTTGAACGTTGAACAGCAAGCTTATTGGCTACTGAGCCAGGAGAGAACCAATCAGCTGTGCCATGTGACATAAATATGTATGTATGTGTTAGTCACTCTATACAAAGTCCCATTTTGTCCAATATTTGTGGGTCCAAAGTACCTTGGAAACAACCTTCCTGTCCACTCAACCAACAGAAAAAAAAAAAAAAACAGAAAAGATTATGATGTTACAACACACTGCAGTCTTCCTTATACAAATCCTAATGCTATTCCAGTAGTAATCTCTATTTTTAAGGGATAAGCACTTAGTAATTCCATTAATTTAATGGACATGCAAATTTGTGCAGTATCTCTTTGAATACTTGAGAGTCATTGACAGAATGTGGAGTACTTTAATCCCACATTAAAATATAAAACAATTTAAAGCAAACCAGAGCTGTCAATTTAACACACCACATTATACCCTTCATTAGTCTAAAAAGGAGCTAAATCTTTACGCTGGCTGGTTCACTTGTGGATGGAGTTTTGTGTGAATACTTATCCGACATGGCCTGCACATTTAACTGCCAGTCTCTGGAGATTTGATATGACATTTAATTAATTACACACAATAAAGTGGAGCATCTCCATACACATCACATCAGACACAGCTGGTTACTAGCCTCCAAAAATTGCTAAACCCTTTCCTAATCCTCCAAGGAGTACTTTAGAGGCTTATTGCTCTTCCTGTATGTAACATGTGTGAAGAATAATAGCTCATACCTTCAGGGATACCTCTATGCGTACTTTCAGGTTGTATCTATGAATAAGACATGTTAATGCTGAATGCATTTATAATGCTCTACTGCTGTAACCCCATAAAAAAACAGAATAACTGTGCCATATGGTCACACAAGAATGCGGGAATATGAATTATTGAGATGCAGCAAGATGTAATATTTAGCTTACATCAGGATTCATATCACTTTCAATTCATGTCTCTCCTGACAAAATACTTCAATCAATATTCCAAGTTCAGTACAAGTTAAACGCAATCAACAGCATTTGTGGTATCTTGTAGATGAAAATACTTTCCACTTGTTCCTCTTAAAAAACAAAAAAACAACTGAAACATTAATGCTAAAATACTAGGTATAATAGTGTTTCAATAGCATAGAAACACGTTTCCGCCACTGAATAAAAAAAGTAATTACAACTTTTTATCTCACAGTTCTGACATTGTCACAATTGCGAATTTACATCTCGTAATTCTGACTTTTTTCTCAGAATTGTTAGATATTCGCAATTACTAGCTTTAAAGTCAGAATTGTGAGACATAAACTCATAATTGCAAGAAATAAACTCACAATTCTGAGAAATAAAGTCGCAATTCAGAATTGCAACTATATTTCCCAGATTTGATATAAGCTTTCAGATTTGATATAAGCTCACAATTCTTACATTTTTCCCAAAATTGCAAGTTTATCTCACAATTGTAACCTTTTTTTCTCAGAATTGCAAGTTTATATCTCACGCACTTGTGAGTTATTAAGTCAGAATTGAGGTATAATGTAATGAGATTTTTCTCAAAATTGCTAGTTTATATCTCACAATTGTGACCTTTTTTCTTAGAATTGCGAGTTTATGTCTTACGCAATTGCAAGTTATTAAGTCAGAATTCGAATTGTGAGATATACTGTAAACTCGCAATTGTGAAAACATATCAGTAATTTTTTCCCCTCAAAATTGGACTTTATTAACTTGTAGTTGCGAGTTTATATCTCACAATTCAGAGTAAAAAAAGTCAGAATAGCAAGAAAAAAGTCCGAATTGTGAAATACAAACTCGCATTTGTGAGAAAAAAGTCTGAATTGCGAAATACAAACTCGCATTTGTGAGAAAAAAGTTTGTATCTCGCATTTGTAAGAAAAATTATCAGAATTGTGAGTTTATATCGCGTAATTCTGACTTTTTAACACGCAATTGCGAATTATTAAATCAGAAGTGTGCGATATAAAAAAAGTTCAATTTTGAGGGGAAAATGACTGAAAAAAGTCTGAATTGCTAGAAAAAAGGCAGAATTGCGAGAGACACACTCGCATTTGCGAGAAAAAAGTCAAAATTGCGAGTTTGTATCACGCAATTCTGAGAAAAAAATCCAAATTGTGAGATAAAAAGTCGCAATAACAATTTTTATTTAATTTTTTTATTCGGTGGCAGAAATAGGTAAAAACAAATCTTTGTAAAGTGATATTGTCACAAAGGCGGTCTGGAGACAACAACAACGAGGATAATCCAAAGAGTAGTCAAACACAGGCAGAAGGTCGGGGCTGGCAGCGAGAATCAAAACACGGGGAGGAGTCCAGGAATCAAACACAGAGAAAACAAACACGGAAAGAAACGCTCGGAAATAATGACCAGATGGAACAATAAGACTTCGCCCGGAAGTGTGTTGCTGCGTCCCAATTCGCCTACTTATACTACGCCCTAAAAGTATGTACTCTTTTTGTGAAGAAAAAGTACATACTTTTGAGTATGTAGCAGAATAGTAGGCGAGCTTTGGGACATACTACTTCGTCATAACTGCTTTTTTAACGGACGCTCTGTTGCTTAGTTACCTGAATCCTGTCACTGTTTAAACTGCCCTGTCAATCATCACAGTTAACATTATCTACATTTCGTTTAATTTAATTTCCTATCGTAATAGAGAGAAATGAAGAGGCACGTTCTTTCAGGAGTCTTTCATGCCGAGAACTCTGCTCATGTTTGCATAATTATGCATTTAAACGTTAATGACCAAACCTATCTTTATAAAAGTTCATAATGTTGCTGCACATGAAATATAACGAGGATAACATTTAAAATATATATTTTTTATCAGGTTACACACTGATTATTTATCACTCAAATCCCTTTCTCTACCTGTCCGTTGGTCGCGCATTTCCTCCATGTTTGTAGTTTTTTAACACTTTTTATGCGTGTTTGTAGTTCTAATCGAATCCTCGTTCACCGCGCAATGTGTTGTGGGCAATATTAGCCGTTAGAGTGTGCATTGATCCGCACTTCGAATTCTGAAGTCAAGTAGTAGACCATCCGGGAATCTTTGGAATACTTTTTTGAACATACTACGATTTGGGACATACTAATTCTATTTTCGAATACTATTTAGGACGGATAGTATGCGAATTGGGACGCAGCACGTGTGTCAGTGGCTTAAATGCATGAGAGTCAATGTGAAACAGGTGTGTGCAGCAATCAGTGCAGTGGGAAACGAGGAGCAGGTGAGTGCAGTGATTGGTGCAGTGGCTTGTGGGGAATGAAGTCCAGAATGTGTTGTGCAAGAGTTCATGATGACAGGATAGACCAGATACATGACAGATATATATTTTACTTGATTGTCATGACAATGTAACTTTTAAAACCATAAAAGTTCTGTTAAAACTAATTTATGCAATTTATGTAGCATCTAGTTTAATTTGTATTTTAATCCTTTGAAAAATTTGAAAAATTGAAAAATTTAATGTAAGTGCTTTTTTATTATAAACTTGGGCCCTGTTTATTTCTATGGACCTTTTATCACAAATCTGGGTTTAGCAGTGGAAGTCGTAATAGTTGGGTTAACTTTTAGACTTCCCATTTGCTCAAATAGCAAAAGAAGAACTCCACAATAGTGTTTTTATGACTTTCAAAAAAAGATCCTGTGAAAAAAAAAAAAGGTTCTGTCACAGTCCTGTGAAAAGGGTCCATTGGATGTGCTTCACCTCGATTTTTGCTTCTTTTTAAATAAATAAATAAATACAACTGTTGTTGGAGCTTTGCTTGTATTGCGCATGGAATATTCCTTTAAAGCGACACTTCTTGTGGGTCTATGAATAATAGCAAATTGCTGGATGCTTCGGTGTCTATTGCCTATACAGCATACTGTCAAATATATATATATATATATATATATATATATAAATTATGTGCCGTAGCCTTGTGACTGATATTTTATAATTAATGTATGTACCACGTTATACCTGTGGAACATGTATTGTTGTCCATTTAATATATACTAGAATGCATTAAAGAACCCTCTTAAGCATTACTTGAGAGATTTGTTTTAATCCTTTGAGTCCTCTTCTCGAAGTAGGGGATTTGAATAGTCTTTTCAATGTTTTTTCTTGCCTTCCATCCATCCTTCAGCTGCCTGTTTTTTAAATTTTGGCAGTAGTTGCTCTTTTTCCATGTTCATTACTCTATTCGCTCTTTCAAACCCCACGGCACTAAAAGAGGAGAGGCAGGGAAGACAGAATTAGAGACACTGCATTAATTCACCAGAGAATATTACTTTTGTCTTCCTCAACAGCAGTGGGACACAGCAGTGCAATACCCTCCCAAAAGCCCCTGAGCTCCTGCTTCAAAGGGGAAATGCTCAAAACTCTCTGCGAATCATGATCTTTAAAATATACATTTGCATCAGTGTTTCCACAGGCTTGGGAAAGCGGATCCGGCAAAGACTCTATTATGTTGCAGTGAGGGTTTTTTTTTTTTCCGTAAATGTGCGAGACCATAATAACTGTGCTCTGCCACTGTGCTGTGTTCTCCATCTGTTCCTCTGATGCATCACGCCAAAGAACCCTGTGGAAGTTTTGTGAAGCACTTGGCCTAAATTAAGAGCAATCTGCACATTCAATTTTAACTGTGCTTGAAAGTCATATTTGTTTGATTTTGCTGACTGCTGGTCCCGTGATGCATTTATATTAGTTTGCTGGCTGTCAGACACTGAGCCGTTGAATGAAAAATGTTGTTCTACTTTGTGTCCCCAATAGATGGAGCAGAGGTTATATTATCCCCCATTTAAACAAGCCAAGAAACATAGACGACTGGAATCCATGTGGTTTTCCTGCTTACTGTAGAGCTACTGGAAACTGGAATTTTCTACTCTGTCCTTATTCTTCAAGCACATAGTGGCAAAGGATATCCTGTAAATCTGCAAATACAATAAAAATGTTTATATATACTGTATATATACACATTCAATGACCAGAGAACATGACCTAACATGAATGCAGTGATAATGTTCTACTATTACTCTCACCCTGCTGCATTCTTTTAAGTTCCTATGATTTTTTTATTCCATTCATATATATATATTTTTTTTACTTTGCTCTCTGTAGCAAATATCCGATGCCCATTATTTTGAGTAACATTTGCTAGCTAACAAGCAAGACAATTACATAGCTATTTTCCATAACAGAGTAATGCATCGTTTGATGTTGTTGTAGAATTCTTGACTGGTAGGTTGCAACCCAAAAATGGATTTCATGTCTCTTCTGATAGAGTTGCATACAGCAGGGGAAAAAAAATAATGCTACATGCGAATAATAAAATGCAAGTAACTACATATTGTGTATGACAGCAAAACAAACTGAACAATTTTTACAAGGAGAAAACACAAGCCATTTATTTTGTCAAATATGTCAAATGCCATACACACAAACAAACTCTACACTGTAAAAAATAAAAAAATCTTTGACATTCACGGTAAAATGCCAGCAGATGTGATTGCCAGAACTTTATCATTAAAAAAATATATATTGTGGCAATATTTTAGGTTTTACAATCTTAAAAATGTCAATTTGTGTTTTTTCACTGTAAATTTGACAATGACTTGTTCTTTTTTACTTCCAAAAACTGTGATTTTAACAGTACTTTACTGTAAAATTACATTCAATGTAATCACAGTTATACCATATATAGTACAGAAACTTACTGTTAACCAATTAACATGTTTATTCAGTAACATTTTTACAGTATTTTACTTTTAAAATCACGCTCTTTTTTTACAGTGTACTGTATTTTGGTGAAAACTCATATACACTATATCTGTCAAATGTGCCTCTGCCTACATTTTTGCAAAATCAAAACTTCAAAAATGTACCTAAATACAATTCACTGCCGTTTCTATCTAAAATGAACAACAGCAGAAGTAAAACACCAACAACTTTTATGTCTTGTCACACAAATTGTGATTACAGAGCAGATTCTCAACTAAAAAAAGACTTATTTTGGCATAGTTTCTTGCATGATATTATGTCATGATTGTAAAACATGTTCACCATAGTGCATGATTCATAAAATTATACATTTTGATTTTTGCATCACATCACTACCTCCATATATGTGACCCTGGACCACAAAACCAGTCATAAGGGTCAATTTTTTTTTTTAAACTGACATTTATACATCACCTCAAAGCTGAATAAATAAGCTTTCAATTGATGTATGGTTTGTTAGGATAAGACAATATTTAGCAAAACTTTTACTTAATATTCTAATGTTTTTTTGGCATTAAAGAAAAATCAATAATTTTGACCCATACAATGTATTTTTGACTATTGCTACAAATATACCTGTGCTGCTTAAGACTGGTTTTGTGGTCCAGGACCACATATATGGCTTTTCTGATGTAGTAAACTTGCTCAGTAGCTCACCTGGTACAACATTGCACTTGCTGAATGACTTTATTCACATCACTAGCTCCATATATATGGCTTTTTTAAATGTAGTGTTTTAATGTTTTAAAAGCAACGCAATATAATTTTACAGACATGTTGTCAAAGGCATGTTTTCCAGTGAGTCTGGGTTGCATATTAAAAATATTTTCTCATCCTCTATAATCATTAAAGGAATAGTTCACCCAAAAATAAAAATTCCGTCATTAATTAATGATGTCCTTTCAAACCCATAAGACCTTCGTTCATCTTCAAAACACAAATTAAGACATTTCTGATTAAATCTGAGAGCTGTCTGACCCTCCATAGACAGCAATGTAACTGAAATGTTTCCAGACCCAGAAATATAGTAAGAACATCGTTAAAATAGTCTCGTAACTTTGTAAAATTACAGTTGAACCACTGATGTCACATGGACTATTTTAATGATGTCCTTACTACGTTTTTGTTACATTGCTCAAGGAGGGTCAGAAAGCTCTCAGATTGTATCAAAAAAATCGTAATTTGTGTTCCGAAGATGAACGAAGGTCTTACAGGTTTGGAACGACATGAGGGTGAGCAGTTCATAACAGAATTTTTATTTTTGGGTGAATTATCCATTGAATAAAACGATGCAAGGTAAAAGAAAATATGAACTACTGTAGACTACTTTAAAAAATAGGTTACGTTTGGTACTTTGTTGTCACATCATTGCTAGATGTGCAACGTAAAATCTGGATTCTAAGAAAAAAAGTGAACCACTACTTTAGAAAACCTTAGAATGAAGATTGAGGTTTGACTCATGGTTAGGTAAAATAAAAAATAAATTTTTCAAGGCTCATTCCTGCACATCAATTTCCAAGATCTAACAACTTTGTCAATCCTAATAATATTTTTTGTATTAAACTAAAAAGAACAGAAATATTGCTCTTTCACCATGCTGAAAAGATGGGAAACACTCCATGCTGCAGTTCCACTAAAGCTGCTATTATAAACCCATCTTTACATGCAATGCCTTTGTTTGTAAGCTCTCTATATATGACTAAAAATATTTACATGCTTTTCCTACATGTCAACGCATGCATAATGCCAATCTTACCCAGATAAAAGCTAAAACAAACACCCAAGTATAACATGTCACCATGATATTGTAATTTCACACATAAGGAGCTGTGGTGTACACTGGAGGCATGTGTAATATTCCCCTCAGTTACACAGAGACATAGGAGCTCCCCTGGAGAAACACCAGTCGATGTGTTTCTTTATTGGACTCGCTGGATTCATCCACCCACACACCTTCGCCTAAGTTCTCCCCAATCTACTCTGTTTACTCTGTGTTGAAGGGGAAAAAAAACATCACATCATTGCTTCTCTGCACATCATCTTGGCCTGTTTTACAGTGATCTCTTTCTGCAGCTGCTTCCTATGTAACATTCTTTCTTTCTCCTTTTTCTGATCTCATCCCTTCTTTTTTTCCTTTTCCCTGCTAATGTGTATGACCAACTATGTGTACTCAAGGCTGCTCAGGGATAAAGGATTTTCAGCACGTTTGATAACTATTCTTTCTTACACCAGGTACTGTAGCCTCAAATGGTGCCCTTTGTCCAAACCTCCACGGACGGCCCTGAGACTCATTTACAATGTCAGTGTGGCCGTATATCAGCAGAAGAGAAACAGAGTGGAGGGACTATATTTCTCTTGGGAGATCAATAAGCCACACCTGCACTAGATTTACTGCACAGTGTCATGACTTATGAGCATATCATCTGACTCCTTCTTGGCATTTTCTCACCCCGACCAGAGTCACAAACATGACAAAACAAAACAAAGCAGTGACACTTTTATCTGGTATTACAGGAATTTCATTAGAGACACATGCTGTGGTGTTGGAGTTCTCACTTCTGAGAATACTGCTGATAAAAGTGAAGCGCGCCTCAATATTAGAATACTTTTTTCTACTACAGCTTAATATACAGACAAGTATACATTCGGTACAATGCAATAACTAGCTCTATTCATTTTGTCAAAATTGAGTTGACTGAAATTGCATCTGCTAGACTATAATCTGTCCTGTGACAGACAGGTTTAGTTCAACTAAGCTCAGATTCAGAGAAAATGGTTTGCGAATTGACATGATTGGCAATTTTCTCACTTTCATTGTTGGCATAGTTACTGTGTTTTGCCTTTTCAGGACAGTAGAAAACAGTTGTAGGTTGATTCTGTCAAAAAGTCTAAACTGTAGCTCTGCATTACTAATAAAGCACTGCTTGACCAGCTTGAAACAACAAAATAAGACCAACTAATGGTTAGAGTTTTTTTTTTTTTTTTTTGCTCAGAAATGACACACTTTGCCTTTAAAGGGTAGAAAGCATTGGATTTATGTGGATAAAGGCATTTTAATCAAATAGTTAAATTAAATAAGTATATTAATTAATATACACTACCATTCAAAGGTTTGGGTGTGTAATTTTTTCATCAAAAATTGATTGCATCCTTGCTGAATAAAAATATTATTAGTTCAAAAAGTTCGAAATCGCTCATAACTCCCAAACCATTCGCTGCAGATTCAAGTGTCTTATGACGTTGGAATCCTTGGCTCACACCAGATAAAACACATGCCTCAGATTTGATCGTTGCAAAATTTTCGGGTATCTTTTATGTATTCCTTTTTATTTTTGTTTTTATTTTTTTTTAAAAACCCACTTTTGCAAAATAATCTTAGGTTTTTCACCCGATCAGAAGCGAACCGGTGCAGAAAGATTCTCTGGAAAGTTAATATCAATAATTATATAGAACTTTTGACTCACCGTTGCAAAGGGACGCCAAAAGGGGCAGGACTGCTTTTACTAAAACAGGTATAACTTTTGAAAGTAATGAGATTGGCTACTTGGTGGCGCTATAAGAGGGGAAAAAAAACATTAAAAATTGCTATATTTGTCCTATCAACATGAAAATTGGTATGCACAGTCTTGGTCCAAAGCGCCACAAGTGTCTACAAGGACATTTGCACAGTTCTCAAAAAACATGGCCACCATTGGCCAATGAAATTTGAGAGAACCTATTAGACAAGGTCAGCGGAGGTCGATTGAAATTAAACTCAGTGGGCCTGTTTGACCCTAAAGGTCTGTGAGAAATTTTAGAGAAATCAACCACTGGTGGATGATATCACATTTTTCAAGGGCATAAATGATTGTATATTACGCCTTTTAACACACATACACAATATGCTCATATCATATGTTAGATCTCCTCATTCCAAACAACTTTGCTTCAGGAACTACTGCTGTCAGTCAAATTGTTTGTCAAATGATTGAGAAAATTTTAAAAACCTACTTTTGCAAACTAGTCTTAGTTTTTTTTACTCAATCTGTAAAAAAAAACTGCAGTTCAATTCTCTGGACTGGTCAATAATTATTTAAAAAAAAAATGTTTTACCCTTTTGGAAGCTATAGCAGGGTCGTTTAGAAAAGGGGCCTGTCCACATATACCCAAAAGCCTATAAAGCCTAAAAAAAAAGCTCAAAACTTCACGAAACTAGCCGAGCACATGCAACCAGTTATTCTAAAAAAGCATGCAAAGTTGTATTGTGATCGGACCACAGCTGGTGCTATAACAGTTAAAAAGGCTTCAAAACCACTATATTTCTATGGTAATGACCCCAAATTGCAGAAAATGTATTTACATTCTCACATGCATTTTTTTTTTTTTAATTAAAATGAACCAATCAGTCTTACTAACCCTAAACTTGTGAATAGTAATCTTAATAATAGTTGTTATTTATTAGTTATTAATAGCTTTTATTGCCACACCACCAGGGCCTTACAATAAATCTCTTCACTAAACAGACTTTTAAAAAGTTACTCTATCCATTTAGCGTTGCTGTGTAACATAAATGCCACAAAAATAAACACCACAAATCAAGGTAACTTTTAATTAGAAACCACAATTTTATTAATAGTTCAGCCTTCTGTTGAAGTCTACAATATGTCTTAAAACAGCATTATACTTCACTTTCAGAGTGTACCCACACATTGTAATTTATGCACTTGACTGAACAATAAGACCTAATTGTATTTATTAATTCTGACAACATATTTCAGATGTCATGCTCTAATTGAGGCCGTCTCCTCCAGAATCTAAAATCAAAGACAAGACGAGCTATACAAGCTTCCCGCTTGATTTCACGGGCCAGCAAACAGAAAGAAAACAAATCATGATCCTTTAAACACAATATTAATCTTCCATACTTCAGCAATAAGCAAATGATCGCTTCTTTTAAAAGAGATCAACTATGCACTCAAATCAATGGTATATTGAATCAAAGGTCCTGAGGGGTTACTGGAACACTAAGGTCTATTTGAACATTGTTCTAGATAGGAAATAATCCAGAAGTCAAACTTCTACATTAAGATTGAATGTGTGTTTTCAATGCTTTTATCCAAAGTGCAAACAGTTCACTCTGCACACAACAGGAGAGCTGGGACATTATTAGAGAACTAGGTTGGTTTATCAGGTCCTCTGCCACATTAATCCTCCCCACAGGACTCTTAATGTAGACAGAGGCCAATGAATTACAGTTAACTACAGCCAGATCAATCCATTTCTCTGCCTCTGGCTAGGTGATAATTGTGTCTTCACTGGAAGGTTACAGCACAGGTCAGCAGCTCTCATGAACTATAGTACCTATGCAATTGGAAAGACTCAAGAGGCTAGATAGTGTAATGTTTATCAGGGTCGGGAGATAGAAGTGATATACTGACTGTTTCTTTCTTCTGGTTTCCTTTCTTTATCTCTTTTTCCTGTAAATTAGCGTATCGGTTAAACATCATTCCCGTGCACTTTGATTTTTTGTCCTTGCGTTTAATAAGGATGTGCTGAAACTCAAGCACACACATCTTCCTGCTCCTTAAATCAGCTCAAATTGTAACGGTCAAATGACCCTGAGCTATCTGAAGTTTGATGTTCATTAGTTCATTTATATGCCGCTTTTCTATCGTCAGGCCTATGTCCAGCCTAATCTGTTCTTTCAATAAAAGTGACTGTCATATAATGCTTTGACAGCTATATATCACCACCTGTCTCATAATTCTTCAAGGTGAGAGCAATGTTGCTATTAATGAAATGGAGAAGTTTTGTCGGTGTCCCTGCAGTTTATACGGGCAAGTACAAGCTAGTGCAAATCATAAAAATAACTGATGCTGTGACATATGGAACATTAGTTGTGATACATCTTTCTTTCTTTCTTTCTCCTTTGGGCCGGGGGCTCCATGCAAGATCTTACCTCTGTGTGTAGTTTCAGTGATCATGAAGATGGTGAGGAATCAGCCCAGGACTACACAGGAGGATCTTGTCAATGATCTCAAGGCAGCTGGGACCATAGTCAGCAAGAAAACAATTGGTAACACATTACGCCATGAAGGACTGAAATCCTGTACA
This sequence comes from Garra rufa, assembly GCF_049309525.1. Taxonomy (NCBI): domain Eukaryota; kingdom Metazoa; phylum Chordata; class Actinopteri; order Cypriniformes; family Cyprinidae; genus Garra; species Garra rufa. The sequence continues at coordinate 15,122,005 of NC_133365.1, forward strand.
GGCTCATCTGAAGTTTGCCAATGAACATCTGAATGATTCAGAGGAGAACTGGGTGAAAGTGTTGTGGTCAGAGGAGAGCAAAATTGAGCTCTTTGGCATCAACTTAACTCAACTGTTTGGAGGAGGAGGAATGCTGCCTATGACTCCAAGAACACCATCCCCACTGTCAAACATGGAGGTGGAAACATTATGCTTTGGGGGTGTTTTTCTGTTAAGGGCACAGGACACCTGCACCGCATCAAAGGGACGATAGACGGTCAAATCTTGGGTAAGAACCTCCTTCCCTCAACCAGGGAATTGAAAATGGGTCGTGGATGTGTATTCCAGCATGTCAATGACCCAAAACACACAGCCAAGGCAACAAAGGAGTGGCTCAAGAAGAAGCACATTAAGGTCCTGGAATGGCCTAGCCAGAAAGATAGCCATCTCCAGACCCTAATCCCATAGAAAATCTGTGGAGGGAGCAGAAGGTTTAAATTGGAGAGGATCTACAAAGAGGAGTGGGACAAAATCCCTCCTGAGATGTGTGCAAACCTGGTGGCCAACTACAAGAAACGTCTGACCTCTGTGATTGTCAACAAGGGTTTTGCCACAAGTCATGTTTTGTGAAGGGGTCAAATACTCATTTCAATCATTAAAAACTTGTTTTTCTTGATTTTTTTGCTCAGAATTTTCTTTTTTGGGTGAACTACCCCTTTAAACGCTTGACTGTTGTTTCATCTGGTGAATATGAATAATTCTGAACTCCTCAAACCCTATGTCCCCATTTCAAAGAAGAGACGTGTTTATCTCTAGTATGTACTATATTGTTTCACACCCAGGTGGCCTGTGTTGAGATTTAATTCCCTGTTGTAACATGCTTGCTTGGGCAAAGCCACATGAGGGATCAGAATTTCCTGTCTTGAAAGATATGGATATTCCCCACACGCACACATAGTATTTCCCTACCCAGATATCCGCACGCTAAATAGATCAATCATTTGCATTTTCCATCTCTCATGCTAACATTGCCCCATTTATCATGTTAGACAACTTCATAGATGGGTTTTTCTTTCACATGGTAATATTAATCAATAGCAAGTGAAATATGAAAGAGGAGGAAATCAAAAGCATGTAAATATGAGAATTTTCCGATCTGAGCAGTCTAGTGCAACTTGAGAGTAAATATCACATGCAAATATAGTGTGAGGGTAAGCAAAAACAACTGCCGCACTCAGTCTCAAAGACACAATTCTCAAATTCAGCACTTTTGGAGGGTGGTCATGTTCCTACAGCCCCTTCTGTTAGAGTATAGGCACACAGTAGCACATGTAGTTTATAAATAGTTTGTATGAACATTTCATACCAAAGAAAAAAAAAATCAGAAATATGTGTACGAATTTCTAAGATCTGATTCAAAGAGGTCTGCTACAGATGTTGAAAGGCTATCCTCATCTTTGTTTCTGTTTGAAGCATTTAAAGAGTATTTATCAAGCGTGAAATACCCAGTCAAACACATGGCAATCTTTGATCCCTTGGGCAAAGTTTTTGAGTTGGGAGAATTGAAATATCTTTTGGTTTGCAAAAGCTGGAAAGATCATAGGTGACTTGTGTACAAGTATATTAGTAACATCTTGAATATGACAGCACTTATACTTGCAAATTGCAGGTGCTGTTGACAAAACTGTTTGTCATTAGGGATCATAAACACTCACAGATTTGAAGTTGCATATTTATTCAGGCCTAATTATTCGAAATCAATGTGTTATAATCACACCACACATAAAGATGTAATAAAAAAAAAATCCTAAAATTACAAAATGTATACTGTAAATGTACAGTTACAATAGAAATTATTTAACCCACCCAGAGACTGCAGTACTTTGCAAATACAAGCTTTTCTGAAGATCCAGGACCTAAAATTGCATCTATAACGGATTACTGGCATATTAAAAGCCATAATGTCAATATATAATTTAATATTTTTGAGTTCTAGGATTTTTTAACAACACAGCTATGTCATAATTATTCAACCCTTATTCAACATTGCTGTTTTTGTAGTCACTTATTTGCATGATGTGGAAGAAAAGGGTCTTAAAACATAATTAAACATTTAGAAACTCTATTAGAAAACAGAATTAGCTTAAGCTGTTACACATACATACATTTAGCTCATGCATGTGCTGAAGTTTGAGCAGCTAATAAGACAGTCAACAGAGCTCTCACAAAAGCTATAGAGAAGCTATAGAAAATAAATAATTTTCTTACTTTAGAAAGTCTAAAGCTATATGAAAATTAGACATTAAAAGTTCCTAGAGACACAGCTGGCAGCCTTATTCCTTTGCTTAAAATGTGTTTTTCTGGGTACCAGAAAACCTTTGAGGGTGTTGAAGAAAAAGCACAATATCATAAAATGTTTAACCAAAACAGCTGATGAAAAACCTGCAATGTACAGCCAAAGAATTTCAAAATGACCCGATGAAAGGTGGAAAAACATTTCAATGCAGAGTATAAGATGAACACAAGACAAGCATGGCTTTCATGTTGGGGCATCTTGCCGAATGCCACTCTTGACCAAGAAGAACATAAAACGCTGATTGAATATGCTAAAATTTATTTGGATAGACCTGTGGAGTTCTGGAAAATTGTTTTATGGCGTGATGTGACCAAACTGGAACTTTTGGACCCAGGGACCACTGGTATGTATGGTGCAAAAAAGGCAAAGCTTATAAGCAGAAGAACACCATCTCTATTGTCAAACATTGAGGTGGACCAGTTCTGTTATCATGGATTCTTTGAAGTATCAGAATTTGCCTTTGGTGCAATGACTGAAGCTGATGATCAATGGAATTTCCTGCAGGACAATCATCCCTAAGTAAACATTCAAATCTACTTATGCTTGGTTCAGGGATAAGTCATAGAATGTTCTTGAGTGGCCTGTTCAGGCTTTAGATTTAATTCTCATTGAAAATATTTTGGTAAATTTAAAAAAAGCAGTGGCAAAGAGAAAACCAAAGATTATCAGTGGTCTGAAAGCTTTTTCAGGCAAGGAATGGGCCAGGATTGCAGTAGAGAGGTCACAGAAGCTTCTAAGCACTTCCAAGCAGCATTTATTGGTAGTTTAGAATACAAGATTCTGCACCAAATTTGACTTTTGGGGGTTGAATAATTTTGAACATGAACGATTTTTTCATTATTCATCAACTTACGTTCTCAGTATTACTCAAATGTGTATTAATAAACTTCATCTAATAGCATACTGATGCCTCTGTTAAATAGTTTTCACAAAATGTTGTTCTTTGCAGGAAAATACCTTGGAGGTCAAGTGGGTTCAATAATTTTGACTGCAACTGTATATATTGGGTTTTGTCTGTTTTGCCTGACCTTTACTGAATAGAGTACATTATCCACCAAGGACACCGTTTTTTTTTTTTTTTTTTTTTTTTTTTTTGCTAGTGCATTTTCTTTAAAACTAAAATATATCATACATTACTAAGCTCATAAACCATATATTATTAAACTATAGCATGATATACAGTAATTGAAATTCATCAAAGAAAGACTTCTGTAAGGATGCAGCAATGCAGAAAACAACAGGCAAGACAACTCGACTGTCTCTAGGGGTGCACTAATCATTTGTCTTGTATGTTTTATTCCTGTCTGAAAAGCTGTCTGATTCTTGACATTGAAATGTGTTGTAACATTTATCAAAATGTCTAAAGGTTTGATTTTCAGGACTTTTGTTGTTCCTCCACAAGGTTGGTGATATTAAGAGCAAGGAGCATGTCAGATGTGCCCGTCTGAAGGTTTTCTAATATATAACCACAGTGCACATGTGTTCGGAGATGCTGCTGTTGACTCATATCAGATTCAATGAATCACGACTCAGGGTACCACATGTGCATGATTTATACTGGCAACAGTCTCACTTTGTCACCTCGCCTTTTCCAATTAGGAATGAGCAGTGAGGTTGTGTATCCTTCAGAAATGTAGACAGTAAAAAGACAATATGCTTGAAGACGATATGCTTGTACACACTTTATGGGGACATCTCATGGACGTAGTGATTTTTATATTGTACAAACTGTATTTTCTATCCATCTGTTTTTATAACTTAATGAGAGCATTATCAAAACATTCTCAGAACATATTGTTTGTTCGCTTAGTCTACAGGTCTTTTGGGAATAGTCATCACTCCTATTATATTGTACTTGTGTTGTTCTTATGTGTCTGTGGGTCCCTAAGGGCAACAGCTGTTACAACCCAGTGATCAACTGTGAGGCAAAGCAAGAAACAATTCCCTGTCTCAGCATTAAATATGATGCTCTGTCAATTTCTGTGAGCATGGTCTATATTTACCCTTCTCTGTGAGGAAACAAACCAGCAGGAATAAATTGCTGGTGTGGCTTGTCATCAAAGTATGAAGTAATCACTGTTGTATCCCATTTAAGCATCATCTTAGAAACAAGTCAATATTACATCCCTACTGCACAAGTCAATAAGGTGGATTCGATCAACTCTATGCTGCTTTTAAAGGTTAACATTAAGGTAAGATGTGAAGGTTAAAGTCAGGGCAGCCTTTAGAGCAACAGACAAAAGTCACATATAGATCTTTGTGAACACGTTTGGTTCCTTGATGCTTTGAGAGACTGTTTCTGCTGACAGACTAAAGTTTTCTTTTTCTTTTATGTGAAGAAGCATATTTTCAAATATGGAAACAGTTCCATTTCCATGGTTGATACTAAGAATATTGTGTGGGATCAAAAGTGTTTGTATGTCTAGAGTGGTGATTGCATATACATATGATCTGTGTGTGTTTGTGTTTTCAGTTGTGTGTCTGGGCTTGTGTGTATTGACTATACAGCTGTGGAGCACAAAGGCAAATATACACTGCAGTCATCATTTCATTGTTTACTCAATGAATGGAAACGTATGGATAAATAAATGCACAAGTACAAAACTGTCCATCACAATTTGGTTGTCTTCTATTTTATTTATGTCCCAGTAGGCTCTAGGTTTCTATGGTTACTATTAGTAATGAGATGGGGAGTGAAAAGGGGGAAAAAGATATTTTCTTCTCTTTTGGTTGTGTTTTTTTTTTTTTTTTTTTTTAATTATTATTATTTTGAAAATTATTATTGTTGTTGTTTTCGTTTATTAAACAATGCTGTCATTTAAATCTCTTACAACAACAACAGTAATAATAATAATAATAATAATAATAATAATACAAAATACACATGTGACAATAAACTCAATAACACAAATAATAATGCATGTGGTTAGCATGATTAACATGTCGCTAGCACCTTGGAAGCATGTTTTAAAGCAACTAGCATGTTGCTATGTTGTTAACATGTTTCTAGCATGATTAGCATGGTTGACAAATCATGCTAGAAATATGTTGTTAGCATGATTAACATGCTCTTAGCATGTTGTTGCCATTTTTAGCATGTTGCTAGCATGTTTTTAAACAATTAACATTTTGCTAGCCTGTTTCTAGCTTGAAAATCATGTTGCTAGCATGTTTTTAGCAAGATTAGCATGTTTATGGTTAACATGTTGGCATTTCAGCATAATTAGCATGTTACCAGCATATTTTTAAACAATTAGCATGTTGCTAGCATGTTTTTGAACCATTAGCATGTTTTTAGCAAGATTAGCACATTTCTAATATGTTGCTAGCATTACCATGTTGCCAACATGTGGCTAGCATGTTTTCACATAATTAACATTTGTTAACATGTTTTTAGCAAAATTAACACGTTTCTAATAGCATGATTAACATGTGGCTAGCATGTTTTCACATAATTAGCATTTGTTAGCACGTTTTTAACATGATTGGCATGTTGTCTAGCATGTTATTAACATAATTTGCATATAGGTAACATGTTTAACACAATTAACATGTTTTAGATTTTTTTCTAACATGTTTTAGCATGATTTATACGTTAACATGTTTCTAACATGTTTCTAGAATGATCAACATATTTCTAGTATGTTTCTAACATGATTAGCATGTTGCTAGCATGTTTTTTAACATGATTAACATGTTGATGTGGTGGTGATGTGTTTTTAACATATTTAGCCTTTTGTTAGCATGTTTTAACATTAATAGCATGTTGATATTTTTCTAACATTTTAATATGATTTGCATGTTGTTAACAAGTTTCTAACATGTTTCTAACATGGTTAACATGTTGCTACCATGTTTTAAAAACAATTATCATGTTGCTAACATGTTTTAGCCATAGACTGTAAAAAATATGGACGTAGTATCCGTGACGTCACCCATAGGATTCTGAAGCGCTAATTTGAAGCTCATAGTGGGCGGGATTCGGCCGCGCCATCTTGGAATCGCGTCATCGCGCGTCACTCCCGGATAATCAAAAATGGGCAAAAAGGCGGGATGTGGGTGGAGCTGGTTGCTGAAACCACGCCCGCCTAGAGCGACAGTGGTGACAGCAGCGGCAATCCTCCCGTCACTCAAGTGGCCAGGCCCTTAATTATGCTGAACTTTAAGGCTTAATATAACTTAAACCGATGAGTTATAAAAAAAATTCACCCCCCTCACAGTTGACATGAAGGGCAAAACTAGCTTTATAGACCAAAACTATTTTTTGAACCAGGCTGTAAACATACTTTTTTCTGCTGTAAAGTTGGGCATTTTAACATGGAGTGTCAATGGGATTGACTCCCTTTTGCAGCCAGCCTCAAGCGGCCAGTCGATGAATTGCAGTTTCAGTCACTTCCGTGTTGGTTTCACGAGGGAGATCGGAAGGTTGCCCCTTGGTTTTAGCACGATTACTATGTTGTTAGCACATTAGGATGTTCTTAGCATGATTAGCATGTTTTAACTTGTTGCTAGCATGTGTTAACGTGATTTAAAAATCTAGCTAAGTAAAACTAGCTGATTTAGTTAAAAACAGCTTGTTACATGTTACTATGATATTGTTAGCATGTTTTTAACATGATTAGCATGTTGGCATTTTTAACAACTAACATGTTGCTATCATGCATCTAGCATGAATATTATGCTTATTTAGCATGATAAGCATGTTTTTAACATGCTGGTAACATGTTGCTAGCATGTTTTAGCCATGTTGTTAGCACATTAGGATGTTCTTAGCATGATTAGCATGTTTATAGCATTTTTTTATTACATGATTAGCTTTTCCTAGAATGATTTGAATGTTGCTAGCATGATAACATGATTAAACATAGCTAACATGAATTAGTAAAAACAGCTTGTTAAATGTTACTAGCATGTTGTTAGCATGATTTTACCATCATTAGCATGTTGACATTTTTAAACAATGATCATGTTGTTTGCATGTTTCTAGCATAATTATCAGCCTGATTTAGCATGATTAGCATGCAGTTGACATTTTTTATCCTGTTTTTAACATTTGTATGTTGCTAGCATGTTCTAACACAATTAGTATGTATTTAGCATGATTTGCATGTTGTTGACATTTTTCTAACATGTTTTATCATGATTCACATGTTGTTAACTTGTTTCTAGCATGATTAGCATGTTGCTAGCATGATTACGTGTTGTTAGTACATTAGGATGTTCTTAGCATTTTTTAACACGATTACCATTTCATAGCATGATGTTACTAGCATGATTTAACCTGATTTAACATATTGCTAACATGTTAAACTATTTTTAAAAAATCTAGCTAACCAAGTAAAACCAGCTGATTTAGTTAAACAGCTTGTTGCATGTTACTAGTATGTTGTTAGCATGTTTTAAAGATGATTAGCACATTGTCATTTTTAAAAAAATTAACATGTTGCTAACATGTTTCTAGCATGATTAGCATGTTGATAACATGTGGCTAGCATGTTTAACATAATTAGAATTTTGTTAACATATTTTAACATTTTCTGGCATGCTTTAATAATATTTGCATGTTGCTAGTATGTTTTAACAATAGCATTTTTAACATGATTTGCATTTTGACATTTTTCTAGCATGTTTTAGCATGACTTGCATTTCTAACATGTTTCTAAAATGTTGGTTAGCATGGTTAACATGTTGCTAGCATGTTTTTAACAGAATTAGCTTGTTGCTAACATGTTTCTAGCATTATTTGCATGTTGTTAGCATGTTTTAACATGATTTAACAAATTGCCAACATGAATTAAAAAAAATCCAGCTAACCACGTAAAACCAGCTAATCTAGTAAAAAAAACAACAACAACTTAAAACCAGCTAAAACCAACAGATTCAGTGAAAACAAAAAACAGCTAAAACCAGCTGATTTAAAACAACAACAACAGAAAACAGCTAAATCATATTTTGTTACTGTGTCTTTTGGATGTCACTGGTTACTGGATATCTATATTATTTCTCTCTCTCTCTCTCTCTCTCTCTTTTGGCTTGCTCCCTTTTTTTTTTTTATCAGGGATCGCCACAGCGGAGTGATCCGCACAGCCGATCTGGCACATGTTTTTACGCCGGATGCCCTTCCTGCCACAACCCAGCCCTGAGAGTGCACTAACTCATGCAACCACAGTAGATCTATATTATTACTATATTTCTCCATATATTACACCATTTAAACTGTTATTTATTGGGAACATGCTATACTCATAGTTATCAACATGTGTTCCTCATTAAATGTTTTCAAATGTTCTTTAAATGACCATAATTGGTCCTCATACTGTCAAAGCCTGTTACCAAGGCTTTTGCCACAGCAGTTTGTTTTGAGAGGGTTTGTTGAAGTGCGAAATGGCAAATTTGAAATTCCTCAGTACTAGTTCCAATCTACTTATAGATAATAAGCCAGAAGACTTTCATTGGCTGTCTTTACAATGCTTCTTGCAAATCTGTTAATTACCCCGCTGCCTTCATCGCTGCCGTTTTCCAAATCAATGAGGTGGAAACAGAAACAGTCTCTGGAAGGCTTTATGCTCTTCAAAGATGTCTCTGGGATTGGATCAGAGAAATGTCAAGTGTGCGGTTTTGTAGGAGGAGGAAATTGGAAAATCCCGCTCTGCTCGCTTGAAGACTGGGCATCTCATCGCCAACCGCATTTCCAACCTGAGGCATTTTCTGGCACAGTACTTTAGTTATTTACATATTTGACTTGGTGGCTTAACACTGCCTGCTTTGTACGGCCTTGTGAGGAAGACCGGGCGTTAACATAGCTAGACCAGTGTTAATGTCTGGTTTGGAGGGTAATGGAGGATGTCCAAGCCAAAACACATTAGTGAAGATGAGATAACTACAGTTGTATCAATAAACTGAAAACGTCATCTGTAATTCTGGCTGTGCTTCATTTATTGATCACCCAATGGCTTTTGATGAGTAAGCCAATGTCAATACTGAGATATATCCCTCGGTGTTTGTCCTTGCCTGTGCCAGGAAATGGAAAATGCTAAAAAAGGTGGCTGTAACAAGTAAACATTAAGAATAAGAGGCCACAAAGTGAGGATTATGGCAATGTATTGGAAAACATCAACCTGTCTGATAAAAGAGACAGAAGTGCTTGTGATCCTAAACAAACCATCTAAAATCAAACCAAATGAGGCAAACATACACTATACCCTGCTGAAAAAACCGGCATATGCTGGGTTAGGTATGTTTTGGTGCTGGGATGCTGGTTTTAGCTGGTTTATGCTGGTCCTTTGCTGGTTTATGCTGGTCCTTTGCTGGTTTAGGCTGGCCCTTTGCTTGTTTATGCTGGTTTTAGCTGGTTTATGCTGGTCCTTTGCTGGTTTATGCTGGTCCTTGACAATTCCATGCTCCCAACTTTGTGGGAACAGTTTGGAGCTGGCCCCTTCCTCTTCCAACATGACTGTGCACCAGTGCACAAAACCAGGTCCATAAAGACATGGATGACAGAGTCTGTTGTGGATGAACTTGACTGGCCTGCACAGAGTCCTGACCTCAACACGACAGAACACCTTTGGGATGAATTAGAGCCAGGCCTTCTCGTCCAACATCAGTGTGTGACCTCACAAATGCGCTTCTGGAAGAATGGTCAAAAATTCCCATAAACACACTCCTAAACCTTGTGGACAGCCTTCCCAGAAGAGTTGAAGCTGTTATAGCTGCAAAGGGTGGACCGACGTCATATTAAACCCTATGGATTAAGAATGGGATGTCACTTCAAGTTCATATGCGAGTCAAGGCAGGTGAGCAAATACTTTTGGCAATATAGTGTATTTCAGTGAAACTGTACATTTGCACTACCTTGTGGTACCACACATAACCAGACCAATTTAGAAAACTGGCACAGTTTATTGTGAAATTAAGGTCTAAACTTTCACAATTTAAGAAACAGGCATCTTTCATCTTTTAACTAGTGAGGTCAGATCTCTGGCACTCATGTGAATGGCGTAAGTTTGAATCTGGCTCACATCATTGTTGTGCCTCTTTCTCCCCTCTATTCATCATCATTTCTTGTCTTGTCTTCATTCTGTTATAATTATAAATAAAAGAAGCAAAAATCTTTTAAAATGATAAATGTGTACCTTGAATGCAATGTAAGTACTTTTAGATGAAAGTATCTGCCAAACGCATGAATGTTAATGGGTTTTTTTTTTTTTTCTTCGATCTTTATTGTCATTGTCACAGGTACAACGAAATTTAAAGTGCTCTCTAGTCAGTGCATCATTCATTCTGTAACATGCATCCTCTCACACATTCTTTTGTCACGCATTCTCCTGTCAAAATACATGGTTGATTAAACAGTGATTGTGCACATTATTTCTTAGAAGCATCATTTAGAACGGTTATTGCAGTTGGGTAAAAACTGTTTTTGAGTCTGTTTGTCCTTGCATTAATTAGTCTGTACCGCCTGCCAGAAGGCAACAGTTCAAACAGGGGGTGGCCAGGGTGTGAGGTGTCCTTTATAATGTTCTGTGCCTTTTTGAGACACCGGGAGCCATGTAGGTCTTCCAGTAAGGGGAGAGGGCAGCCAACAATCTTTTGGGCAGTGTTGATAACCCTCTGGAGTGCTTTCCGATGAGCTACTGTGCAGCTAGGGTACCAGATACATATGCAGTATGTTATTATGCTTTCTACTGTGGCACGGTAGAAGGACACCAGAAGTCTCTGTGTGATGTTATTCTTCCTGAGTATTCTCAGGAAGTATAGTCTCTGTTGGGCCTTTTTCAGTAGCTCATCGGTGTTTACCCTCCAGGATAGGTTGTCTTCGATGTGGACTCCCAGGAAGCGGAAGTCAGCCACCCTCTCCACACAGTCCCCGTTGATGATTAATGATGAGATGTCGGTTTTGTTTCTCCTGTAGTCAATTATGAGTTCTTTGGTTTTTGATGTGTTAAGGAGGAGATTGTTAGTTGTGCACCATGTTGATAGTTGCTTTACCTCATCTCTGTAGGCAGACTCGTCTCCCCCCGCGATGAGCCCCACCACTGTAGTGTCATCTGCATACTTCACAATGATGTTGCTGTGATGGACGGGGGTGCAGTCGTGTGTGTAGAGGGAGTAGAGCAGGGGACTAAGCACACAGCCCTGAGGTGATCCGGTACTGAGGCTTATGGCCGTGGATGTATAACGGCCCACCCTGACTCTCTGCCTGCGATCTGTGAGGAAGCTGCTAATCCACATACAAATGGTTTGTGGCAGCCCCAGGTCTTCCAGCTTGATTACCAGTTTGTGTGGGATGATGGTGTTGAAAGCAGAGCTGTAATCCACGAAGAGCATTCTCACATAGCATCCCTGCTGCTCCAGGTGTGAAAGGGCAGCATGGAGTGCTGTGGCCACGGCATCCTCTGTGGATCGGTTCTCTCTGTAAGCAAACTGGTGAGGGTCAAGGCTACGGGGCAGGGCTGCTGTGATGTGTCTACGGACCAGTTTCTCAAAGCACTTCATCACCACTGGAGTGAGTGCCACTGGTCTGTAGTTGTTGAGGCTTGATATGTGGGGCTTTTTGGGCAAGGGGACTATGGTGGAGGACTTTAGGCAGGGTGGGACAGTGGACTGGGCGAGTGATTGGTTGAAGATCTTTGTAAAGATTCCAGCCAGCTGGTCAGCACAGTCCTTTAGCACTCGTCCCGGGATTCCATCAGGCCCGGCCGCCTTCCTCGGGTTGACAGCCCGCAGTGTGCATCTCACCTCATGCTCCTCAAGAGTGAGGATCCTGCTGCTGTGGACCTGGTTGGGCTGTGCTGTCTCCGGTGAAGTGGCCTCAAAGCAGGCAAAGAAGATGTTCAGCTCCTCTGCCAGCGTGAGGTCACCCACGGCGGCTCCGATGTTGGTCCTGTAGTTTGTGAGATGCTGGACTCCCTGCCACACCTGCCGGCTGTTGTTGCTGCCTAGATGGTCCTCAATCCTCCTCCTATAGTCTGCTTTGGCCTCTCTGATGGCTCTCTTTAGGTTTGCTCGAGCTATGTTGTATTGTTCTGTGTTCCTGGACTTAAAGGCAGTGTTCCTCTTTCTAAGTAGCTGCTGGACCTTCTGGGTCATCCATGGTTTTTGGTTGGGGTATATCCGGATGCGTTTTTTCACTGTGACAATGTCCATGCAGTTCTTAATGTAGCATAATACACTGTCTGTGAATGTTTCCAGGTCCTGGTGCTCAAAGACCTCCCAGTTGGTCCTGTCAAAACAGTCCTGCAGCTGCTGTGAGGCACCCTCCGGCCAGGTTGCAACAGTCTTTGTGATGGTAGGTGCGGTCCTTTTGATGGGGGCATATGCTGGTATTAAAAGCATGGACAGATGGTCGGACTGGCCCAGGTGTGGTAGTGGTTTAGTCCTGTAGCCCCGTTTGATGTTGGAGTAAACTTTGTCCAGGGTGTTCACACCCCTAGTAGCGCATTTGACATGCTGGTGGAATTTAGGGAGTGCTGCCTTCAATTCTGCATGATTAAAATCCCCTGCAATGACCTGCACAGCATCAGGGTGCAAACTTTGTAAATTGCTGATTGTAGAATGCAACAGTCCAATGGCAGAGTTAGCATTTGCATGTGGTGGTATATAGACGGCCGTTATTAAGACAACAGTGAACTCCCTTGGGAGATAGATGGGCCTGCATTTAACAGTCAGATATTCTATGTCCGGTGAGCAATGACTGTCTATAATCACTGTATCTGTACACCAGCAGTTGTTCACGTAAATGCAAAGCCCCCCTCCTCTGCTCTTACCGGAGTCCCCAGTTCGGTCATGACGCTGTGTTGTGTAGCCGGTTAGCTCGATAGCAGTGTCGAGTATGGATTGTTGAAGCCAGGTCTCGGTGATGAGTAGAATGCACGCATCTTTGACGCTGTTGTTCGTCGCGATCTGTAGCCTCAATTCATCCATCTTGTTTGTGAGGGATCTGGCATTTGAGAGAAATAGACTGGGGAGCGGTGGTTTGAATGGCTGTCTCCGTAGCCTGGCTAGCGGGCCAGCCCTGCAGCCTCGCTTTTGCCTCCTCTCTCTCCGCCGCCTTCGTCTCCTCCCCGTGGGGATGATAATCCACAGAGAGCCGGGGTTTCTTGCTATCTCCACCGGAATGTTGTTTGAGCTGTGAAACTCGCTTGTCACACTCGTTTTGTAAGATATTCCAATCTTAAGTAGATCTTGCCGGCTGTAGATAATATTCGCCCGACCAAATGCACATAAAACAAAACAAAACACGTACAAAAACATCCAAACATAGCGCCGACCGGTGAGACACTGAGCCGCTGCAACTGTGTGCGCCGCCACTGACGTCATGACACCGTCATGACTTTTAGATGAAAGTATCTGCCAAACGCATGAATGTTAATGGGTTTTTGCAATGATGCAATGACATATGTTTCAAAAATGTACAGTATGTGTACACTTTACATACAAACAATTATGAATGCAAACCCTGGGAGACCATATAGTCAAGAGATATTTAGAGGTCTAAAGCCCAACAAAGTGTACAATCACTTATAGCAATTTTTTTTTTCTTGAGTCAACAAATACAGTACTTTGTAATAACTGTTGCAAACATAACCTAAAGCTCCAAAAATCTGCTCACTTTTTAGGTTTTTGTTTTAAGCACTTTTAAAACTTTGGGGTAAGATTTTTTTTCATGTTTTTATAAGAAGTCTCTTATGCTCACTTGTTTTATTTGGTCAGCAATACAGAGAAAAATCCTTGGGTTTCGTATGAAACCCTAGTTCCTCGAGGGAATGAGACGCTGCATCGGAACGCTTTGGGAACGCCTCCAGCGTGACCACGCTCTGAATCACATGTGTAATCAGTCCAATAGAGAAGCACTTGTGTCGTCACGGATGGGGTGAAGTCAGAAACCAGGAAGCTATAAAGCACGTGCGGTGAATGCAGCTGGCAGCTTCTGCCACCAGGAGCGCTGTAGGGATGCCGGAATTGTGGTAGGTGACGCAGCGTCTCGTTCCCTCGAGGAACTAGGGTTTCATACGAAACCCGAGGCGTTCCCCTTCCGGGAACGTCGAGCTGCGTCGGAACGCTTTGGGAAAGATATGCACACGCCGCCAGAATTCCAAAGCCCTGCTCTGTGTGAAACAGGTAGAGAGGGGCAGGAATGCCCAAATGGCTGCCGAGAGGCAGGAGAGAGGGGCGAAAGTAGCCCAGAATAATTGCTGCTAGAGAAGCAGAGAAAGGAGCGGCCTCAGCTGACTTGTAGAAAGGGCAAGGTAGCCCGAGTAGAAAGAGCGGCCTCAGCCCACTCTTGGAAAGGGCGGAAGTAGCCCAGAATAATTGCTGCTAGTGAAGCAGAGAAAGGAGCGGCCTCTGCCAACTTGTAGAAAGGGCAAAGAAGCCCGAGAGAAAGAGCGGCCTCAGCCCACTCTTGAAAAGGGCGAAAGTAGCCCAGAATAATTGCTGCTAGTGAAGCAGAGAAAGGAGCGGCCTCAGCCGACTTATAGAAAGGGCGAAAGTAGCCTAGATTAAATAGTCCTACTGGTAGTAGGTGCATCAGAATGGAGGGCGTGGGAGCCCGGAGTGTGGGGGAGGTCTAACTCATAGAACCTCACAAATGTAAGTGGATTGGACCATCCCACAGCATTACAAATATCCTGCAGGGGAACCCCTGCTAGGAAAGCCTTGGACGCCGCAACTTTGCGGGTCGAGTGAGCCTTGGCTTCCAATGTAGAGGGAAGACCAGAAGACTTATAAGAGATAGAAATGGCATCCAAAATCCACCGACTTAGTGTTTGCATAGAAGCTGGAAGACCTCTATTATGGGGACCGAAACATACGAATAATTGGTCCGTCTTCCTCCACAGGGCAGCTCTGTGGATGTATGTGTCCAGAGCTCGCACAGGACACATACAGTTAAGCTTCTGTTGTCCTGGTTCCATGAAGGGGGGAGTACAGAAGCCCTGGAGCACAACGGGCTGTGGTACTACTGAGGGCACCTTGGGTACGTAACCCGATTTAGGGTGCAAGTAAGCTTTGACCTTCCCAGGGGCAAAGTCCAGGTAGGAAGGGGCCACTGAGAGGGCCTGAAGATCACCAACTCTCTTCAGAGAGGAAATAGCCAACAGAAAGGCGGTTTTAAAGGACAAAAGCCTGTCCGAGATTTCCTCAATGGGCTCGAAAGGAGGATTACATAGAGCTTCTAATGCCACTGCCAAATCCCATGTGGGGACGCGTGAGCGCACCGGGGGCCTCAGCCTCAGCGCACCGCGGAGGAAACGTGACACCAGGGGAAGCCTCCCAAGGGAGGTCTCACCGAAGGGAGCATGGAAGGCATCTATGGCCGCCACGTAGCCCTTCAGCGTAGAGTGTGCGTTACCATCCGTAAGGCGGGCTTGCAAAAAGTCCAGCACTGAACCAACTGGGCAGTGAACTGGGTTAATCTGGTGCTGATTGCACCACATGACAAACATATTCCACTTCCTGGTGTACATTTTCCTCGTAGAGGGAGCTCTGGATTGGAGGATGGTCTCAACAACCTCGGTTGAGAGACCGGAATCTAGGAGCTGTGCCCCCTCAGGGGCCACACCCATAACTTCCATAGCTCCGGGCGAGGGTGCAGGATCGCACCCCCTGCCTGTGAAAGGAGATCCCTCCTGACGGGAATTTCCCAAGGAGGGCCGTCTAGGAGAGAAATCAGGTCTGAGAACCAGACTCGACCCGGCCAGAACGGGGCCACTAACAAGAGGCGGATTCCGTCCTTGCGCACTCTCTCCAGAACTCCCGAAGCCTCGACCACGTCTGTACCATAGCATCCAGTCCCAGGGGAGCTGGATGACTGAGAGAGAACCAAAGGGGACATTGTGTCGTCTCCTGGCTCGCAAAGAGATCCACTTGGGCTTTCCCAAATTTGCTCCAGATGACTTCCACCACCTCGGGGTGGAGTCTCCATTCCCCGGGCCTCAGCCCCTGCCTCGACAGGACGTCTGCTCCCACATTGAGATGTCCAGGTATATAAACTGCACTTAGTGAGAGGAGTTTCCCCTGGGACCACACAAGGATCAGGTGTGCCAGCTTGTTCAAGGGGCGCGACCACAGACCTCCTTGGTGGTTGATGTAAGCGACCACCGATGTGTTGTCGGTGCGAACCAACACATGGTGATCTCTCAAGTCTGGGAGGAAGTGTTTCAGAGCTAGAAACACGGCCTGCATTTCCAGGCAATTGATATGCCACGTAAGATGGCGTCCAGTCCACAGACCCTGGGCTGAGCGGCCACTCATGACCGCTCCCCTTCCGGTGAGGGAAGTGTCCGTCGTAAGTGTCACACGACGACATGGAACTCCCAACATTGGGCCTTGAGAGAGAAACCAAGGCTTCCTCCACATATCCAAGGCACGAAGGCAGCGCCACGTGACCTTGATCAAATGGAGTGGGTTGCCCCTCGGGGAAAACCCCCTGGTTCTGAGCCACCACTGTAAGGGTCTCATGTGCAGCAGGCCAAAAGGAATCACGTTGGACGCAGCTGCCATGAGACCTAGCAGAACCTGAAACTGCTTTACAGTGAGTGAGCGGCCTATTTTGACTCTCTTGACTGTGTTGAGAATCGACTCTATTCGAGCGGGAGTCATCTGTGCCTGCATCGTGGTCGAATCCCAAACTACTCCCAGATAAGTGGTTCTCTGAGCTGGAGAAAGAACACTTTTCTTGGAGTTTAGTCTTAACCCCAAAGCTCTCATATGGGCAAGAACGACATCTCGATGTCGAACTGCCACATCTCTTGACTGGGCCAGTATAAGCCAGTCATCTATGTAGTTTAGAATGCGGATGCCCTGGAGTCGCAAAGGAGCCAGCGCAGCATCCACACACTTGGTGAAAGTTCGGAGTGAGAGTGCTGGACCGAAAGGAAGAACCCTGTATTGGTAAACTTTGCCCCCAAAAGCGAACCTGAGGAACTTCCTGTGTTGTGGAAGGATGGAGAAGTGAAAATAAGCATCCTTGAGATCTATTGTGACAAACCAGTCATCGGACTTGATTTGAGACACGACCTGCTTGACAGTAAGCATCTTGAATTTGAGTCTCAGCGCTGCGCGGTTGAGCAGTCTGAGATCTAGAATTGGACGCAAGCCTCCATCCTTCTTTGGAACTATGAAGCAGCGGCTGTAGAACCCGCACTCCATGAGATGAGGAGGGACCACCTCGATGGCCTCCTTCCTCAAGAGAGTTTCTACCTCTTGTTCCATAATCAGAGCCTGCTGAGGGGCCACGATAGTGGTGATAACCCCTTGAAAAGATGGCGGCCGGGCGCCAAACTGAATCTTGTAACCTCTTTCTACAGTCTCCAGGACCCATTGAGATACATTTGGCAGAAGTTTCCACGCTGCTAAATGATCTACTAAGGGAATCAGCCTCTCGAGGCTGTTCGCTGAACAGGCCAGACGGCACAAGCGGGGCGTCTAGCAGATAGACCCTGTCGCAGTCTTTTATATCCGACAGGGTCAGCCAGAGATGTCTCTCTGCGACCACCATAGCTGCCATAGACCGCCCAATGGCATGGACAGTTTCTTTGGTGGCACGCAGAGCGAGGTCGGCAGTACAACGCAGCTCACTGACATCGACTGCCGCCCCGTCCTCACCCTCATCTAGCTCCTTCAGCAGGTCGGCCTGATACGCCTGTAACACCGCCATGGTGTGCAGGCAAGCTCCAGCCTGACCTGCTGCCGAGTACCCTTTCCCCAGCAAGGAAGATGCTGTTCTGAGTGGCTTGCTGGGGAGTGCCGAGGCCTTTAGGGATGATGCCGAGCTAGGGGACAGATAGCTAGAAAGCATCTGTTCTACCTGTGGCATCGCCCCATAGCCGTGTTCAACTACATTGGAGTAGGTGCCAGCAGAAGGGGAGTGAACACGAGCAGAGAATGGTTTGGACTAGAGACCTGCAATCCCGCGGGAGTACCGCGGGACCCGCGGGACCCAATGCAACAGAGTGCGGCGTGGGACAAAACTTGATGGGCAAGTGCGGGTGCGGGCGGGTAGAGACTCGTGTGTGTGCGGGATGCGGGAAAATAAAATGATTCGCGGGACTCCCGCAAAATAGAAATATTTAAACATAAAATATCTAAAAACAAAAAAATGTTATTCATCTATTGCACAAAAGCAGCAAGAACAACATAAATATGCTCAGTAAGCGCAAGAATAGGCAGTTTCAATTTAAAACTTGTTTGCAGTGTGAGCAACGCATCGCCAATCAGTGGTGATAAGTTAACTCACTGCTAAAAAGTATTGAACAGTGCTGAATATTGGGTGCTTACAAATTACAACACTCAAAGTGTAGACATGTATGAAAGATTAATTGTGCATAATATCCATTGTGTTATAAGAGCTTTATGAGATTGCGTATGTAGGCTACTGAGATGTCAGCTTTAAAGGAGCTTTGTTTGCATTCTGCCGTGGATGCACGCAGTAGCTTATGTTTGCTTTTTTGTTAAGAATAACAGTGGTTTGTGAATGTTGATGCTTAGCCTAAATAACAAATATTTTATCCAGAGCGTTTATGCTGGGGTCTAGTGGAATTTACCAGATGTTACAGAACTGTTTCATGTAAATTCAATCGATGTACTGAAAAAATCTATATAGGTTAATTTTATGCGGGCTTTTGCGGGCGGGAGCGGGACAAATCATGAATGTTGCGGGTGGGAGCGGGACGAGATAATGTATATTTCTGCGGGAGCGGGCGGGCGCGGGACACAATCTTGCGGGAGCGGGACTGAAAAATCCGTCCCGTGCAGGTCTCTAGTTTGGACCACGATCTCGATACCTCATTATGGAGATGGGGAAAAAATGGCAGGCCTCGGCGTGGAGGTTGGGTTTTGGGGCGCAGAAACCTTTCGTCAAGTTTAGTTTTAATTCTCTGCTCCCCGGTCACCACGTCCGGCCAACTGATGTTGAGTTTGGCAACAGCACGGGTGACCACCTCCACCAACTCCTCGTACACGACAGGCTGGGAGGGCATGGGACCAGCCTCCTCGACCATCTCCATATCTTCCTCCTCAGAGGAAGAAAGACGGAGGGACGAGTGCTCCTCCTGGTGGGAAGAAGCCGCGGTGCTGGCTTCCACACCAGAAAAGGGCAAGGATCTGCCAGAGGAGGATGGAGAAAGGGGCTCACCCGTCTCCACACTTGATAGCAGATCCATCTGCAATCCCCACGAATGCAGGCGCCGCTCCGCCTCAGCAGAAGTGGGACCTGATCCGCGAGGAGCGCTAGTGAGGGCTCCTTCCTCAAAAAGAGCCCTCCGGGAGCGAAGCGTGCGGAGTGGCAACTGCAAACAATGCACACAATCAGCCTCCTCAAAGGCTGACTGGGCATGCCTCGCCACCAAGCAAGCAACACACAAAGTGTGTGTTTCCTCAGCCTTAAATGTAACGTTGGCATGGAGGAACACAACGTTTAAACTGCTTGTTAACGCCCATTTTATTTTCTCTATCTATGTCAGCACTCAAATAAAAGTAGAGCAAACTGGCCCTGAAAAACAGTGCTGACGGACAAACATACACACAGAGCACGACTAAAAGACAGAAGCTGCCGCCTGCATTCACCGCACGTGCTTTATAGCTGTCACGATGCAGGCAGGAACACACAAACAACGACGTAATAAAAAGACGTATATTTAATAAATCCAACGGAATACAAGTAGACACAGGAACACCAGGGGAAAACATCCATATAACATCAAAGACCGACAAGAGTACTGGGAAAACACACACCTTAAATAGACAGACTAATTACAAACACAGGTGCAGACAATAAGGGAGAAACCAAAAACACTCAGAACTGCAGGGAAAAATGGGAAAAACCAACAAGAAAGTCCGGGGGTGTGACAATAGCTTCCTGGTTCCTGACGTCACCCCGTCCGTGACGTCACACGCGCTTCTCTATTGGACTGATTACACACGTGATTCAGAGCGTGGTCACGCTGGAGGCGTTCTCAAAGCGTTCCGACGCAGCTCGACGTTCCCGAAGGGGAACTGTAATATTCTGAAATATCATTACAATTTAAAATAACCATTTTCTATTTGAATATGTTTTAAAATGTAATGTATTCCTTTGTTGGCAACACTATATTTTCATCAGCCATTACTTGTGTTCAGTGTCACACAATCCTTCAGAAATCATTCTAAAGCTGATTTAATGCTCAAGAAATTTCTTATTATCAATGTTGAAAATGATTTTGTTGCTTAATATTTTTGTGGAAACCTTTTTTCAGGATTTTTTGATGAATAGAATGTTCACAAGAACAGCAATTTTTGGAAATATAAACTGTTTTTGGTTGTGTAGTGTAGACAGCGTTTCTAAAACGCAGTAAAAACGCCAGTGTAGATGAGGATCGTTTTTATTTTAAAATGCCGTTTTAAAACTAAAACGCACCAGAGTAAAGTATTTTTACTCTACTGTAAAAGTACTTTCCAAGTGTCTGTACTGTACTTTATCAGTGTTTTTCTTTTGAAAACTTTACTTCACAACATTCCAAAACATAATATTGTACTTTGTACTGCACTATGTTTCATACTGAATATTATTTAATACTTAATTGCATTATAAATCTATTACTTTCTTACTTTTACTCCAGTAAAAGTAATCCAAAGTAGGGCTGGGCGATATGGCTGAAAACTATATCACGATATCAGAGTTTCATATCGGTCGATATCGATAATTATTGATATTTTTATGACCCATTTAAAATAAGGACCAGGAGAAAAATATATTACTCTCAAGCATTTTTATTTTAAACTTAACCTGCCTCTGATCATAATCCCCTCAGTTATTAAGACAGAAATGTCAACAACCATGGAAAACTCAAATAATTAAAATGTAAACATAAGTCTAAAGTCACAATATACACTTAATTATCTCTTAATCCTCAATTCAAACCCCATTCATTGTCGATGAAGTGAATGGTCAAGCTAATGTATGGCCCAGAAGTATGGCTTGACCACAGGTCAGAGGTTGTTGCAAAGTACTTGGCTGATAATATTTATTTCTGCACAGATTGCTGGTTGCCAGTAGCCAACATTACTTCTTTCCTGGTACTTAGCCTATACTTCGTGTAATAACAAAAATATTTATTCAAGTGAAAAAATAAGTCCAAAACTTTCAACATTTTGAACAATAGGGCCTTACAATCTTTTTTTTTTTTCAGAAATTCTTGTTTTAATTTTTCTGATAATCAAATGAAAGCAAAATCACTGATTTATTTTTAAAAATAAAAATAAACGGAGCTTTACTGTTAAAATTAATACATAGAAGAAAAATTATATTCAGTTAAAAAAGGTTTAATAATAATAGTATTTTTTCAACAATTAAGTGGTGACTCTTTATTTTAATTTTTTATCATATATATTGTTTTATGTAAATTATTTAAATGTGAACATATAAACACCTACATTATACTGTACAAAGTAATACAAGACTAATATTGTTCTGTTACATGTTAAACCGTACTTTTATTTTGACAGGTTGCCGTGAAGTTTCAGTGTGTAACGTTAATACAGTATGAATGATGCTAGTTTCACTAATGAAACGGTAAAATTGACAAAAAGTGACACTCACAGCAGCTTTGGAGATGTATTTATTGGAGTTTGTCTGTTCATGTGAGATGCAAAGGCCAAAAATTAGCGTCACGTGTGCAGTATGCGTGTAGTGAAAATAAAACGCGTCTCCTCCATTCATACATATAGAGGCAAACGGAACATGCAGGATTCATATTGAAACGGTCTTTTTGCGTTTCAGTTTTCACAGACACTAGTCCATATCGCGATCTGAATTAATTAACAGACCAACTTTTGATTTATTGGAAATCGACGAATTCCGCGGCATTCCGCCCTATAGTAAAGTCCGTTTTTATGAATGGAGTCCGCGATCCCGTCTGTGAGGAGACATTGTAAACGCGCGATCATGTAGAGACAGAAATCAAATGCCGTCGTGTAAATAAGATAAATAACATAAGGCTATTTAGTTTGTTTAATACAACAACATGGACCCGTTCTGTAGGAAAGATAACCTTAACTTCTATTGTGATCTGGCGCTATGAACTGAACGTTAAAGGGGGGCTGGGCGGGCCGACGAAGAATACAAAATATCGAACGTTTTATCGAACACATTTTTTATTGATATCGATCTCTTGTCTATCGCGATATATATCGTTATCGTTTTATCGCCCAGCCCTAATCCAAAGATTTACAAACAATACAAGACAGTACATTTTTTTTATGTTCTTATTAAAGGTAAAACAATCAACAACTTATTTATGAAATGTAGTCCAGTAAAAAGTATGACATTATGCTTTGGAATGTAAAACTAATATGTTTTCATTTGAAAATGCATTGTTTTATCTCCGTTTTGGTCTTCTGTCCACACTCAGATGGTGTTTTTGTCAAGGAAAACTTAACTTAAAAAAAAAAATTCAAAGTGTCTAAATTTGAAAATGCTTTTTTCTTTCCAAGATGTTTACCTTTACAGACATAACCAACTGTTTTTGTAACTCATGTGTTTTTAACATAAACTTCTGTGTATTTGATAGTTTAAGCGCAACAAGACATGAAAAATCATGGCTTTGAAATGCATGATTTCAGTGTGACAGACATGATAATCAAATAGATTTTTTTAGCAGAGTATCTGAGGAATGAACTGTAAAGGCTTAGTCCTATTCTGGAAAAGGGGGCGGGGAGAAGCAATTCATTTGCATTTAAAGAGTCATACACAAAAACAGCGTATTTCTTCTTCCACTTAAAATAGGCATATTTTGATATTTTGAGCTGAAACTTCACAGACACATTCTAGGGACATCTAAGAAGACTTATATAACATACTGTATTGTAAGGGGCATAATAGGTCTCCTTTAAGTAAAAAGTCAGTAATCAGTTTAGCGGTTAGAAGAAAGACACTGTGAAACCCCTTCATTCACTTTTATGAAAGAAATGTTGTTTCCATCCAAGCTTTTATTTGGTGGTTTAAATCAATCCCACACCAGCAAGAACATATTGCTTTCATACAGCAGTTCTGTAAACAAGAAGTTAATATCAAGTAACTACATTCCAGACAAAATTTTGGCCAGTTAGTTCATATATATTTCCTCATTGCCAACAAAAATAGTTCCAAAATAAGCCAAAGCATCTTTGTTTTCTTTTATTATTTTCTCATCTAAGTTTTTAAATACTTTTTGCCCCTTGTCAAAATGGTCTGACGTAAACAAAGAAAAATGTTATGTACAGTACAATTGCTTTCATATCCTCCGTCCATTTAAACCACAGGCGAGCGGCTCCATTCTGAACTTGAACACAAGCACATAATGCACGCACTCCTCATATTCGCTGCTCAAAGCCCCGTCACCAGAAATCAGTCCACTTCTGTGTAATTCGTTTTATTCTGCGGTAAGGCTGGAGGTAAAAAAAAAAAAAAAAAAAAAATATCAACCTCAATCGATTCTTTCAAAGAACACTTCAGGTTCATATCATTTCATGTTCTAGTATGACTGGATCCCACCTTTTACATGCTGTATGAAGCACAGCATTAAAACAAAGTATTGATATTATGATCTTTCATGTTAAACATAATCATTCCCATTAAAGACGGCATTTAAAAACACAAGAGGTTTGGAAACGGATGCAGGGGCCCACATTGAATACTAAACAGAGGTGAGCAGACTATTCAGAGCAGTGAAGGAAGAATGGCATTCACCAAACCTTATCTTGGGAACTGTTGTGTTGGCTTTGACCCCATCTCCTTCATGCGTTTCCACAAAAGTCTTTGTGGGAACGCATGTGTGTGTGATGTTGTCTTGCAATTCACACAAATCCTAGTTTTACACAGCATTTTCACTTCGCTAGATGATTCGATTTCCAGCCAGGCTCTTTTTTCATCTAAAATCTCCAGGGGAGAGAATTCAATATCCATTTCAGAATCCATTCCAGGACATCCTACAATAAAGAAGGCTGGTGTGAGAATAATCTAATGATGGGGAGCTTCTACATGTGTGTCATTTATTGAGATTGTCTCACAGGTTGTATAACAGATCCAATGAATGTAATGACTCACCTGTCGTACTTGAGGACACGGCGGTGGAATGAATGGACATATATTTTCACAGCTGCAGGAGGCAAATGCAATCTCTGCAATTTATGCTCACATATACACATGAATAATTTATACTAAAAAGCTGTGATCAAGTTTTTTTTTTTTTTTCTTTTTTCCTCCATTCTGTTATCTGGCAACATTAATTCAATTGGCAGTTGTTTTCTATCCAAACAACCTACACTGCATTTAAGGCTATATATTTTACCACTATGCTTGTTCCCAAGGAATTGAACTCATTACCTTGTTGTTGCTAGCATTATTTCTGTTGAGATACACACAGAGAGATTTTACGCCAGTTTCTATTTTATCAACAAACAAAATGTAAAACAATTGTATTATATTATTAAATATTTAGAAGAATATATATTTCTATGAACATGCATCATGTTCTTTCATTCCTTTTAAAATAGGTCATACTATGATCTTGTGTAGTAGGTAGACTGGCTTCTTACATATTTATTGGATATATTAATATACACTTTATTCTGTTTGTTGTCTTGTGGCACATGACAAATGGAAATGTGGAACATGCAATATTAATGTTAGATTCGTCTGGTGATCCATTGCTAGGTGACCTGATATTTCCTAAAAACACGTGTGCAGTGCCACATAGATATTGAAAGAAATTGCTTTTTTCCGTTTGAATGGAGTCTCTTTTCTTCCCTTACTATGGGTGACTGTATGAGTTCAAGGACAGACGTCCTCTCATAGTGTATGTAATGTACTGTAGAAGTTCTTTACAAGGCCAGTAGAACTGTATATACACAGGAATGGTAGCTAGAGGCCAGCAGGAGATTACAATTTTTTATAAATGACAGAAATGCAACACACCAACCATCTAAACCGCTTAACATTTATCCAGGACATGTTCCTAAAATATCAAGAGAGCGAGAGTTTACAGTTGCGGTCAGGAGGCTGTGGTTAGGGGCTTTCCTGCTAATGTTGTGGTTAGATTTATGGTCATTGATTGCTGTTCCAGGACCAACATAAAGGTTAATTCAGGTACATGTTCTACTTGTCTACACACCACCATTTGAACTTGCTGTGGGTGTAGACACTCAACACATGCCTAACATTATTCTAATGTTACTGACCACCATGTCATCCGAGATGTTCATGTCTTTCTTTTTTCAGTTGAACAGGAATGAAGGATTTTGAGAAAAACATTTTAGGATTTTTCTCCATATAGTGGACTTCAGTGGGAACCAACGGGATGAAGGTCCAAATTGCCATTTCAGTGCAGCTTCAAAGGGCTCTACACAATCCCAGCCAAGGAATAAGGGTCTTGTCTAGTTAAATGATTGCTCATTATCTAAATATAGCAAAAATGTATATACCTTCTAACCACAAACACTCATCTTGGACTACACTCTTAAAAATAAAGGTGCTTCACGATGCCATAGAAGAACATTTTTTGTCTAAATGGTTCCATAAAGAACCATTACCAACTGAAGAAGCTTTCTGTTTTACAAAGGTTCTTTGTGGCGAAAGAAGGTTCTTCAAATTATAAAAAGGTAAGAAAGAAATGGTTCTTTAAAGAACCTTTGACTGAACTGTTCTTTGTGAAACCAAAAACGGTTCTTCTATGGCATTGCTGTGAAGAACTTTTTAAAGCACCTTTATTTTTAAGAGTACTGTAGCTCTGCGATGCGTGTCTACGACTTTATACATTACGTTATCACTTAGGAAAGGTCACGCGTGGTTCTTCGTCTGTGTACTCTATTTCAGAAAGATAGGGTAGGCGAAAACTTCATCTCATTTTCTTTTCCAACTTCAAAATCATCTGATATCACTGGTTTACTTTTTTTGTAAAGGGCGTTTGACTTTCTTTGCGCGTTCGCTTTGTAAACACCTAGTCGGTATTTCCGTCTACGTGACTCATGATCCTTCCAACATGACTACGTAATGCATAAATTTAAGATGAGCATTTGTGGTTAAAAAGTATATAATATATATATTTTTTTTAGAAAATGACCAACCGTTTAACTATAGGACCCTTATTCCTCAGCTGGAATCATGTAGAGCCCTTTGAAGCTGCACTGTAACTGCAATTTGGACCTTCAACCTGTTGATCGCCATTGAAGTCCACTATATGGAGAAAAATCCTGGAATGTTTTCCTTGGAAAAAAACAATTTTTTTTTTTGACTGAAGAAAGAAAGACATAAACATCTTAGATGACATGTAGGTGAATAAATTATCTGGAAATTTTAATTCTGGAAGTGAACTAATCCTTTAACCCTTAAATGGATACCTCAGATCTTTAGCGACCCGGGATGTCATTCACTACCCTCTCCCTCCTTAAGTTTGACTTAGTATTCCTTAATCTATTTATTATAAACAATATAACAAGAAAAAAAAAAGATCTAATATAAAAAATAATATAATATAAGATTTTCTGATCATTGTTTTGTAAAGAGCATACTGTCACAGTTCTGTCTGTTTTGTCTTTGGTTTTTCCCATTTGTCTTCCCCCGTTGATCTGTCATTTGGTTTAGCCCTTCGTTATTGTGATTCCCTGCACCTGTCCTTGTAATAATTAGTCATCTGTGTCACCTGTGTTTGTTAATTAGTCTGTCTTTAAAAGTCTGTCTTTGATTTCAGTTCCCTGTCGGTCCTTCTGTGTAATAGACGTGTGTGAATGTTCCTGCCTTGTTCCAGCCTTGTTCCATTCGGAGATTTATATTAAATATATTGAACTTTGTAAATATTGTCTATCGTCTCGTCTACTCCTGCACGCACCCCTGACATAAGGACCGACCTAAAACAGTTTACCCGGCACCTCTCCCTGCGTTTATTTTCCGTTTTTTGTATCAGTGTTTTATTTATTTTTTCCTCATGGATGACCCCAACGTCTTCATCATCCTCCTGAAGCAGGGGAACCGCTCTCTCGAGGACCACACCAGAGACTTCATGATCCTCGCTCCATCTACGCACTACCCGGATAGCTGCTTGTGCACGTTCTTCCGTAATGGACTTAATAACACCATCAAGGAGCAGCTGTCCGGGGAGGGTCCTCGAGAGAGCCTAGCCGGATACATCGAGTGGGTGCTGGCGTCCAGTGGATCTTCCTGGACTGTCGGCTTCGTCGAGGAGGACGTCAGCCCCACTCACGACCCAGAGAGCAGCCAATCATCGCCCCGACATGCAGAGCGGGAACCCGAGCGCACCGCGGATGAGGGACTAGAGCCGCGAGCGACAGAGCCAGAGCCCTCTCCGGCTGATCAGGTGCGTGAGCCGGATTCTACATCTGTGACGGTGGATTGCGACGTGGAGCAAGTGAGGGAAATGGAGAGCCCTGCCCACTGCAACTCCGCTGGGGGTGAGATGGAACACTCTGGGGACCTGATCGACTTCTTTTCCGAAGTCGAGGATATAATATCATATGACTTAATAGACTTTTTCTCTGAGCCACTGACCTGTATAGACTTCCCTCCCACCCGCCCTCGTCTGTCTGAATCTGCCTGGTCCCCGCTGGTTCCGCCCAGCCGTCCTGAGTCCCCGCTGGTTCCGCCCAGCCGTCCTGAGTCCCCGCTGGTTCCGCCCAGCTGTCCAGAGAACCGGAGGTCATCAGTCAGTCCCCTTGCTCACCCTCAGCCCACCATCTCTGCAGTGGGCTCGCCGCAGGGATGCCAGCTAACATCGGTGGCATGGCTGGAGGATCCCTCAGCTCCGCCTCCAGCCTACGAGTCCAGATCTCCACCTCGGCCCTCCGACCCTGTGGCTCCACCACAGCTCTCGACGCCCTCCTCTCCACCGTCGCCTCGTCCCTCTGTCCCTCCGGCTCTGTCAGGCTCCTCCTTCCCGTCAGCATCGCCTTCGTCCTCTGTCGCTCCGCCGCGGACCTCCGGATCTCCGCCTCCGCCTCGGCCGCCAGAGCCTCCTGTTCCGCCTTGGCCCTCCGGATCCGCGGTGTCGCCCTGGATCTTCGGCTCTCCATCTCCGCTTCGGGTTCCTCTGCCAGCTGCTCTGCCTCTGTCGGTCGGCCCCACGGAGTCGGCGGTCCTTCCTCCACCATGGCTCCTCCCTCCGTCGGCTCCTCCGTGGGCCGTCATCCTGGCTGCGATCTGGGTCCTGCTCTCCTGCTTCAGGTCCCTCCTGTTTCCTCCCTGGCTCCTCCCACCGTCGTCGCCCCCTTGGACTGTCTTTTTTGTTACCTGGACTTTTCTTCTGGTCCTCCTCCGGGGGTTGCGTCCTCCGCCGGAGCCCCCTCCCTCATTGACTCTGGTTTTCCGCCCCTCTCGTTTTTTCGTTTTTTCCACGGCGCGAGGACGCGCCTTTCCGGAGGGGGGCGTAATGTCACAGTTCTGTCTGTTTTGTCTTTGGTTTTTCCCATTTGTCTTCCCCCCGTTGATCTGTCATTTGGTTTAGCCCTTCGTTATTGTGATTCCCTGCACCTGTCCTTGTAGTAATTAGTCATCTGTGTCACCTGTGTTTGTTAATTAGTCTGTCTTTAAAAGTCTGTCTTTGATTTCAGTTCCCTGTCGGTCCTTCTGTGTAATAGACGTGTGTGAATGTTCCTGCCTTGTTCCAGCCTTGTTCCATTCGGAGATTTATATTAAATATATTGAACTTTGTAAATATTGTCTATCGTCTCGTCTACTCCTGCACACACCCCTGACACATACAGACCTGAGGACATGTTTTTCAAGCTCAAAAAAAATGTAATATCTGATGACTTAATACATGCAATTTACCTTTATTCCTTGAGGTGGAACTGTTTGATGGACAATAATGACGTGATGTTTTACTCATAATTATCGCAGGCATAAAACAAAATAATATCATCAGCAAAAAGTTAACTGGTTTGAATGGCTTTACTACAGAGAAACTACTATATGCAATAAAATATAAATGTCACTGTTATTTAGTGGATATGGTGAATAAACTGCCAGCGATCAAAATATTGACTTTGAAGTCATTGAAAACAATAGCTTTGCGGCTATGGTTGAGATTGTGAATATGAGCCAGATGCTGAATGTACAGTGTCAAAGTGCGCTCTGAGGATGATGGCGATGGTAAAATCATCTGCTCAGATTGAAGTTTCAAAAGGTAACAAAATATGCTTTATTTTATTCTTCTGTAATTGTTAAAATATCAAGAGTTTTTTGCTATTGCAAAAGTTAGAGATTCATCTGTGCTGGATATATAGGTCCGGGACGTTAAAGACCTGAATATGTAATAATGATTGGCGAAACATTCATGCATTTAAGGGTTAACACAGTTAGGGAATGAGAACCTTCTGACTTATGTTTCCGATCTACAAGAATGCTGAATACTGTAGCTGAATAGCAAAAAAATAAATAAAAATACATTACCTAGTGACAATATCAGGTCATTCACACCACTACTGTGACAAAACATCGTCTGAAATGTGAAAAGCAAGAATACAATCTATTGCTTAAAGGTGTAAGGAAACATGACTGAATTTATAGTACATACTGAATACATTTTCCTTATGCTGAAGGAAAACTTAACAAGAATTAAAAACCCCAATAAAATTCTAGTATATGCCGATATAAAAGGCCTTGCAGCAAAGAGGAATCTTATAGGTTACACAGATAACAGTTTAATTTTATAGCAGTAATAAACTATAAAGGGGGAGGGATGAGCTGACATTTATGGATGTTTTTACAGGTCAATAATCAGGTTTGATGCATGCTCAATCAATCAATTGCCTTGAATATATTAGACATGCAAATGCAGGTTAAGACAGTGCTGTATTTCATAGGCCTGTGAATTTAAATCAGTGACAATAAAGCAAGCAGTACATAATGTAAAACAAAGCGGAGAGATACGCATGTAAAATACCTTTACAATACAAAACACTGCTCTTATGTCTTATATTTCGGTGAACCGTAATCCTCAGAGGACCCAGGCTGGGATGTCTGATTTTGGCATGACTGCAATGTCTATATTATTCATGTTCCTATACACCTGCATTCTTCATGCTAATCTCCCTTGTCCTTTATCGCTCTGTTTTCCCTGATAAACACTGAAATCTCGTTACCGTGACCGGCTGATCCATTTATTCTCTTTAAACTTCTGTCACATTGTGATGAAGAAATCAACCAATGTGCATGTCTCCTAATGCAATTTTCACAGTCTTTCTCCTTCACCAAGAAGAGGCAAACCCTTTGCAAAAAGCCTATTAGCATGCAAGAAAAAATACTTTGATATATTTTGCGTGGGTTTGCGGTTATTTGACCCTCGTACTCCAACAGGTTGATGTAGTCCACAGTCTGGCTCTTGAGGCAGGGTTAAATTACACTGAGCTTTTGCTGCTCTTTTCTTCTTGGTTACAGATAAGTGGTTGCTACGCTTGCGTGAATTAGCATGTTTATTGCTTACTGTTGCCTCATTTCTCTCATTTCCATATCGCACACCCTCTGGCCCAGTCTTAAGTTTGGAAAAGGGTGTTCATTTTTTAAAAAGAAACCTCCCCCTCTCTATGGAAGCAATCTTCAAGCTATACTCGTGCCATGCTTGAGTAACCTTGGCTTAAATTTAGCTATGCTAGGCTGCCCTAATGGTAGTACTTAGCACTTTGCAAAGCCATATCCTCTTAGCTAAAGACACGCTCATCTCATTGCATTAGTCTAATTCATGATATTTGCTGAAATTAGTTTCTTGAGAAGGACAATTGGGAATTATGGCCCCTGTTAACATTCATTTCAGGACATTGTCTCTCTGCCAGGACTCAGAGACCCTGAATCAGATTGAATAAAAATGGAAAAAGACAGCATGCGGCACAAGTAGTTAAAATCAATTTTTAGTTGTGTATGCACAGCCAAAATTATTCCCACCTAATGTAATTACAGCATTTCTCTGCAATTATGAGCATTTACATTGATATTCATATGACATTGTGCAGAATGTTAAAATATCAATATGTCTTATCATATTTTTAAATAAATATTCCTGATTGAAAATGAAAATGGGATGCTATTATTGTAGAGGAGTAATTTAGTCCAGCAGTGTTAAAGAAGAAGAAGAAGAAGAAGAAGAAGAAAATAATAACAATGTATAAAAAATAAAATTAATAAATAAATAAATTTAGGGTGATGGAGTTTAACAATCTATATTTTGCTATTTTTTAATTACAGTATAATTGACATTTTCCCATGTAATGATTTAAAGTATCAAGAGGGACACACATCATTAATCTCAATCAATATATTATTAATGAGAGTTCAAGGTGTGGAATATGGGAACACTGGCATGCCATGCCTGTGTATAATTTTGCATAATGGCTGTTGAATTAATTTGTTTTCTTATTGATGGAATCCTCTTGCTTTTACCCAGAGTTACAGTCAGGTCCATATATATTTGGACACTAACACAATATTCATATTTTCGGCTCTGTATGTCAACAGAATATAATTAAAATGAAACAATCAAGATGAAATTAAAGTGCAGACTTAAAGCTTTAATTCAAGAGGCTGAACAAAAACATAATGTAAACTGCTTAGGAATTACAACCATTTTTATACACAGTCCCGGCATTTTCAGTGGCTCATAAGTAACTGGACACATAAATATAATCATAAATAAAATGTTCATTTTAAATATTTTATTGAGAATCTTTTGCAGGCTATTACTGCCTTAAATCTGGAACTTATGGACATCACCAAAGACTGGGTTTTCTCCTTTGTGATGCTTTGCAAGGCCTTTACTGTCATGATCTGGGCTGTGGGGCTTCCCTCAGCCACCTGAGGTCGTTGTTCCCTTCCCTGCACTGCACTTCCCTGATCATCTGCACATGGTCCTGTTGTCATTGACACTCATTACACTCACACCTGTTCACGATTACCGGACTATAAAGCTGCACATCTCCCACTCCTCATTCTGGCTGCATTGTCTTCTATGTCTGTCTCTGTGTCCCCAGATCAAGTCTTGTTGTGCCGTGTTGGCCTTTGGTTTGTGTTTTGTTTGGTTTGTGTTTGTTCATCGTTTTATAATTAAAAATATTCCTTCCCTGCATTTTGGACCCAGACCTCGTGTGTAACGTGACAGAATGCAGCCAGCCACAGTGGGTCCAGCGGGGGAGATGTCCTTCGAGGCGGTGTCGGCTGCTCGCTTTGAGACCATCTACGTGTGTCTGGCGGCGATGGACGCCTATAGTGCCGAGGCTGCGCGGGAGCGCCCCTATTTTGCGGCGAGGGCAGAGGCGCTCTTCCGTGGGAAGGCGGCCGCGCGGAAGCGCGCTTGCGGGACTGCCGACGCGGCTGTGACCGCTGTCTCTGTTCCTGATGCGGCGGCGTCCGATCTCTCTGTTCCCGAAGCAGCAGCGACCGCTCACTCTGTTCCTGACGCGGCCGTGACCGCTCTTTCTGTTCCTGATGCGGCCGTGACCGCTCTCTCTGTTCCTGACGCGGCGGTGACCGCTCTCTCTGTTCCTGACGCGGCCGTGACCGCTCTCTCTGTTCCTGACGCGGCCGTGACCGCTCTCTCTGTTCCTGAGGCGGCCGTGACCGCTCTCTCTGTTCCTGAGGCGGCCGTGACCGCTCTCTCTGTTCCTGACGCGGCCGTGACCGCTCTCTCTGTTCCTGACGCGGCCGTGACCGCTCTCTCTGTTCCTGACGCGGCGGTGACCGCTCTCTCTGTTCCGAACGCGGCGGTGACCGCTGTCTCTGTTCCTGATGCCGCGGCGTCCGATCTCTCTGTTCCCGAAGCAGCAGCGACCACTCACTCTGTTCCTGATGCGGCCGTGACCGCTCTCTCTGTTCCTGACGCGGCCGTGACCGCTCTCTCTGTTCCTGAGGCGGCCGTGACCGCTCTCTCTGTTCCTGAGGCGGCCGTGACCGCTCTCTCTGTTCCTGAGGCGGCCGTGACCGCTCTCTCTGTTCCTGACGCGGCCGTGACCGCTCACTCTGTTCCTGACGCGGCCGTGACCGCTCTTTCTGTTCCTGACGCGGCCGTGACCGCTCTCTCTGTTCCTGACGCGGCCGTGACCGCTCTCTCTGTTCCTGAGGCGGCCGTGACCGCTCTCTCTGTTCCTGAGGCGGCCGTGACCGCTCTCTCTGTTCCTGACGCGGCGGTGACCGCTCTCTCTGTTCCTGACGCGGCCGTGACCGCTCTCTCTGTTCCTGACGCGGCCGTGACCGCTCTCTCTGTTCCTGAGGCGGCCGTGACCGCACTCTCTGGTCCTGACGCGGCGGTGACCGCTCTCTCTGTTCCTGACGCGGCCGTGACCGCTCTCTCTGTTCCTGACGCGGCCGTGACCGCTCTCTCTGTTCCTGACGCGGCGGTGACCGCTCTCTCTGTTCCTGACATGGCGGTGACCGCTCTCTCTGTTCCTGACGCGGCCGTGACCGCTCTCTCTGTTCCTGACGCGGCGGTGACCGCTCTCTCTGGTCCTGACGCGGCGGTGACCGCTCTCTCTGTTCCTGACGCGGCCGTGACCGCTCTCTCTGTTCCTGACGCGGCGGTGACCGCTCTCTCTGTTCCGGACGCGGCGGCGCTGACGTTCCTCTGGCGGTGATGCCCGCTGATGTTCCACTGGCGGCGAGGCCAGCTCGCGTTACTCTAGCAGCGGTGTCCGCTGAAGTTCCTCTGGCTGCGAGGCCAGCTCACGTTCCTCTGGCGGCGAGGACAGCTCACGTTCCTCTGGCGGCGAGGCCAGCTCACGTTCCTCTGACGGCGAGGCCAGCTCACGTCCCTCTGGCGGCGAGGCCAGCTCAAGTCCCTCTGGCGGCGAGGCCAGCTCACGTCCCTCTGGCGGCGAGGCCAGCTCACGTTTCTCTGGCGGCGGTGTCCGCTCACGTTCCTCCGCTGCACGGGCCTGGCCCGCCATTCCTCCCCCTGATTTACCTTCCACCGTTCCTCCTCCCTCCAGGTTTTTTTGTTTTGGGAGCGTCTGGAAGCCGTTCCCTAGAGGGGGGGTAATGTCATGATCTGGGCTATGGGGCTTCCCTCAGCCACCTGAGGTCGTTGTTCCCTTCCCTGCACTGCACTTCCCTGATCATCTGCACCTGGTCCTGTTGTCATTGACACTCATTACACACACACCTGTTCACGATTACCGGACTATAAAGCTGCACATCTCCCACTCCTCATTCTGGCTGCATTGTCTTCTATGTCTGTCTCTGTGTCCCCAGATCAAGTCTTGTTGTGCCATGTTGGCCTTTGGTTTGTGTTTTGTTTGGTTTGTGTTTGTTTATCGTTTTATAATTAAAAATATTCCTTCCCTGCATTTTGGACCCAGACCTCATGTGTAACATGACATTTACTGCAGCTGACTTCAGTTGTTGTTTGTTTGTTTTTTGTTTTGTTTTTTCTGCCTTTAGTTTTCACTTCAGCAAGTGAAATGCATGCTCAATCAGGTTGAGATGAGGAGATTGACTTGGCCATTACAGAATATTCTACTTTTTCACCTTGAAAAACTTTTGGGTTGCTTTTGCTGTATGTTTGAAGCGCTGTGCAATCAACTTTGCTACATTTGGCTGAATCTGAGCAAAGTGAAAGTGAAAAGTGAAAAAAAGAGTATATCCCTATTCACTTCAGAATTCTTCTGGATGCTTCTGTCCTCTGTCCCATTACCACTAAACAACAGTAACCCAGTGCCACTGGAGGCCATGCATGCTCATGCCATCACACTGCTCCACCATGTTTCACAGATGATGTTGTATATGCATTGGATCATAAGCTGATATAAGCCTTCTTCATACTTTTTCCTTCCCATCATCCTGGTACAGGTTGATCTTAATGTCACCTCTGATTTGGAGTCAAATTACACTGTACCTTAGAAAGATTGTAGCATTATTATGCTATTTTTACACAGAAATAGGAAGCTGTAGTAAAATCAGTTGACTTTAGCAATCCTTGTGGCATTAAATGCCATTGGTCACAGTTCAAATTTGAGCATTTATTTATTTTCTCACTTGTTTTTTTTTTTTTTTTTTCACCTGCATGCCTGTAACTCAAAAACAATAACCTAACAGTAACCTAAAATACTTTTAGACTTTTTAAATTTACTTTCCTCTTAATATCCTGGTTTTTAAAGTTTTCTTTTGTAATTTTCATTTTTAAGGTCCTATATGGTTCAATCCCAGAAATGTGGACTCAATGTGACTCCATGTCCAAATAGTTACATTTTACACTTTTTCAATCATTGAAAACAAAATGTGGTCAATTTGCATACAGCTAATACTTAGTGTATTTGCAGAGGAATGTCTGAAGAACAAATAATGTTGAAATCAGACATGGAATGACCCACATAGAGATCTAATATAAACTTTGTTTTGAAGAATGTATATTTCTTTTATGAATTAAAGGATTAGTTCACTTTCATGACAACAATGTACAGATAATGTACTCACCCCCTTGACATCCAAGATGTTCACGTCTTTCTTTCCTCAGTCGTAAAGAATTTTTTTTTTTTTTTTTTTTTTTTTTTTTTTTGAGGAAAACATTTCAGGATTTCTCTCTTATAATGGGTATGGATGGCCCCCCGAAGTTTGAAATTCCGAAATGCAGTTTAAATGCACTTTAAATGCAGCTTCAAAAGGCTCTAAACGATCCCAGTCGAGGAGGAAGGGTCTTATCTAGGGAAACGATCGGTTATTTTCGAAACAAATGGACAATTTATATACTTTTTAACCTCAAATGCTCGTCTTGTCTCGTCTCTGCGCAGTGAATGTATAGTCAGTAGAATCCAGGTCAATGCAGTTAGGGTATGTCTAAAAACTCCCATCTCGTTTATGTCTTCAATGTCAAAATCATCCTATAATGCTGTTTTTACCTTTTTTTGTAAAGGGAGTTTGAGTTTCTTTGTATGTTCACTTTGTAAACACTATGTCGGTACTTTTGCAGCGATCTAAGGCGATTTTGAAGTTAGGGAAGAAAACGAGATGGGAGTTTTTAGACGTGCCCTAACTGTATTTATCCGAATCACACAGACTTCGCATGCGCTGCGCAGAGATGAGACAAGACAAGCATTTGAGGTTAAAAAGTATAAATTGTCAATTTGTTTCGAAAATAACTGATCGTTTCGCTAGATAAGACCCTTCCTCCTCGACTGGGATCGTTTAGAGCAGGGTTCCCCAAATCTTACCCTGGAGGTCCAATGCGCTGCAGAGTTTAGCTCCAACCCTGATCACACTCACCTACCTGTTATTTTCTAATGATCCTGAAGACCTTGATTAGCATGCTCAGGTGGGTTTGATTAGGGTAAGAGCTAAACTCTGCAGGAAAATGGATCTCGAGGTCCAGATTTGATGATCCCTGGTTTAGAGCCTTTTGAAGCTGCATTTAAAGTGCATTTAAACTGCATTTCGGAAGTTCAAACTTCGGGGCGCCATCCATATCAATTATAAGAGAGAAATCCTGAAATGTTTTCCTCAAAAAACAAAAAAAACAAAACATAATTTCTTTACGACTGAGGAAAGAAAGACATGAACATCTTGGATGACAAAGGGGTGAGTACATTATCTGTGCATTGTTGTTATGAAAGTGAACTAATCCTTTAAGTAATTCTTGCACTTAGCACAAACTATAGTAAGAGAATGTACCTTATTTCTGAAAATATTTGACTGGACACTTCCTCATTTGTTCAATATTAAAATAATCCTTTACAAACAGAAATGTCAAATCCATCAACTGGTCAGTCCTGTAAGTTAAACAGTATAAAAATGGTTAACGAAAATTACTAAGAGCACATGCTGAGCTTTTATAGATTGTTTCATTAATCTGCTTGTCTTGAAATATTCCATCACTTTGCTGGGTTTCTTTAATGCTCTGCTCATTTTGAGAAGCATTAGGAATATATTTTTCGGCTTACCATAAGCAAACTCGTGAGAGACAAATCTCACACCCCAGCTGAGCAGCTGAATATTTGCACTGCGTTCAGTTGACGGGTGTGTAAATATATGCATAGCAAATTAAATGACAGTACTCGTCTGCATTTGGGAGGATGATTCTGACAGGAGGAAGAAGGCAGGGTGGTTTCAAAGAAACTCACACATAGACACAAAAATACCACTGCATATTTGTATATAAACGTGGGCATTTTCTTAACTTTAGAGAAAAAGTTTTATGTATAAGATTTATGCCAACAACATTCTCCTGTAAGATTTAGTTAATCCACCTGGATAAGAACAACCAATTGACTGTTTCTGCTTTGATTAGGCCGATTCCATAAGCAGACATCCAATCTTAGAATTGTGGAATGTTTTGGAAATAAAGGTCGTGGTTAGCAAACATCTTACCATGTCTGAACTGGCCACAAAACTCCAGCAGTGTGTACTTTGGCGTGTGTGTGAACTGATCACTCCTCTGGGATTCAGTGCTATGCAGACAATATGTCCTACCAGGAGACATAAATCAAATTCACATTATCTAAGATCAAGCCCTGTCCTGCAACCCCAGACGCTGCAAATCTGTGTGGCCAGCTATCTACCCCAAGGGCAAACTGTCACAAGTGTTAAAAAAATCTCACATACATACATACATACATAGATGCACATATATGCATATATTTACAGTGCTTTGTATTTACAGTGATTTTTTCACATTTTGTTGTTGGTGCCTTATGTTAAACTGCTTTAAATTATTTTTTTTCAAATATCAATCTACACTCCATACACTATAATGGCATAGCAAAAATAATTGGTTTTTAATATCTTTGCAAATTTATATATTAAAACAAAGTTTAAATTATTTATTCATTATCTGGAACACTTGAAATTTAGCTCAGGAGCATTTATATTGCTTATAGATGTTAACCTGTGGCAAATTCAGTTGAATGGGTATGATTTGGAAAGGCACACACAGCTGAAAATGCATATGTGACCCTGGACCACAAAACCAGTCATAAGGTTAAATTTGACAAAACTGAGATTTATACATCATATGAAAGCTCAATAAATAAGCTTTTTATTGATGTATAGTTTGTTATGATAGGACAATATTTGGCTGAGATACATCTATTTGAAATCAGAAATCTGAGGATGCAAAAAAATCAAAAAGACTGAGAAAATCACCTTTAAAGTTGTCCAAATTAGGTTCTTAACAATGCATATTACAAATCAAAAATTACATTTTGATATGTTTACAGTAGGAATTTTACAAAAAATCTTCATGGAACATGAACTTTACTTAATTTCTTAATGATTTTTGGCATAAAAGAAAAATCAAAAATTTTGACCCATACAATGTATTTTTGGCTATTGCTACAAATATACCCCAGCGACTTAAGACTGGTTTTGTGGTCCAGGGTCACATATTAGAGCAAAAACCAACCCCTGAGGTGAAAAAAAAAACTGACTGTAGAGCTCAGAAACAGGATTGCATCAAGCCGCACATCTGGGGAAGAATCTGGGAAAACTCTGCAATCTGGGAAAAATCTGCTGCATTGAAGGTTCACAGAAGTATGTACCCTTAATGGAAGACGTTTGAAACAACCAGGACTCTTCCTAGAGCTGGCCTCCTGGCCAAACTGAGCAATTGACAGAGAAGAGCTTTGGTTGGAGTGGTGACCAAGATACTGATAGTCATACTAGTTTAGCCATGATCATATGTGAAGATAGGAGAAACCTACAGAGGGACACACATCACTGCAACACTCCATTGATCTGGGCTTTATGGCAGTGTGGCAAGACTAAATACTCCTCAGTGAAGACACATGAAAACACACTTGGAATTTGCAAAAAAAAAAAAAAAAAAAAAACACCTGAAGGATCCTCAAACTGTGAGAAACAATATTTTCTGGTCTGAAGAACCTCAATTCCAAGCATCATGTATGGAGGAAACCACACACTGATCATTGCCTGCAAAGTACCACCCCAAAAGTAAAGTTTGCTGGTAGCAGCCTCATGCTGTGGAGCTGTTTTTGAGCTGCAGGGACTGATGCACTCATCAGAGTAAAAGGAAAGCTCAACACAGCAAAATATAGAGATAGCCTTAATGATAAATCCAGTCCAGAGCATTCAGAACCTCAGACTGGGCAGAAGGTTCACCTTCCAACAGAACAATAGCCCTAAGCAGATCCACGTCACGCTAAGCAACGGCAGCTCCTAAAGTAATAGCAGCCAAATTAACCTAATAACCCAGCTGCTTTGATGTTTATTAATCAAAGAACAAAAGAAAAATAAGAAATCAATGGCTTTTGTAGCTTTAAGCATTCAGCTATATTTAATTAATAAAAGCAGTGTCAAGATACATTGTGTGTTTCTGAAAGTTCTAATGTAAACAGATCATGTAAAAATCAAGATATGAGTTTTGAGGCCAATGTGGTGATAGCTGTTGGGCTCATTACACAAGAAGCGAGGGAATGTGGGACAGTCTGACATTGAGAATCAATTAGGCACAAAGCAGTTTTACATGAGTGTGAAGACGATAATGGCTGCACTCATAAATGTGACCCTGGACCACAAAACCAGTCTTAAGTCGCTGGGGTATATTTGTAGCAACAGCCAAAAATACATTGTATGGGTCAAAATGATCAATTTTTCTTTTATGCCAAAAATCATTAGGAAATTAAGTAAAGATCATGTTCCATGAAGATTTTTTTTAAAAATTCCTACTGTAAACCTATCAAAATGTAATTTTTGATTAGTAATATGCATTGTTAAGAACTTAATTTGGAGAACTTTAAAGGTGATTTTCTCAGTATTTTGATTTTTTTGCACCCTCAGATTTCTGGTTTTCAAATAGATGTATCTCAGCCAAATATTGCCCTATCCTAACAAACCATACATCAATAGAAAGCTTATTTATTGAGCTTTCATATGATATATACATCTCAGTTTTGTAAAATTTAACCTTATGACTGGTTTTGTGGTCCAGGGTCACAAATGTGCTGTGAGCTTATAGTGCATGTGCTGACTCTCTAATAGTCTGTGTGATATGGAATGGAAAGAGTCCAGAGGTATGTGCAAACTTTAGAAATGTTTACAACTATTTCAGGTTTTATAAAATGTAGAATAATTGAAGAATAAGTTGTATTTATTTGGCGAAAGAGTATGCGGTTATATAAGGAAAACATCTTGTCAGCAATCCAGATCATCTCTCTCCCAATACAAACTTCAAAAGTTCACAGAGCAGCTGTGATAATATTTTGAAGCCACTGCAGCCTTAAACTCAACAGGAAGAGTAAGCAGAACAGTATGATCTCTTCACCTACAGTACACATCATCCCCCATTATGCCTCATCTCTCTAATCCAGCTGAGAACCGTATTGTAAAATAAAGCTGCTTTACACACACAATGCACAGGAAAGATCCGCACTTTTTTGTACATTCGCATGGATCACATTTTCATGAGCCAAGAAAATTGTTTTGTTTTTTTCAGATTATGCTTTTAAAATGTTCCATCTGCTCAAAAATAAAAGAATATGAAAGGTTTTGTTTTTTTTTCCTGGAAACAGAAAAACAACAACAACAAAAACAACAGCAAATAAATAAATTCAATAAAATAAAAAATAAGACATACAATGACCACAGGCAGATATCTATAGACAGACAGACAGACAAAAACTCATCACCAAACAACAATGACTTGTACATATGGGTACAGTCATTAAAGACACTTCCGAAACTGGTGCAACAGAGATGGAAAATACAATTTTTAAATAAACAAATTATGTTTCCGTCTTTGTTGCCACAGTTTTGGAAGTGCCTTTTTCTGTTTCCCAATACTTTTGCCCATAGTGTATGTACAAGTCATTGGGGTTTGGTGATGAGATTTTGGCTCAAGGTCTGCATTTAAAGTCAGACCAGAGGAGTTCAGATGGTCCTGGCTTTATGCAGACCAGTCAAGTTATTCCACACTGACTGAATCAATAATTTCTCTATGAACCTTGCTATATACACAGAGGCATTGTAATGTAAGAATAGAAAAGGGTCCTGTCCAAACAGTTGCTATAAAATTAGAAGCACACAATTCCCTAGAATATAATTATATGCTTAAAAATGAAGATTTGTACTCATGGAAATTACTAAAGTAGTCAAACCTTTTCAATAGAAGGGGTGTCCAAATACTTTTGGCAATATAGTGTAGATAAATAGATTTACAGTGTGCCCTGTGGTTTATTTTTGTATTATCTGTCATGTATTAATTTTACTTTTTTATGAATAATAACAACATTAGGATTTGGAATGACCCAAATGACAGTAAAGTAAAGTAAAGTAAAGTAAAGTAAAGTAAAGTAAAGTAAAGTAAAGTAAAGTAAAGTAAAGAAAAGAAATTACCACTTATACAATTTTTAAAACACCACAAAAAGTATATGGATTCAGTTGCTTTTCAGGCCTGGAACACTCCTGACCACAAAATCACAGTTTTTAATACTGTTCTTTCCCCCACAAGTTTTTATAATATAAAAGAAAAAAAAATGAAAATCTCATTTTAAATTTGCTTATAGGACAAGCAATATTTAGCAGGCCTACCCACAAGGTAAATCCTGCCTTCACTCCAGCTCTTATTGTGGTTTTCAGAAAAATCTTGGCACACACTTCATTAAATATTATAGATAGTGATAATATTTGAAACCTCAGAGCCTGAAGCTCTTTGAAAGAAGTGGGAGAATTAGATTGGGCTTTGTGGTTATGGGGCCTTCACAGAGCTGGAGCAACTTCTTGCTGAATCAGCTAAAAATAACACCATCAAGCAGGTCAAGTGATTTGTGCGTTGCCTGTGCACATGTGTATACACAGGCAGAAACATCCTACATACAGACAACAGATAAAACAAACACACGATTACTGAATGCATGTGCAAGGCCACGGCTGTCTTTTACTCTTTGAATCCTTTGAATCCCT
Source organism: Garra rufa (assembly GCF_049309525.1). NCBI lineage: Eukaryota > Metazoa > Chordata > Actinopteri > Cypriniformes > Cyprinidae > Garra > Garra rufa. The sequence continues at coordinate 15,164,193 of NC_133365.1, forward strand.
GCAAGGGAAGTAGATCTCAACAAAGTCACATCTTACATTATCTGAACAAATGATTTCCAGTACTATTTCATCTCCTACTGTGACTACTCAGCAGTTCCCTGCTATTGTGCGTCCCCAGCACCACCATCCGCAGCGGAGCACGTTTGACTTCAGATGTCATCGCTATCAAATGGTCCCTCTTGGCAATGCATGACAGTGGCTATTGTAATCGAGTGCCACTCGCTCGCTTGTGTTCAGGAAAAGCAGCTTAGATCTAGCGAGGTGGCTCACCAGCGACTGTGCGGAAGCTGGCGCAGGCTGTTCAAAGCATATACGTTTAAAGCCAGCACAAACTTCAGATAACACAAGATGCCTATGAAGTGCATTGAAGGATTAGGGAAAATACCTCAGTCAAGGGGTAATGGCAGATATTTACATATGCCTACCAACTGGCAACCAGCTTATTCTTCGCCTCTATATATTAAATTTGTCTTTATTCGGGATGAAAAAAACTATTAGCAGTGGTGTAAAAAAAGTTAGTACCCATATTTTAATTTAATTAAAATTAAAAGCTAAAAAAATATACAGAAAGTAAGCAAAATGTATGTAAGAAAGTAAGTAAATAAGTAAGTAATAAAAGAAAGAAAGAAAGAAAGAAAGAAAGAAAGAAAGAAAGAAAGAAAGAAAGAAAGAATTTGAATTTTGAAAACTACTTTATTTAACAATTTTAACAACAGATCATACAATCCATCTTAAAATCCACACAACAACACCAAATATATTACTCAATACAGCTTGTGAAAAATAAATCATCATCTATAACAGTGCACAAAACATCTTCATAATTCCATACATCTTTAAAACCCTCAATATTATTCATTAGTTTATAAAACATAAATTCATGTCGTATTCTTGCTTTAACTAAACACAATCAACATCATTTCCTTCCTTCCCTTCTACTTTTTTCCTTCTTGTTAGAACAATTGCTGTCTTTGCTTGGCCAACAATAAAATTCAATGAACGTCCCTTTTTTTTCTACTTTCTTTCCAATACTTAAAACCATAAATTAAAACAACATTGGAAAAAACAACCTTAAAACCTCCAAAAATATCTTGAAGTCTTAAAAAGAGCATATTCAATCTGCTACAATACAAAAAACAATGAAATACTGTTTCTCTATTTTCACCGAAAGGGCACTTTCAACCGACCGATTAATAACACTTACAAATGCATTCACAGCAACAATTCCATGTAATAGTTTCCATTGCAAATCTCCAGTAATTTTGGTCAATGGTGGTTTATATAATATTCTCCATACAGGTTTTTTAATTCTCATCAACACCAAAGTGTGATTTCCAGGGGATGTCTCTTTTACTCTTTAATGTATCTTTATTCAACACTGTAACACTCATATCGTACAATTTTTTCCCCACAACTGAGCATATTTCCAAACTCTTTGCTCTCACATCATTAAACAATGAGTGAGAAAACTCTTCTTCTGTAAAATCTGGTGAAATTTCCACCTTTGGGAAAGAATCATTTTTGTCAAGCACAAGTCCATTATTGTGTTCCATTATCAGAACGAACGAACGAACTAAAGAAAAAAGGAAAGAAAGAAAGAAAGAAAGAAAGAAAGAAAGAAAGAAAGAAAGAAAGAAATGTGAACTGAATTCATAGAGTTTAACTTCATGATTCTTGTTCAGTAGTAATTTGCAGATGCTCCATGCTAGGACACCATTTTTATATCATACAAAATATAACAATAAAGTTTTATTGTGTATAAATCACTCGTTTTTCTAAAGTAAAACTTCCCAACAGTGTCAGCAGCAGGTAAAATTACAGCGGGAGTCCGCACTCTTCAACCTCCCCTGAGCCCATTGAGTTTTAACAGACCCTCTAAAGCATGCGGTGAGTTTTTTGGGGGTAATTGAGAATGAATGGAGAAAAGTCATGTGCAATATGAATGGATTTGACTGGTTATGTTCGGCTGTGATTGGCTCCTGCAATAAATTTGTTTGTCAATTTGTGTTTGTGCATGTTCTGTGTTTGCAAATCAGTCTAAATGAATATAATGGCGTTAATAGGAAGACTCATTTAAAAAGTAAGTAAACCACTCACATGCCTAGATAAAACCCCTTTGTTACATCAAAATAAGACTTAAAATGGCATGAAAACGTGATCTATGGAGTTTAGCTTGGCAATATTTAAAGTCCGTGACCAAGTATTTTTAGAGCTTTGATGACTGATGATCCAAAAAACTGATTACCTAAAAATTAATTATTAAAAATAATGGAGTATCTGAATAGCCCGCCTTGTTGGCACTAACTCCGCAACACTACAAGTAGTCAACATTACAAAAGACGATTGTCAAACATCAGCTCTGGCGTAGCTGGTAAAGCGCGTACCGTTGTTGTTTTGACATGATCGACCCGAGTTGTAGTCTGCCTTTTGTCTAGTGTTTTTTTCTCCCCCTTTTCAAATCTCATATCACATCGGAAAGGCATTTATTTTCAATAAAAATGAAGGAAATAATCATAAAGTTGAAAAAAAGTATCGGGTAGAGATAGGGTAGGTGTAGGGAAAGCTTTATTGTCCCAGTAAGGTGACATCTATTTAATAATTTGAATTAAAATGATAATTTACACTTTAATACATTCTTATTGCATACTTTTTTTAATAATGTACTGTAATACTGAGTTGCAGATAATTAATTTTAATAACTATTTGCAATAAGTAGTATAAATAGCAGAAAATTCTGCTATGTCAACATAGAGTCTTAGTGTAAATTGCATTTTTCAAAAATACTGCTATTTTTACTTTGTGTAAATAGAATTAATTGCTATTTGCATTTAGTGTAAATAGCATCTGTCGCTTAAAAATATGCTATTTTCACTACTTGGTGTAAATAGCATCTGTTGCTAAAAAACATGCTATTTTCAGTGTAAATAGCATCTAATTTAAATAGTATCTCATTGTTTCCGCAATAAATGTAAAATGCTTAAAAACACTAATTTGATAAGATTCATACTTGGCTTTATTAAACAAAATATTGATTACATTGTTAATGTAAAAATATAAAATAGAATAGATTTTTTTTTCTGATAGTGTAGGTAATGTTTATTTAACCAAGAAAATGGCACTGAGATATTCATTTACATTTGATTTAAAAAAAAAAAAAAGTTCAATTCAATGCTATGTAATGCTTTTTTGTAATTATTTGTGAAATAAAAACATTTTGTGAAACATCAGCTAAAATCAAGATAGTGGAAATCCTATTAAAATTAACCTAAAATAACTGCTAAAATAAACGGTGGGCAGAGGGGAGGCAGCGCATATTTGAACTAAATACAAATAGGGATAGATGCTATTAACACTAAGTGCAAAAAGTAATACATTCTATTCACACTATATAAAAACAGCAGTATTATCTTTGCAATAGCTAATATTATTTAGATGCTATTTAAACTACTTGGTGCAAGTGGCAGATATTTGCTCCTCAGTATTATAGTACATTATAAAACATTATGCAACGTATTGAGTGCAAAATAGCTTTTTTTTTCATCAAAATTAAACACCTATGAGACATTTTACTTTTGACATTTTGATTATTTTCTTCATTTTATTGAAAAGCCATGCTACTGGAGATGTTATTCAGCAGGCATCTTTTGGGCAAAGTGTGAATAGCCAGTCAATATTGCTTCTTTTGTGTATATATATATATATATATATATATTGTGGCGGGAGGGGCACACGACAGACACAGTGGGTGTGGCGTCAGGCCTCGGAGAGGCTTTTATTAAACAGAAAATAAGGGGAAACGTGGCCATAAAGGAAAACAGTGTCCAAAATAAAAAGGGGAATCTGGTGTCCTCGGGTGCTGGGGCAGCGTGACGGAAAGGTAGTGTTCGGAGGGGAAGGGTCCAGGAGAGGGGCGGAGTCCGGCGGCCGCGGGCGCTTCCCATACTGGCGCCGGGGTGCTAGGGCGGCGGTATCTCCGGCAGGCTCATCCCTCTCGAGCTGTCCGGCGCTGGGGCGGCGGCTTCTGGCGGCCTCGGCCGGACCGCGGGTCCGGCGGCTCTCCAATGTCCTTGTGGCGCGGGATTCCCTCTTCACCCCTTCCTGGACCCGCGAGGACACCAGCGTGCATGCACGGGGGAAAGAGACCGGTCTCCCGAGGAGAGGCGCGCTCGGGATTTAAACAGCGGCGGTGATGAGGCTTCATTTACATCAGGTGTCCCCATCACACGCCGCCAGCCCGAGCCGATTACACGCCCCTCCTCTCCCCTACACACCCACTCCCGTCGGGAGCCTGGAGAAGGGCGGCGAATAAGGGACGGGGTGGTGATGATAATTAAGGGGGGGAGGCAGACGCCTCGCCACATTCCCCCCCCCCCAAGCGACATCCCCGTCCTCAGGTCGCCGCCCACGCAGAAGTGCTACCTTCCTCATCCAGGCTCCAGCGGTCGGAGTGGGCGGGGATTCCTCTCCAAGGCAACACTCCCTCTCGCAGCGCACCGGAACAGGGACAGAAAAAACGGTATTAGTTGCCGGCCTCAACCAACCGCAGGGTAAGCGACTAACTGAAACATCACTTACCCTCCTTGCGGCTGGGAGGCCGTCTCCGTCGCTTCTCCGTCCCTGTCCGGGTTTTCACGAACTTTTTGCGAGCGAGAGGGGATGACGTCATCAGGTGTTGCCCACTGCGCTGTCTAAGCCCCGCCTTGCCCGCATTCTCCACCACTGTGGCGGGAGGGGCACACGACAGACACAGTGGGTGTGGCGTCAGGCCTCGGAGAGGCTTTTATTAAACAGAAAATAAGGGGAAACGTGGCCATAAAAGAAAACAGTGTCCAAAATAAAAAGGGGAATCTGGTGTCCTCGGGTGCTGGGGCAGCGTGACGGAAAGGTAGTGTTCGGAGGGGAAGGGTCCAGGAGAGGGGCGGAGTCCGGCGGCCGCGGGCGCTTCCCATACTGGCGCCGGGGTGCTAGGGCGGTGGCATCTCCGGCAGGCTCATCCCTCTCGAGCTGTCCGGCGCTGGGGCGGCGGCTTCTGGCGGTCTCCAATGTCCTTGTGGCGCGGGATTCCCTCTTCACCCCTTCCTGGACCCGCGAGGACACCAGCGTGCATGCACGGGGGAAAGAGACCGGTCTCCCGAGGAGAGGCGCGCTCGGGAATTAAACAGCGGCGGTGATGAGGCTTCATTTACATCAGGTGTCCCCATCACACGCCGCCAGCCCGAGCCGATTACACGCCCCTCCTCTCCCCTACACACCCACTCCCGTCGGGAGCCTGGAGAAGGGCGGCGAATAAGGGACGGGGTGGTGATGATAATTAAGGGGGGGAGGCAGACGCCTCGCCGCAATATATATATATATATATATATATATATATATATATACAAAAGAAGCAATATTGACTGATTTTAGTAAAGTACAATTACTTAAGCACTTTAGACCCCAGAAGATCAGTGCATTTATAACAAAATGTCTTTCTCTAAGTACCTTAAAATATCATAGGTTGTGACCCACATGTTTTTCATCTTCAAGGTAAGTGCATATAAGAATACATATTTTCTTAAGCTTGCAAGTGTGCCGTTTCATATTTTACAGTGTGTGTTCATCTAATGGATCTGTCCTAACTCTCTTTAGGCCGATAGAAAACACTTCCCCTGAAATATTAATAATATCTCAATCCACCACCAATGATCTTGATTCATGAATGCTTTTCACTACCTTGCATGAAGATAAAACCCAAGAGACAAAGTATGGGACACCCATGATTAAAATAATAAATCCTACATATAAATCAGTTCGGGAGACCACAAGCTCATGAGTCTTACCTTCCTCTGAGGATGGCAAGAAGCATTTCTAAAACTAAAGTATGAGTCTCCACTAAAGGGCTTGTGGAGATCTCTAATAAATCACTAGTGCCAGCAGGAGATGGATAAGCTACGAGAGGCCCTGCTGTTTTGTGATAGTGTTCTGGGAAATGTTTAGACCAGAATATCTGAGCTTTTAACTATGAAGCATAGGTAATGACAAATAGTTCATGGTACACACTTTCTTTAAAGGAACAGTTCACCCCCCAAAAAAATTAATGTACTCACCCTCAGGCCATCCAAAATGTAGATGAGTTTGATTCTTCATTGGAACAGATGTGGAATGGATCCTCTCCAGTTATGACAAAATTATGTATACTCTACAGTCCAATAAGATTTTTAATTGCCCAATCCTGAGGGAAAGAAACAAAAAATAGAGTAAACCTCATTGATTTGAGTATTGGTTCTGATTTGACTGAAGATGGTACTTCACTCTTAAAAGTAAAGGTGCTTCACGATGCCATAGAAGAACCATTTTTGTCTAAATGGTTCCATAAAAAACCTTTACCATCTGAAGAACCTTTGTGTTTTACAAAAGGTTCTTTGTGGTGAAAGTTCTTCAGATCATAAAAATGTAAGAAAGAGATGGTTCTTTAAAGAACCTTTGACTGAATGGTTTTTTGTTGAGCCAAAAATGTTTTTTCTATGGCATCACTGTGAAGAACATTTTAAAGCACCTTCGTTTTACAGAGTGTTGGCCTCTAAAGTTTAATAACACCAATTTGAGCCACAGAGCTAAAAGGGTAAGCAAAATCTGCAGATCAACCCTTGTTTGGTTAAATCTGAGCAAACAAGGGTTTTTCTTTGTAAATAGACAGCAAAACGACATGGAAATCCCTTACATACAGTACTATATTTTGAGCATTACACACCCACCCATAAAGTCTCACAACAAATTATTTGAGTTTTATTGCATTTCTCTATCTCTTCTAGTGATAAATTGCTTTCATACTCTAATTAACTTCCATTTTCTCACATCCTTCGATTCCATGCCAGTGAGCATATTAGTGAGAAAAAAGCTCATAACAAAAACATTTTACTAACATAGCATTCTACATATTCTATGTGTGTTCTTTGTTATTACTTGTGAAATGTATTAACATTTTCTGACTGAAAATAGTTTGTCAATTTTTTTAAATGTTCTTTTTTCTGTGGAAACTACTACATAAAACATTTAAATAAAGTAGTATAATATATGTGCATTTTTCTCTGTTTACCAGAATATAGTCTACATCTTATTCGGTTGCCCAAGGACAGTAAGTCTCAATCCTGGTCCAGAAGGATCCCAAAAAATGTACCTTTTAGCAGTCTCCCTTATCTGAAACACCCAGTTCAGGTCTTGGAGCCTCTTAATGAGCAGCCGATATGAATCAGGAGAGTTAAATATGAGAGATATTCAAAATGTGTAGTGTTGGGGTACCCTAGGACCAGATTGAGAACTGCTGCCCTAGGAAGACTGCAGGGTAAGATTTAATTACTGTTAGAGGCATAGCCATTGGGAGCGCAATCATTTGGGCAGCCTCAAAGTCAAATATCTGATGTAATAAAGTTCTGGTTTATTTGAACTTTTGGTTTAGTCATAGTTAGAGCTTTACACTACAACTTTCCATGAAATTCCAAACCGTATTACAACGGTTGCTATTGTTTTCTACTGTCATCGTGGTTTAGTGAACCCTAAATGTGACTATGAAAATCCCACTGCCAAGGGAATAAAATCCTTTATTACCGAGTCAAGATTTCAAGCTATTTTGTCTGCAGTAGTACTCTGCCTTCACGCTCACACTATGTCCGTGTTTGTGACCTTTCCTTCCCATTTCCTTTATTCCACCATTATTCTGTCCAATTTCTAATATCAATTCACAAACATGGCATTTTAACAGCTAAAAATGTCAAGGAATCACCAGCCGACTTGACAGAATGTGTCTAATGATAAATAAGGTCTGGTGTGAGATGGTTTGTTTTCTAAAAAACAACAAAAATGTCTCTGAGACTGGACAGTAATGAACGTTTAAAACCAATTTACTGTACAAACCACTACTAGAGAAAACAACTATTTGTGTTATCAGATATTGAACTTTTTATGCATTTTGACTGTTCATTAATACAACAACAGTGTTTTAGGGGCCTGAAAACAAACTTTTGAAAACAATACTATTATATCAACTCCATGTGAACTACAAAAATATGAATTTGTCAAAATAACAACATCATACACATGCATGCTGTTTATAACTGCTAATTAACAGCTTATGAAAAACAAAATTAATTTGGCACAAAACATTTTTAAAAACATCAAATATTAGATCAAGTACGCACAGAATCTACTTTGCTCTGCTGCCCACAATCGCATCAAGGATCTTTGCACATGTATGTTGAAAAGCAGCTGATTTGGAAAGTTCTACAACACATTTTTCTGCCATCTATTGCTTTAGAGGAAAACAATATCAAAGGCGCCGTTTACCCTGGGGTGCCTTTAGTCCCGGCATACTCTAATTTTTGACAGTTATCATAGTTGTTTTCCCTAAATAAGCAAATTTATATATTTATATATGTGTGTGTGTGTGTGTGTGTGTGTGTGTGTGTGTGTGTGTGTGTGTGTGTGTGTGTGTGTGTGTGTGTGTGTGTGTGTGTGTGCGCGCATGTTTGAGATCATTATCATGTTGGAAAACTGCCATTCGGCCTAGTTTCTGGAAGGAAGGCATCATGTTTTGCTTTAGAATGTACAGTACATAATGGAATCCATGTTTCCCTCAATGAATTGCAGCTCACCAGTACCAGCAGCACTCATGCAGCCCCAGACCATGCTTCTACCACCACCATGCTTGACTGTAGGCAAGACACAGTTTTCTTGGTACTCCTCACCAGGACATTGCCACGCATGCTGGACACCATCTGAGTTAAACAAGTTTAACTTATAGTCTCATCAGACCACAGGACATGGTTCCAGTAATTCATGCTCTTGGACAGGTTGTCTTCAGCAAACAGTTTGCGGGCTTTCTTGTGAGCCAGCTTCAGATGAGGCGTCCTTCTGTGATGACGCCTATGCAAACCGACTTGTTGCAGTGTGGCGTATGGTCTGAGCACTGACAAGCTGACCTTCTACTTCTGCAACTTTTAAAGCAATGCTGCCAGCACTCATGTATCTGTTTTTTGAAGCCAGGTTCTGCACCTGATGCACAGAACAAGTGCTCAACCTCGTTGATCGACCCTTGCAAGCCCTGTTCCGAATGGAACCCATCTTGGAAAACCTCTGACCACTGTAGTGTAACTTGGTTTCAGGGTGTTACTGAAACTCTAATAGCCTTGGCCATCTTTGTGGAGTGCCATGTTGAACATCCAGTGGTCAGTATGAGAGAATTGTACTTAAAGCACCTAATTATATATATATATATACAAATATATATATTTGACACAATTTTCATTATTTTAGCTGTGGACCAAAACATATTCAAGTTACAGTTATACAATGAAAATGGGCTTAAAGTGCACACTCTGAGCTTTAATTTTTAGGGCAGTCTCATCAAATTGGTAGAAAGGTTAAGGAATTACAGCTCTTTAATATGTACCTCCCCCCTTTTTCAAGGGACCATAAGTAATTGGACAGTTGACTCAAAAGCGGTTTCATGGACAGTTGTGAGCTATTCCTTCATTTTTTCTACATCAATTAACCAGGTAAAAGGTTTGGAGCTGATTCTAAGTGTGCCATTTGCATTTGGAAGATGTTGCTCTGAACCCATAATGCAGTCAAAGGAGCTCTGCATGCAAGTAAAACAGACAATTGTTAGGCTTCAAAAACAAAAGAAATGCATCAGAGAGATAGCAGGAACATTAGGAGTGGCCAAATCAACAGTTTGGTGAATTCTGAGAAGAATTAGGCGTGGTAGGCGTGTCACTGTCAAAGTCTACAATCAAGAGAAGACTTCACAAGAGCAAAATAGAGAGGGTTTACCACAAGGTGCAAACAAGGCCAGATTAGACTTTGTCAAAAAACATTTAAAAAAGCCAGGCCACTTCCGGAAAAGCATTTTTTGGACTGCTGAAATTAAAATCAACATGTACCAGAATGACGGGAAGAAAAAAGTATGGAGAAGGCTTGGAACAGCTCATGATCCAAAGCATATTCAGTTATGTGAAGACAGACATTATCTAACATGGTAAATTTCTAAACCTCCTTATTTTGGTCTCCAAACTATTAGCACATAGTGAAAATCTTTATCTGTGGGTCGCTCTAACATCAACATACTGTAACTGTAACTTAATGTTATACTGTTAGGATAAAAATTTAAATACACTGATAAGACTTCTCAACATGAATGTCTGCTGTGACTCCGAGCGTCTTAACACTTCACAATAAAGCCCTGTGTTAATTAACAATTAAATCCTCTCTACGAACAAAACCACAGTGACAAAAAAGTCACAGTTCATAGCTGATAATTACCAAAACAGCTGATAATAAACGCAAACAACTTCTGATACAAATTATTCAGATGCATTCAGAGGAATCCTGTTTTCTCCTGTATTTTCAATTCTGTCTGTAATAGTTGCATTCCCTTTATAGCAAACATCTCAGTCCTTTAGCAGTCCAAAATTTCAAGCTCAAAACAAGCTGCACATCAACATTTGTTTGGCTAAGAAATCAATATTTAATAAGTAGACTTCTGAAGTATGGACAGTTCAAGATTTACTCAAGGCTCTAATTTTATGTTGCCATTATATATTCATGCGCAGAACAAATGGGCTTATGGCAGTTTGTTTTTTAATACAGTGAGGCAACTGAAAGCAATAAGTGCAATGTGATCCATCATTAAAACCATCCCTTTAATAAGCTCAAAGAAAATATAAATGCAAATACATGATGTAACTTCAACACTGAAACAAAATAGAACCTCCTCTAAAAATGTAATTTAGCTTCCCCCTTATCAACTTATCGTTGATTCTTATATTTTCAGGTGCTGAGGCTTGAAGAAATCACATTAAGTGTTTAGTTTAAAGGAAAGCAATGTGGATGCATAATCCTTAGCCTTGTGTCTACAAAAAAAAAAAAAAAAGGACAATATCGACAAAATGACAGATGAATGCACATTATTTTGCTTAAAAAATCTCAACCACCATTTACTGCCATTATAAAGCTTGAAAGGGCCAGGACATATTTAATATAACTCAGATTGTATTCGTCTGAAAGAAGAAAGTCATATACAACTATGATGGCTTGAGGGTGAGTAAATTACGGCCATGCCGTCATTTTCATTTTTGGGTGAAGTCTCCCTTTAAAATATTACTAAAATGCAAGTACAACTAACATTGTGTTCAATCCTTTATTTCCAAAATATCCACAGCGTTTCATAGAAGATGTGACATATTGAATACATAACAGAGCATTAGTGCACATTCTGCATGTTCCACTGACTCAGACTGGAAGACAGGACAAAAACAGAATAAAACCACCACCATGCTTTTTGTGACCTTACCTGGACCATTTTCATAAAGGAGTTTCACTGCAAAGTCTAAAACACCATTACAGCCTCAGAAAGCGGAATATGATTCAATTATGCAGCATAATGAAATAGGACTAATGAAGCTCCCTCACACTAACTAACAGAAATGGGAGGGGAAGAGAAAAGACAGCGAGTAGATCGAGGCTTTTGGTTATTATGGCCTCTAATGAATGAGCTTTTACAAAGCCTATAAAAGGATTATTAGCTTGATTAGATGAAGAACTTGATTATGCTCTTTTCTACTTGATGTGTAATAACAGGGATTGCAGTCATCTCAATTCACCAGATGTCATTCAGCACTGGCTTAGTGATTATGACTTACAGATCTGACTCAAATTTTGTAAAAAAAAAATTATGACTTTTTATGTTTAAAAGGTCTCACATAGACCTGTTCATATCTTTGTATAAAAATCAAAAATATAATTAAAATGTCAAACAAGTTTCAGCATTTTGTTTTTGTATGTACACTACCAATCGAAAGTACATTTTTTTGTCACCAAAAAAACAAACAAAAAGCAATACAAATAAGTACAATTGTGAAATATTACAAAGACCCAAAAAAAAGGCATCTAATGCAGAAATAATTGGGTTTTTACATTTTTGACATTTCAGTAAGTTTTTAGGAAAATGTTGTAATATTGCAATGTTGGGCTCTTGGGTTGCAGAATTTCAGTGTTTTCACTCACTGCCTGAACAAATGCAGAGAATAACTAAAGGTTCACTTGCAGAGTATTTGGGCAAACAAGCAAAGCCCAGCAAAAAAAAAAAAAAAACGGATGCTTCTTCTAGTATTTTTTTTCACATGGAACAGATGAGAAGCACAATTCATCAATTCACAGGCAAATTTTGTTTGCAAATTACAATGCTGCAAAATTACAACACTGACGAGCTCAAAATCTAAAAATGATCAGAAATTCGTCAACACCCTAATATCTACATGAACTACACATATTAAATGTTGATTTATCCAGTCCAGGAAAAACAAGATATGCTTCAAGGGAAGTTTGCAGGTTGTGTGACTACATGTCCACATAAACAGAACTATTCTTTTTAATTTAGCCACCAATTGCATTGCAAGGCTGGACATTTTATTCTGTAATTGGTCTTACAGAGAAAAAAAAATCATTAGCAGCAATATTACAATTGTGTTGCTTAACGGGGTTGCTTAAAGTTGATATGATTCTTTAGGGTCTTATTGAGAAGTCTATAACATACCTTGGTTAAATTTGACTTAATGGTAGTGTAAAACAACACCCTTTTTACCTTGTCAAAATCAGCTCTGCACACAGCAACCCATTTGTTGCATGTTCCTTTAAATGCTAATGAGCTCTGCTTACACCGCCCCTCTCCTCTGTGGGGTGACAAGCCGTACTGTTTACTTTAGCCCATTATACTTACTTCTTCTGTAGGTGAAGCTGGATCACGAATGATTCAAGTGACATCACACAGCCAAGAAGCTGAGAATGGCCTGATTTGAAAAGGGGGATATTATTTATAAAAGATTAAAAAATACCACTACACTCTTAAAAATAAAGGTGGTTCAACAAAGAACTATTCAGTCAAAGTTTCTTTAAAGAACCATTTCTTGCTTTCCTTTTTATAATCTGAAGAACCTTATTTGCCACAAAGAACCTTTTGTGAAACAGAAAGGTTCTTCAAATGTTAAAGGTTCTTTATGGAACCATTTAGACAAAGGGGTTTTTCTATGGCATTGTGAAGTACAAGAGTGAAGGTGGATTTTTATCATTAAAGGGTGGTTGTGTTCACTCAGTGCCAACACACATTTATGTTCAAACAACATGTAAAAGTGAGGTCTGCATCCGATGACCCCTTTAACATCGTTGTGGAAACCGTGATACATTCAGGGTTCTTTAATGAATAGAAAGTGCAATGTATTTGAAATAGCAATCTTTTGTATCATAAATGTCTTTACTGTAAATTTAGATTAATGCATCTTTGCCTAATAAATAAGAAATATAGCTGCAAGCAGCGATGGGTGGGCCCTCGCCCTCTATGCAATCGCCATCCCAGTAGCATCAGGGAAAGGGTGGCCAGTGGGCACATGCATTCACAGTAACCTTTAAACCATCCTCCCCTCTCCCTCCTTCTCTCTCTCTGTCTCTCCCTCTCATCCCTCCCCCTCCACTCACTCTAACACTCAACACACACACACACACACACACACAGATAAAGGCAGAGTGTAAAAAGATGTCTGATAGTTTTTAAATTTTCTTTTATTCAGAGAGTTTTGTATATCTATGATTCCTTTTAAAGAAGTTTTAAAGAGTTTGGATGCTGCACTTTAAAGATATAAAATTACTGAAAATGGAAAATGAAATTCTAAGCATGTTATCTGCCTCAAAAACACAGAAAACAAATATTTTAATGTATGTTTTTTAAATGTGCCATGGCAATAGTATTTGATGCATCAGGGACCTTTACAGATTCTCATCGGCCGTGTTTTGACATTATTCTGATGAAGTTTGAAGAAAATCGAGTAAAAATATATTGTTTATTGTTTGTTCATGTTTTTTAATGCATTAACTAATGTTAACAAAAGAGATCCTATTTTAAATACTTAACAACATGTTTTATGATCTACAACCATTTTTAAATATTATTTTAATGATCTATAAGAATTTGTGAAATAATTATAAACAAATATATTGCCAGTAATTACATATTAGCTTATTTGATGTATTTGTTTCTCATTCTAATTAAGTGAACTGAGTAGTATAATGTCATACTTATAAGATTTTTTATCCTATCAATTAGAGTGTATATATGTATATAAATCATATATTTTTTCCTTTAAAGATTAAAACAAGATTGTAATGCTCTTTAAGCATTTATACAAAATAATTATGTAAACGTACACTGACAGTACAGTACATATCAACTGATTCTATGCATTATTATCATTCTTATACACTGAGAATGAGCTAAATAGCGTTAGAGGTCAAACGATTCCTTATCTTATGAGGACCTCTAGTGTTCATCCCTGGTATTCGAGCCTTAATCTGACAAACATATATGACACTTTTAATGTTTTTGGGGCCTCTGAGCATAATAACATTTTGAAACTACACGTATTTCCTAAGAATTTCTTGTTTTTTATATGTAAAAAGTTTTGATGAGTTAGAATAATGCAATTTAAAGATATATGGAAATAACTATTCGTCTTTTTTACTGTTACTTTCATAAATCACCACATCAACACCATTCAGGATATCCCAAAGCTGTTCACAATATAGCATCTTCAGTATCTTGGCATCATGTTGGCAAAGTTTGGTGTGAACTGTCTGATTCTGCTATGAGTGATATGAATTTATTCACAGCTGTATTTTTCCAAAAATCCACATTCAAATCAAAATAGCCGGCTTCCTGTTGGTCGTAGCTAATGGGTGTAAATTAGAAAGTTGTCCGGCTTGATGAGACCAATATACCGACCGAGTTTGATGTCTGTAGCTACAACTAATCCTCCAACTTTTATCAAAAGGTGGCGCTAGTATAGAGTGCCTCCTCCACGCCCATTTATGAGCTTTTGCCAGTGTTTAACTATCATTAATACTGATGTGTGTGTTGAGTTTCATAAAATTCTAAGCATGTTATCTGCCTCAAAAACACAGGAAACAAATGTTAAAGTTTGACACATTGCCACGGCAACAGCGTTTGATCTGTCAAGGACCCCTTTACAGATTCTCATCGGCCATGTTTTGATATTATTCTGACGAAGTTTGAAGCAAATTGAGTAAAATTAAGAGGATAATTTAAAAGCGTTTTGCAAACAACACACTTCCTGCTGCCAGTTGGTGGCGCTATAACTTTGACTCATAATAGTCACATCTCTGTGATCGGCATCAGACAATGAACAAACTGCTGAAGTTTGGTCAAAATCAGGCAAAGTGTGTCAAAGTTATTAGGCACTTCCTGTTTCTCATTTCTCACCATAATTTGTCGCCCCGCCATGGCCAAACTGTTCGAGATATCGAAAATCCCTTGGCAATTTTGTGTCCCCAATGTCTTGAGGTCATGCTGACCGAGTTTGGTGGCCATCGGTGGAAAGGCCTAGGAGGAGAATTTCAAATTCCACAGCCTGATTTATCCAAAAATCCACATTTAAATCAAAATAGCCGACTTCCTGTTGGTCGTAGCTAATGGGTGTAAATTAGAAAGTTGTCCGGCTTGATGAGACCAATATATGTACAGAGTTTGGTGACTGTAGGAGAAAGTAACCTCCCAACTTTTGTCAAAAGGTGCCTGCTCCACGCCCATTTATGGGCTTTTATCAGTGTTTAACTGTCATTAATACAGATGTGTGTGTTGAGTTTCATGAAATTCTACGCATTTTAAATGGCTCAAAAACACAAAAAAAACTAGTTAAAGTTTGACACGTTGCCATGGCAACATGATAAAAGTTAGCGATAATGCCCTTCACAGATTCTCATCTGCCGTGTTTTGACATTATTGTGATGAAGTTTGAAGCAAATTGAGTAAAATTAAGAGGCTGAGTTTAAAGCATTTCCAAAACGCTTTCTGCTGCCAGTTGGTGGCGCTATAACTTTGACTCATAATAGTCACATCTCTGTGATCGGCATCAGACGATGAAAAAACTGCTGAAGTTTGGTCAAAATCAGACAAAGTGTGTCAAAGTTATTAGGCACTTCCTGTTTCTTATTTCTCGCCATAACTTTGTTGCCCTGCCACGGCCAAACCGTTCGAGATATCAAAAATCCCCTCGCAATTTTGCTTCCCAAATGTCTTGAAGGTCATGCTGACCGAGTTTGGTGGCCATCGGTGGAAAGGCCTAGGAGGAGTATTTCAAATTCCATTGCATGCACTTTTTAGACATCCCTGAATATCTCACTTCCTGTTAGGTGGAGCCTATGACATAGAGTACAAAAGTTGTTTGGCTCAGTGAGATCTATATGTGTACCGAGTTTCATATTAATACGTGTAAGTATGTGTGCGCAATACATCAAGTTTTCTGACTGTGTTCCAGGGGGCGCTGTAGAGGCCCTGAACCACGCCCGGGTCCCAGCCTCTGCGGCGTCCTGATGGCCGCAGATTCCAATGTGCGTGCAAATTTTCAAGAGTTTTTGAGCATGTTAAGGCCCCCAAAAGTGCCCGGAAGGTTGAAAAAAATTAAAAAATAAGAATCCTTAGAAGAACAATAGGGCCTTCGCCCATTCTGGGCTCGGACCCTAATAATAAACAGAATTTTGCCAATACAATAGGACATTTAACCTGAAAAAAATCATTAGTTTAACACAAGACTGAACTACTATACATATGAAATATTTCCTTATTAACACAAATTGCCAAACATTTATTGTTGCATGTGGCAATAGCCTTAAAGACTAAGCATGAACCATAATTGTCACAATTGCCTGCTTGTAAATGTAAAGTCATCTCTGTGAAATACAGCATCCAATGCATCTGTCGGCTGTAGCCAATAGAAAAAAAAATAACTGGTTGTGATAATTGTACATTTATCAAATCAAAATCACCGCCGACAATTTAACAGTAGAAACAGTTAATGATGTGCAAGTTGTTCCTGACCCCCTTGTAAACCTCACACCATTCATCAAACACTAAATTATGCCATTATTACAAAAGCTGGATTCTGGAAATGTCAGCAGTGCATCCGTTCATGTCTCAGGTGGAAACATGATTCATATTCCACTAAGCCTATACAAAAAAGAGTACCTATCCTGCCTGAAATAAATGGTCTTGACCTTCATAAAAATGAGATTTTAAATGCAAATTAGCTGGAGAGCGTACGAAAGAAGAGCTCATCAATAGCTTTGGCATGAATACCGATGATAAATGCGGCTGTTTCATAATCAATAGCTCCCTGCAGATGTAAGATGCAAATTCATATGTAAATATATGTAGAAGTCATCCAGCACGACCCACAGAGCTTGTAAATGTAAAAAGTAAGTTAATGGCAAAGTGTTTGAATGCATTTGACAGAGCTTTTACAGTTTAGTCTTGGAAGTGACTTTGTAGGCCGCTGAGAGTTGTTCGCTTTAGTCTGACTAGAAACGATTGTACCCACATGGCTTATCATACTCCATGCACATGGCTGCTGCGTGCCGATTGCTCCTCTATTGGTCCTGGATGATAAAGTCAGAAACTCCTCCAGGTTCCAGGATCCATCACTACTTTGGACCGTCAATCCCGTAAGCTCAGCAAGACGCCAAAGCGGCTTATTTTCCATGGGGTGATAACTGAAGGGGAGATGGTCCGGTCCATCATTAGACGCAGTCTGCAGCGTAATAAAACCAAAAGTATAGGTCTGTGTCCGGCCACCACCTACTGTGCTTTTGACTCCTCGAGCAAAAGCTGAAATCTTCCTGGATCGAGGAACATGATAATTCTTGGAAAAAGCTATTTGTTAGCATCCATTGCTTGGCTGGTGCAAAACCCTCTGGAATTACACAATTTGAATCTGCCATCTTCGCTCATGCAACCACTGACCTTTTTATGGAAGCCCATTTCCACCACTGAATAAAAAAATAAAAAAAACTTTTTATTTCACAATTCTGACTTTTTTCTCTGAAAGAAACTCACAATTCTGAAAATTTAAGTTAGAATTGTGTGATATAAACTCGCAATTGCGAATTATAATAAGAATTGCGAGTTTATATCTTGAAATTCTGACTTTATAACATATAATTGCGAGATAAGTCAGAATTGTGAGATATAAACTCGCAATTCTGAGAAAAAAGTATGTCAAAATTGGACATCTAATTCATCTCACAATTCTGACTTTTTTTCACAATTGTGAGATATAAACTCGCATTTGTGAGTTTGTCAATTCTGACTTTATAACTCGCAATTGTGAGTTTATATCACTCAATTCTAAGAAAAAGTAAGAATTTAGTTTATATCTTGCAATTTTGACTTTATAACTTGCAATTGTGAGTTTATATCACACAATTCCATGAAAAAGTCAGAATTGAGTTTATGTCTTACAATTTTGACTTAATGACTTGCATATTGTGAGTTTATAGCACACAATTCTAAAAAAAAAGTCAGAATTGATTTTATATTTTGCAATTCTGACTTTATAACTCACAATTGCGAGTTTATATCTCCCAATTCTGAGAAGAAAAAAAAAAAGAATTGCAAGTTTGTATCAAGTAATACTGAGAAAAAAAGTCAGAACCATAAGTTAAAAAGTTGCAATAACCTTTTTTTATTTTTTTATTCAGTGGCGGAAATGGGCTTCCATACCTTTTTGAGCCGATCAGCTGAGCTGTAACTGCCATATGACTTATCAGTGTAATGTTAATTCATCAATTGATTCAGTAAAAATAATCCCTAAACCTAAAATATATAAAATATGCCCATGAAATAATTTTTTTTTTCGTCTTGGCATACCACAGAACAAAGTAAGAAGAAAGCATCCAATTCACCTCACTTGTACTGTGCTGTTAAAAAAACTGCAGTTACTTTTTATAAGGGCAGTGCAACTTTAAACAGTTTCATACTTGGTAAAGTCATCCAATGTCAACTTTCAAGAAATGACAGACAGAGACTATACTTTTGAGAAATGCTTTATGCAATTCGACTGCCTACCGCTGACAATGAATTGCTCAGATCGCTCAAAGTGCGCTGTTGTTTACTCGCCATTGTTTTTTGCGCTTTGACAAATAAATTACAAGGATTCACATTGCAGACTCGGTTCTGGTGACTGAAATACTAATAGGAATCTTAAGTTTGCTGAACATAACTTACACAAATACATTTTATGAGTTTGTAATGTTCAAAAATTGTCTGAGAAGAGATGCCAAATATCCCAAAATCAGGCAACAAACTATAAACAGGCAATAAAGTATGGGGGACAAACACATTCAGTGCAATGTTTTCTTTGTTTTTCTTTCTCAAGTAAATGCATTTACTTTTATAATTCATTATTTAATGTTGGAATACACAATTGGGAACACAGTGCCATCAGATAGAGGAATAAAATAAGCATTCAGAGCAAGACACGATTTAAGCGTAATGGGAAACGCAGAGGTAAATATCGCTTTACGGGTTCTATTATCACAGGAAATATATAATATAATCTAATATAGGCAGAGAAAAGAAAAGTAATAACTATTTTTCTCATTTCTATGAAAATTCAGCAGATTAGCTGTGCCTTTAATGGAACATTTCAGTTCATGTTCAGGCTCCTGTGTAAATTTAGTGATTGAAGTTAGATTAAATAATTGCAAATGTGATATGAAACAGTGGTTTTATTTGAAAGCACAAAATCAGTGCTTTTTCTAATTGTCATTTTCGTTTGATCGTCTTTCTTAGATTTCTACTTCACTGACTGCGAAATGGATGCCAATTCCAATTTTTTTAAAGAGATTTTATACAAGGTTCTGCATACAGAAAACACTGGTTAAAATGTAAAAATAGTATATAAAATGTATACATGTATTATGTATGTTGACAAATATCAACATACTTGTAATGCAGTTTTTTCTCATTTTTTTCTACATTGCTATTATTAGAGTATCATTCCATGTAAAGTTCAAGTTTATAAAGTTCATTGCTGAAAGTTGAACAAGACCTGTTAGTGCCAGCACACCAAATGTAAAGTCAAGCTTGTAACCCAAGTATTGCCTCATGCAAGTCGCCTGGCACCATCCTCAGATCGACTCCCTCATGCTGTCAGCTTCACAATGCAGTCCATCCTTTTACAGGAGTGCTGAGGAAACACACTTATACTTCACATGATGAATACTGGCAAACCTCAGCAGGACACTACAGCTGCTAAAAATAACTCTATTCTGAAATGTTGTTGCTTGTCAATAGAGTCAATACCAGCAAAACAGTACCTAGCAGTATGCTTTTTCTGGTAAGTGAAAAGAAAGATTTGTCCTGTTTACTGACATGCAAAACAACTTGTTTCATTAGTTTAGATTCATATGGTAAACCACTCTGAATCATTCAAAGCACAACACAGAACTACTAGCCTGCTTTTCAACAGAAAAATAATGCGATTCAATCTAATGACTCCATTATGGTGCATAACAATGCACAGAGCTAAAAATGAATTATGGCCTAAAACATCGGCCTGTTTAATCAGCTTATTCAAATACACAAAAGCACCATATAATGCATACAACATTTTTCTCAGTTCAGAAGAAACATAAACATATTCAAAAATATAAATGAGAAGTGTATATCCAGTTGGTATGCTTTAGATTTAAAGGGATGGTCGAGCTGAAATGGAACATTTTATTTTGAGAAAAGTAGACAAGTATTATTATTATTATTATTATTATTATTTCTGAAATGAGAATCAGTGTTGTTTTGGACCAAATTTACATTTATTATACTATTATATGGACAAAAACAGGGAAAAAAAATATATTTTAATTAATAACATTAATAGGACACAGATTTGGAATGAAATAAGGGTAAGAAAATAATGCCAGAATCCTTTTAAAGGGAACCCTTGGTATTAAGACTTGGCTTAATATAACGTAAAGTATGTCTCTTACTGAAATATGTAGTTGAAAACCCTAGACAGACAGACAGACAGACAGATAAGATTTTGATTACGTATTGTAAAACGGTTGCACTCAGTGACCTACTGGCACTATCTGTTGCTAGTTTTACCGCAACACAACTCTGATAAAATAAAATAAAAAAATAAAATACTGAGTTAAAGAACACAGCTCCTGAAGTAGCTTCAACTAAATGCCGTACCATCGATTTTCCCCACAAAGAGTCTAAACCCCCTTGGATGTCATGTGATATTTGCGCTGAAAAACTCCTTCAGTGGCATCTGCGTCAAGCATCAGCATGTTTACCTCATTTGCAAGCTCTTTCAGTATCTGTAGTCTACTAAAAGCCTCAAAGGCATCAGTGCTGAAGTGGAGAGAACAAAGATGCAGGTCTTTAGAAAGTTTTATTTGCCCACAGGCATCTTCCCATTCTTTTCTCTTCTTCTTATCGCTGGGAAAGCAGTGAAAACACTCGTCTTGTTGCCCTTCGACTGAAAATTACCACCAAAAGCCGCACAATGTGGCATCGTATCAGTATTTTATTTTCCAAGTTGCTTATTCCAAGTTGTGTTGTGGTAAAAATAGCAGATAGTGCCAGTAGCTCACCGAGTGCAACCCCCCTCCCAGTCCAAAATATGTATAAAATAATGTAAATCTTTCATAGGTTTTCCTCTAATGTACATATATTTTAGTAAGAGACTTCATTTGCGGTATATTAAGCCATACAAGTATTAATACCCAGGGCTCTCTTTTAACACAAAGAGTTCAAGTGATCGTGGTTCAAACACTTCAGGAAGCTCAATCTAAATATCATCATTAGGGTTGATTTAGATGCATTTTGGTCTGACATACAGGCATTGAAATACACGCCAAGCCTCCAGCTTTTCTGCTGAAGCAAGAAGAAACTCTTCAAATCAATAGTTTTTGAAGCTGTGAATGAAGAAGATTGCAGAGCACCGAGGGAAGCTCACTTGCGATAATTATTCAGTTCATGGGGAAAAGGTGAATGGCTTTTAAGAGGCCTCCCGCTTGTCCTGAAATCTCACCCCACTCTAGATTCTGTCCAAGCAATTAAACCAGTCACTCCAACCAACAGAGTAGGCATTGACAACCCGTAATTATTTGAGCAGACTATGCTTTGAACAGACTCGTTCGTTTTACCATCGACCGCCCGTTTCGGCGACTGACAGCACTGAAGATGGACTCGCTACTGATTAATGGGTCGAGTAAAGAATGTGAAAGTCGCTGTTAAGTCAGATCGCGCCTTAAAGAACAAATTTTCTCATCATCTCCATCATGGCTGGATGACCCTTACTCATTGCCTCTAACCATCCGTTTTTAACCTGAGTCCAGCTCATAAAATGGTAAAATGGCTTTCCAGGGTGTCTGTAATGCTTCACTTGAAGCAGATTAAACAGCTCCAGGAGCCTTTATGGAAATGGCAGCATCTCAGTTTCATATTTCAGTACACATGAAGTAGGATTATGAATAGCCAACATGGGATACTTCACCCAAAAAATGTATATTCTATCATCTTTTACTCACCATCATGTTGTTCCAAACCTGCACGGCTTCTGCCCATAAAATAAAGTCAGTGAGGTCTAATGTTGTTTGGACCCCAGTGACTTTCATTATATTTTCTTCTGTGTTCCACAGAACAAAGTTAAACAGGTTTTGGATGACATGAGGATGAGTAAATGATGACACAATTTTAATTTTAAACTATCCCTTTAATCATATTTGGTATTATACATGTTCAATCAACATGAGGACAACATGTTCAACACAAATGGAGGATAATAAGTCTAGTCAAATCAAGTGACAAATCGATTCAAATCAACATCAAGTTAAAACAACTTTAATTTTAGCTGTAAAGCAGCTCTACAGAAGATAATACGCTCCTTATTCAGGTCAGGCTGGTCGTGTTTGACGTTCTGCCATCTCTAGTGTGTGATCAGATGGTCAATATTTAATGGACGTGCCAGTTGGTTGTATTGACATGTAGGCAGGAGTTTGAACCTTCCCTGAGGCTAGAAGCTGGACTAGGCAAAGCCCTGTAAACAGGATGACCACTGAGAAGCTAGAAAGCAAGCACTGAGCCATCTAAAGTCCAGCATTCACAAAGTCTGTTTTATTTACTCATATATGTTTTGAGTTCACTGGGTGCATCGGTACAGATACACATATTCAGTTGCTGCAAGGTAGGGAAACCAACCATCTCCAACCAAAGGTGAATTATTTATCAATAGTCATGGAAAGCAAAAGGAAAAATGTAAAAAGGAAAGACAAAAAAAAAAAACATTAAAACATTACATTGCAAAGCACATGTTAATTTACATTAAAGATGCGTATTATGTATAACTTTTTATTCACTATATAGTGAAGAGCATTACTCCAGTGCTTCTGGAGGTACATTTGAGCAGCTGGTAATCTATACAGTGTGTGCGGCTGCCGCAGACAAGAAATAATTAATATTGAAATTTAAAAAAATGACCCAGTGGGCTAATTCAGGTTAATTGTGTCTTGGCTAGCTGCTGTGAGATTGTGAATATTTTAGTTCTTCATTATTATTACTTTTGAGCCCTTCCTTTCTTCAACGTCATCAATTCTCTTTCCACTTTAATTATTTACTTTTAATGTGTGAGGTATTGATAGATGGTTTCCTGTTGCCAACAGGATCTGTTTTTTATGTAGTGGTTTTGCCTATGAATGCGTATGCGAGTACACACACACCAGAGATGGAAACCATACATGGAGTACCTGAAAACCATACTTACAGTATGTAAAAGTACAGATGTTACTGTGAAAATTACTCCACTACAAGTTACAAGTCACCCATTCCAATACCACCTCAGAAAATATTTGGCTCTCCAAGTACCACCATAATGACCAACATTAAAATACAGTAGCGTAGTAGGCATAACTATTCAGCTACAGCACAGTTCAAAAATGAGGCAGTTTTATTCCTAATAAAAATATGTGTTGCTGTCAACCACTTTAAATTTGTAAATACACAGTTTCAATATTAACACTTCACAGTGCTTACAAACAGGTAAATAAAAAACTTAAATAACGATTAAATTAAAATGTGTTGTACCTAAAAGTTAAATAAAAACTGTACTGTACTTAAAATGTAAAAAAAAAAAAACTTTATTCAAATAAAGATTAAATTGAAATATATTGTTTTAACATTAATTAATATTTAATTTAGTGATTCCTCTGTTTACCACTAGAGGCAGACTGAGTACCTTTAGTGGTACTTTGAGAACCACTGGCATAATTAGATAATCTTTTCTTTACTTAAAGCTTGGAAAAAAACATGAATGAACATTAGAACGTATTTTATTTAACCATGGAAAGATGTCAGTAAACAATTTATTTATAAGTACCACATATAGAAGTGGCAAATTTTGAAATTGATAAGATCAGATTTTTCCTTTTCACACTGTCATGAAAATCTGAGTCAAGTGTGAGCCCAAAAAAAATCGAATTTGCAGTGTGAATGCAGCCTTTGATACTCAGTGAAACTACAGAGTATCCAATGTATACATCATAAAGTGAGAGAGATATACTATATATGATTTCATATTATTGGTGAAAGTGATTTTTTCTTTTTTCTCTTTTTAACATTGCTTAAAGGTGATAATTAGAATTTTTTGAAGTATCTAAATGGTTTTTGTATGTTTTTCAGCCTCATTCCTGCGACCTCTGAAAATCTTCCAATGATAAATGAGTTAAAAATGTTCATGCTTCAGTAATTTAAACACATTAGAACGCTTGATATTTGCACCAGCATTGTAAACAGCGTTAGTTATAATACTTACAAAGCAAACTGCTTGTGTCAGCTGCTCCACAATTACACATATGAAACAGGGAGTTACTTTTAATCTATGATTACGTTTTTTAAAAAGCAAATGACTGCTATTACTGTCTTGTGAAATCACAAGAGTCAGAATACACCTCTCCATAAATAATATGTGAACTCATTTTTCCAGGTAAATAACATGAAATAATTATCCAAACCAATCTCATGAGAAATGGCTAGTATGTATGAATTTGTACAATGTGATTAATTTTTGAGATGGAGATTTTTTTAAATAAACAATTAAGCTTGAAGGTTCACCCGCTACAACCTAACCATTAGTCGGTCGTAAGCAGAATATACTGAAGCATACAAATGAGATTTCAAATTTATTCAAATTAGCTACCTCGCCAAAACAAAAAATGTTACAAGTCATCATGTGAAAATGTTAATTCATCTCATGAGGAGCAGGTGACAACAGTCCTCCTCCACATTTTCCATCTCCTCACAAGTGTGGAGAACTTGGCAGAACATATTACTGTAAGAAAAACGATGAGTTTACAGTTAGTGTCTAGAAGACCTGCTCTCTGCCAGAATGCATATAACTCAGACCTTGAGCTGATCGATTAGACAACAGTGGTGTAACTCTGACCTGATCCAGAGCAGTAACATTCTCAGCCTCCTTTGTCCCCCAGGGTAAAGTATTCACCCCTCCCTCCCTTCATGTTCCCCAAGTGTGCAGCAAGAACAAGAGGAGAGAGAAAAATAAAAAAATGTCAAGGAAAAGGCTACCAGTGTTCGATTCTTCACCTTAGCATTGAAGAAGTATCCATCATGTGTCATACGGGCATTTGTAATAGTGGCACGCTTGCTTTTCAACAAGAGACTTCATTGATCTAGAGGAGGCCGCCGCATTCATTCCAGCCCTGCGGAGCTGCAGGATTGTTTGTCACTGGCTGGGCACTGATCCTGGTGGGTGGGAAGTGCCCTCAGTCTACACTAACGGGACAGAGCAAAGCCAGGGGAGAACATTTCACAGCACACTACAGGCTTAAATGAGATGCTGACAGAGACAGTTGGTTTCTCTATTATGTTTGTTAACTGCAAAAACCAATCCCATTTGTATGAAACAGTTACACCTGGATTTTACAGCTATTATGACCCAGTGTTTGGACACAGGACGCTAATAAAGAAAGACTAGAATTTCTCCATCAACCAAACCTAAATGAGGATGTTATGTAAACTATGGATGTGTCCAAAGCCGAATACCTACCTATTATGACTTTAAAGTGAATGAATACTTATAAACACTTACAATCCAACAAGCACAAGGATAAAAATATGTTTAATGATTATTAAAAAAAAATTACAATGCAATGGTGTGTGAAGCCAATAAGAATAAAATGTCACTTTAGAACTAGTAATGAAGGAATGCTGAGTTGCTTCATTGAAAGCTCATTGTGTTACTGTATTAAAAGCGCAATGTATTATGTATAGTATTATGAGAGAGAGGCGAGTGTGATTACTTGTATCTGATACAGCATTCATTCTTTAGATCGGTCTTGTATTCACAATAAACATTAGTTTGAATATCTGCTGAGGAAAGCGTTATCTTTGTCGTAACATTAATATCCTTTCATCTCTTAAGGGTGATTTTGCTGCTCAGTGCATTTGTTCGCTTTGTCAAGCTGTTGTTGAAACTTAAAATAACTTCTGTTTATAGCGTCAACTTTTTAGTGTAAAAGTCTTTAGTGCTGACTCATAAAAACAGTCTCTTGTTGCCATCTAATGGCGGAACAATGTAACTAAAATCACCATCATAAACAAGCAACGTTTCTCAATACTTAACTGTTATTAAATACTATTATTTATATAAATATTATTTATGTAATTACAATATTTAATAAACAACAGCCATCATAAAAGTTGCTAGGCAATTCAGTCAAATTTGAATTTACATAAACATGAGATTTTGCCAAAACGATCTTCTCTGAAAAAAAAAATAGAATAAGACCAAAGACTACTGTTAGATTTACCCATAACAATTATATCTAATGTCTAACCACTACAGAAACAACAGAGCCAGCAGTAAATTCCAGAAGATCTGGCCGAGGTGAGGTGCTCTTGGGCGGGTTTATGAGCGCAGAACGGCTGCTGACGATCTGGAGCTCACAAGCCCGAAAACGTCAACGCAAATTTTCAAGTAGATGTTACCTTTATTAACAAACTGCATATTTAGACTATAAACAAGTACAATATACAGTATATATATAGTAGTCAACATTCGAAGTGGATCAAAAACGTTCATCAAAAGTTATCCTAAGATAAGAACGGGTATTCTTTTTGGGTTTAGGACAAATTTGATGAAAGGTTTGGATCCACTTCGAAT
>NC_133365.1:15491751-15569823 GCF_049309525.1 Garra rufa
GAGGACACAATATGAGTTTCTCACCTCCAGTGGTGACTTATGGGGAGTCAGCTCCTATGGCCTTCTGGGATACTATAGACGGAAAACATGCCTCCAGCCACTGCGCCCGGCAACTGTCTCCAGCGGCAACAATTCCCCAATGACAAATACTTCTGTACAGGATCATCACTATGGCCACATAGTAGCCGCACAGGAGCAGGGCAGAAAAGTTGTCATGCCTGTGATTGTGGAAATAAATCTTGTGTAAAGTTTTCTCTCTTTTTTTTTTCCATTCAGAGATATTTTATTGGTGAAAAATGCAACTAAGCACATCCTATGTGTCTAAACGCACTATTTCTCTATTATTAACCTCCATAATTTAAAGTCATTCATTTGTGTAACAAAAATAATGCTTGCTATTCTAAGCTAATTACTATTACCTTTTTAGGCAAAAATACTAGGCTACTATTCCACCACTTACATTTTTTAAACCTTGTAAAAAATATATTGAAATATAATGTTTAGTCACTTATAATGCAAATAATAAAAAGAGACACTTACAGGTATTTGTTCAGTGTTTCCACTCATACACAGAGTACCTTCAGTGATTGTGCTGGTGTGCTGGAATCTAAATGACGGTGTCCCGTGGGGGCTTCGGTTGACTGCTTGCTGACCTCTGCTGCCCTCGGACCACTAGCCACAGTTCAAACAAGAGGCACAAGGGACACATCAAGGGCAACTAAGGGCTAAAGAGGATTATAGATCAGCGGACATATGCCCGACGAAGGCCGCTTGACCGAAACGTTGTAACAAATACTATTTGTTTTTGCCAGCTAAGGAAGTGTGTTGGCTTTTTAAAATCTGTTTTCTTTAAATAGATCAACGGACATAGAAAATAATGTTTGTGTGCTTCTTTGACTCTCTTATAATTCTATTTTAGTACAAAAAAAAAAAGCAATTTTAGTTATTTTTATGATCTTTTCTGAATGCAATATTAAAGTGACTGATGTTTTCATTATGTATATTGCAATAAAATACAATTATATCATTATATTATTCTTTGACATTTATGCATATGCAAAGCAAATGCAAATCAATACTACACAGACCCTCAAATTGCAATTAAATATTAATGGTTTTTAAATGTCTAAAAATATTTTTGACATGTGACCCTGGACCACAATATCAGTCATAAGTAGCACGGGTGTATTTGTAGCAATAGCCAACAAAACGAATGAATCAAAATTATTGATTTTTCTTTCATGCCAAAAATCATTAAGATCATGTTCCATTAAGATATTTAGTAAATTTCCTACCATAAATATATCCAGACTTAATGTTTGATTAGTGATATGCATTGCTAAGAACTTCACTTGGACAATTTTAAAGGAGAATTTCTCAATATTTAGATTTTTGCACCCTCAGATTTCAGATTTTCAAATAGTTCAGATAATGTAAAAATCTCCATTTAAAAAAAATAACCTTATGACTGGTTTTGGGGTCCAGGGTCAGATATTTCTCAGATTGTCTTGTTCTAATGTCCAATACAATACAATAAAAAAAGCCTCTTTCATGTTAAGCCTGTCGGTACATGATGCTTTCACAAGGGGGCAGTCACTTCTGTCCAAATGCTCTGTTGTAGCTCTACCTCAGCTCATTATGCAGTGTATTTAATTGCATTACACTGGCACTCCATGCATTTTCTATCTTCAAATACTCTATCATATATAAACAACAACAAAAAAGACATATCACGTTGTAGCTCTCATTTCCCTCATCTTAAAACATGTGAACTAACGCATCTATGTAAATCACACAAATATGTCTTGTTTCGCAACTAACGTCTTTATCGAGGCATGTGAACGTACTGTTCTAGAGTGTATTTGCATTATGGAAAATCAAGTAGTCTTTGAAAACAGCTCTCAGGGCAAAACCAAAGCACCCAGGTTCGTTAGCTTCCTTAAGCGTCCTTGCTTTCACTCCATTCATTTCTGGACAAAAAGAACAAGGTTAGGTCGCCCATTATTACAAGTTCTCATTATTTATTTTGCTGCTCTCAACTGAGCTAACACAATAATGAAACTCTCATTATTTAGCACAGACAGCGGATCGGTCATTAAAAAGATACCTTTCGAGAAGATTCGCTCGTTCGGCCACTGGGAACGACGACCCTCAAAGGGCTGTTTTGTGGGCCTCGGATGAAATGGTTTGTGTGAATGGAGTCTTCTTAGGGAAAGAAAAGAGCCTCTTCGGCTGTTTGTTTTGGAATTTGTCTCATTGATCCAAGAGCGGCAACTAAAAGAGGAGGCCCGTATCGACAATAGCACTCAGGACAACATTACCCCAGCGATACATGGAGAAGCATTCACGGTGCGAATTCATTTTATACATGATAACACTAGGTTTAGTAGAGTAACAAAACCAAATTGTGTATAAAAAATAAAAAAACTCTAACTTTATCATGTCAACAAAATACTGTGAAAAATGGGAGTGGGAAAACTCTGACAGAACAAAAATAACGAAGACGCAAGTCATGAGGTTTTTTTTTTTGACAATCATTTATTAAACAAACTGAAAAGTAATAAATAAAGATAAGTACTTAAAATGCATTAGAGACCAACAGATCCATTAGGCTCATAGGTTTTAAAAGAGATCCCAGCTACTTCACTACTGGAATACTGTGGGGAAAACAAGAGTGATTTGTCTTTAATATCTTAAATTAATATGGCTCAGTTCTGAGCATCATATACTGTTATTTGGCATTAGGTTAGAAATGGTTTACAGACATGCTTATTGAACATAAAAGGGGCTGTAGTAAGATTTTAGTAATAGATTTTTAGATTAATTTTGGTCACTTGTTTTAAATTTTAAATGGTGAGGGAAAGGGGGAGAAAATCAAAATTAGGTGAAGGAGAAAAAAAAATATATATATAGCTGAGTTTAAGACTAAAATGGCCCTGCTGATGATTACCAAAAATTGCGAATGTTTACAGCTAAAATAAACTCCCCTTTGCGTCCATCAATCTTCACAGCTTGATAATCAACAACAGAAAAAGAAACAGCTCTCAGAATTTGAATACAGCATCTTACTGCCACATTTTTAACAAGCATTGATTGTATAGTGTGCTTTTGATAATAATGGACGATGCTTTGCAATATAAATATCCCTGGAAGTCCACAACGTAGAAAAATTTGATTTCTTATTTCAATGATATTTGTTAAAAGCCAAGATTATGTCATATGTGGCTTTTCATTTGGGGCCCCAAGGTTTGTAGATTTGTTCTGTAATAATAAAAGAAAAATCAAACAGGATCAATACATTCATTGTCTGCATACCTTCCAAAAATGTACAAATGGAAGGTAAGAATAAGACTTTTACAGTAGGTTAACACTAAAAAAGACTAACAAACAAAAACTAAAACTAAAAAATACTTCAGATATGCCTCTGTGTGTGGTTTTTGTAACTGTAGTGCCAAAAATCTCGCAATATTAAAGTGGACCTCATTAAACGCATAGACGTTTCTTTGTGATAAAGCCGTGTGTTCTGCTTTGGCTCGTACCTCAGCATGTGTGCTTCCGATTTCCAGCAGGAAGTACTGTACACACTCACGGAGGAATACAAGCATACTTGGCACCTTCACATGAAACAAATCCAATCCTGTTATTTGATGCATTACAGAAAATCAATAGGCTCCATACAGAAACACGGAGCACGCTTACAGGATGCGTTTGATGTCACTGGACCCGAAATTCAAAGTGAAACATCCGACCGGTTAAATGACAGGGAAGGGTATCAGAAGAGCGGAGGCCACTGCCTTAGACAGTTTTTTGAGTTAGCTTTTATACTTGATCAAAATGCCCTTTTTAGATTTACCCACCAGCAGCAGGGGTCACTGGGAGCCTGCAGGCACTGATGTTAACACACGAACCGTCACTCTCACACACGCACGCACACTTAAATTATCTTTCAGTCTTCGTCAGTCAAACGAAACGCTCCTTGTGTCTTCAGTCCCTCTGAAATGGACAAATAAATATACCTTTAACACATACTGTTCTCCTTGATCAATCCCCTCACTGCACTCTCCAAGCTTGACTAAAACACTGTTTCGTCTTCACGGATCAGCAATGAAATATTCCCCTAAAGCAGAACCCAGTTTCTGCTTCGAAGATGTGAAACAACATTA
Organism: Garra rufa; assembly: GCF_049309525.1. Lineage (NCBI taxonomy): Eukaryota > Metazoa > Chordata > Actinopteri > Cypriniformes > Cyprinidae > Garra > Garra rufa. Next base: position 15,495,915 of record NC_133365.1, read on the forward strand.
AAACACTATTAAAAACCGTCAATTTTATGAAATTCGTCTATCATAATTTTAAACTCTAAAAAATAAAATGCAGTATGTCAACGACCATGAGTGATCCCTTGCTTTCAACCCTCTGGTAGTTCAAAGACGTCCTCCCCTTTAAAATCAGCATTATTTTGAGCTCTCCTTCGGAGGCCATCTTCCGTTGATGCTTATGAATATTATGAATGGGTGACTTATTACTGTTGTTGCTGATGTATTGGTTAGGTTAAAATAATGTGTCCATGGAGGAAGCCTGTCAGAGAACAACCTGACTGATATGGTTTCAGAAAAGGGGAACGTTCCAGGGCCTCACGTCGCACAGTTCAGTCGAACAAGCCATTCCCAGCTGCTATGCAGCCATGAGATACTGGTGGTAGAAGAGGCCGAAGAGAGAGGTGGAGAACAGACATGCGGCAATCCACCAAGTGAAGAAGGACAGGAGCCCTCGAAATAGCAAGGGGGAGAAAACAGTCCTCAGCCCCCCGAGAGCAACCGATAGCTGGGCCACTGTTTGAGAGGCCTGCATCTCGTCGTGCCCCACCTCGACGGGGCTCGAGTCCTCATTTGGTAGACATGGCAAATTCTCTTCAGGGTAAATCACCCACGAGTATCCGCCTGGGGGTTAAAACAAGAGTCTGAAAAATTCAAGAAACCCTACCAGGCAATTGAGAATGTGTAGAGAAGAACCTTAACGCACTCACCTAATGTCTTTAGCAGCAAAGTAGTGTGCAACAGCATCACCAGAGGTGCAACGTACTGAAGAGCTATTACACACAGGTAGTAAAAGACTCGGGCGACCTAAGTGAGGAAAAACAAATTTGCAGTTAAAACATTTAGGCAAATTTCATTCAAAACAAGCAGCTTGGCAGGAGAGGAGCTCATCAAACAGACTCGCTGAAACCATCACTGGGAGCTTAAGTACAGAGGGAGGCTGCAAGCATATGATTCTGGAACAGATGTAAGACCAGACACCCCTGCGACTCTACAGCCATTTGCGAGTCTCACTTATGGCTTGGAACATCAAACGGGCTCTTTTCCTCGGTTCCAGCTGTGGAGTGCTGTGGGTTTTGATCCTTGCGCTCCACTAAACTCAAATAGCCTCCTCATTTTAGAGCTTTGAGGGCAACAATGCCACGCAGTCCTTTTTCATACCGACATATTTCCACCTTTGAGGAATGTCGACACTGTAATGCAGGCCCCAAGAGTAGACGCCACAAGAGGGTCCCTGAGTGCATTTATTAACCAGTATCAGATCAAACATCACAAGAACAACCTACTAAAGATGGGACCCTTGGGATAGACGGGATACCAGGCAAAAAAAGACGACGGCTTTGCATTGCAATGGCTTAATTGCGTATTCCACATTGTTTATCTGTAAGAACAAGACTTAAAGGGGTCAGGAACTGAGAAACCGAAATTACCTTGATCTTTGACATACAAGCGGTCATTGTACTATAAAAACATCCTGTAAGTTTCAGAACTCAAAAGTTTCTTGTTAGACTAAAAACAGCTTATATTGAAGCTAATCTGCCGTAATAGTGTGACTAAACACCGCCTCCGCAGAAAAAGATCAACGCCTGCTTCTACATCACTGCCTGTTTAGCCCCACCCACTGATTAGCATATGTAGTGTTAATGACAAGAAGTGAATGAAGATCTACGCAGTAACGAAATACAACAAGACGCTGTGCAGTGCCAAGTTGTGGAAAAACAGTTTTGCATTGCCTTCCTTTTGATCCCAGCGTTAGGAAATAGTGGAGGACTTTTTTTTAATGAAGTTCCAGACCACGTCTGTAAGTACTCCATCCTTTGTTCATTTCCTTTTACCAAGGATTTGTTTACAAACAAGCCACAATTAGACAGGATTTTCAGAAAGATTGAAACTAATAGATGATGCTGTGCCAAGGGTTAGTTCACCCACTGACCACTGTTTTGTTTACCTCTTTCCACTGCGTGTTAGTTTTATTACTTCCGAGTTTACAATTCGCCATGCCTATTCAAACGGAGCATTCAGATGAGGGGGGTTAAAAATAGGACAGAAAATAGCCTATTACTTTTAAATTGTGTTTTTTTTTTTATGTAAAAGTCTTGATAACATAATAAGGGTACTCCAGAGAACAGTACAAATTAATAAAAAAGGCAGTTCATGACCCTTTAACAAAAAGCGATAAAAGTCTACGTACCATCTTTTGGAGGTCCACCGTACTAATGCGTCCCGCTTCCTTCTTCATCTGCAAGACGCCCTTCTGGGCCAGATTGAGGTAGGCCTGCAGATGATGCCTCATCATGGCTAGTCTCAGCACACACAGGAGCAGGATCACCCACAGACGCAACGTGTCGTATGTCTTCTCAGACATTCTGAAAGCAGATGAACTGGAGTGACACACTGAATCAACCCAAACCTTAAGTTGTGACTTGAGGAGAATTACCAGAAGCATCACTTAAAAAGTCAACAGAAAATAACCATCACTATCCATTTTATTACTGCAATTTGATGCATTTATGAGTAAAGCAAAAATAAGGTGGGGCTTGATTGATAGGATCACGAAAAGTGATTTCAGTGCATTTCAGACAAGAATGGAACCCAAATGAGAGTTTGTAGTAGATTGCCCCATGATTACTTCCTTTTTGAAGAGAATTTCTGACCAAGTTGTGGAAGCTGAAGAACAAGTTCACCCTCAGAGCTTATCGACTTCTCATCCCATCCCAAACCTTTCTTTATTCTATTTTCTTTATTCTACGACCATTAACCGTCATTAAATTACTGTTTGAGAGGGTAATTGTTAGAAATAGTTTAAAAGACTGCATTACTGTTGTTGTTAAATTTCTACAGATTTGTATGATTTAACTTGCATTAAAACATACAATTTTTAGACAAAAACAAGCATGAAGGTCCAGCCCTCAACCTAACTCTTAGTGGGGCGTAAGCACATAATACAAAAAATGTTTCAATGAGATTATACTCATTTCCCATGACTTTGTCACCAATTCCTTCACAGCATCAAATAAGGCCATTTCAGAGGTAGAACAAATTAATTATAAATAAAACTTATAAATGATTTTCATGAAAGATTACAAAGACATTCATTTTCATTTGAAAACTGTGTACTAAGGAATACAATAATACAAGGAATGCGTATTAAGTAAGTAATCAAGGCCAACTATGTTTTCATGTTGACTTGAAAGTGAGTTTGCTTAAGTGCATAGATGATCTTGATGAACTTTAAAACTAGTTTAATAACAATTCAACATAAACTAGTAATTGTAAAACAAAATACTCACAAAGGCACACTATCTTTCCCAAATGTGGGATTCGTTATGTAATCCTTTGTTATGGGCTTCACCCATAGCAGTACCATGATTAAGGGGGCCAAGAAGTTGATATGTAGCAAGGTCCTGAAAGATGGACACATAAAAACATCCAATTAGACATGGTAACACACAAGAGTATCAACATCAGTGGAGCAGCAAACATCGCCTATCTCAAAGTGCCACTGCTTTAAATATACCATTTCAGCTGTACAAGCAGCATAACTGTAATCCAGGCCTAAAAGAGGTCTGACTGTAAGCCCCATAGTGTCATGAGTGCAGGTATAGCGAGCTGGCCACGCTGAAGAGGATTAGCTATGTGAGATGTGTAATGCCTAACTCCTCTTTTGTAACACAGTTACCCTAGAGGCCAACCCTGGCTGAAAATGGAGACCAGGTCCATGTAGTAATACGTATCTGTTAACTTGCTGGGGATATAATCAGACACAGATGCTCCTACAAATTAATATGGAAATACTGCTAGTGGCTACAATATTTCTATATAAACTGGTTAAATTCATCTTTATGAAAATAAATGATCCAGATCTGAATACATTCAAATGTAAGGTCAAAGAAATATCCACAATTCAAACTATTACATTTCAATTTACAGTTGGTCAAAAGTTTACATACACCTCGCAGAATATGCAAAATTGTAATTATTTTACCAAAATAGGAGGGATAATACAAAATGCATGTTGTTTTTTATTTAGTTCTGACCTAAATAAGATATTTCACATAAAACATTTATTAAAATGACCCTGTTCAAATGTTTACATACACTTGCATCTTAATAAAACTTTTTGAATGTGAAGATCACAGTGAATTTAACTTATTTTGTCTTCTGAGAAACATGCAAGTATCTTCTGTAGCTTCTAAAGGGCAGTACTAAATGAGTATATATATATATATATATATATATATATATATATTTAGGCAAAATAAGAAAAATGTACACATCTTTATTCTGCTCAAAAGTTTACATTCTGGCTCTTAATGCATTGTTTTTCCTTCTGAAGCATCAGTGAGCGTTTGAACCTTTTGTAATAGTTGCATATGAGTCCCTCAGTTGTCCTCAGTGTGAAAAGATGGATCTTAAAAATCATACAGTCATTGTTGGAAAGGGTTTAAATACACAAAAATGCTGAAAAACCAAATAATTTGTGGGACCTGAAGGCAGTTTAACTGTTCAGGACAAACAAGGGACTCATTCAGATAACAACACAGTATTAAGACTTGAGTGCATGTAAACTTTTGAACAGGGTAATTTTTATAAATTCAACTATTATTTTCTCTTATGGACTATATGTAAACGTCTTTTATGTGAAATATCTTAATCAGGTCAGTACTAAATAAAAAAAAAATAACATGCATTTTGTATGATCCCTCTTATTTTAATAAAATAATTAACATTTTGCAGATTGTGCAAGGTGTATGTAAACATGTGACCTCAACTGTAATAGTAATTATGAGTATAAGATGTAATGAATTTGATTTTATAAAACATTTACTGTGTGACTTTGCAGTTGTTTAGCGTGAGGGCATCAAGATGCATCTGGGCCAATCGCAGGCCGGGGAAGGTGAGAAAGGCTCCAATGAGAGCGCAGAGCAGTGCCAGGATCAGCTTAAAGGTCAGCTTGGATATGGGGCCCCTGTAGAGATAGAGGAAGAGAGCAAGGCCTGTTCACCGCAGGGAACCACAAACCATCACATACATGGCTTAATCCTAACCCATGGAGACATGGTATACTGTATACACACACACACACACCTCTCTACTGACAAAGGAGACAGGGGTATATCAGCCATAACACTTACTGAGACTCAAGGCCTTGGTTCTCCAGAAACTGCACAGCACTTTCGGAAAAATTTGCAAAGCCTATGAAAGGAGAAAGAGGAGGATAAAACCATTGTATATCAACAGAAAGAATAAAATTGACAAAGATGGGGTGTGCAATACATATAAATGTCTATGAAAATACCGTTAGGTATTGATTCTTCAATCCTAAGAATCGGTTAGTCTATCCTGTTTTCAGTTAATGAACAGAACATTGTAGCGCACATCCCATTTAATTAATCGCAATAAGCTTTGTGCTTTGTTAATTTTGATATGAAACAAAGTCTCAGATTTCAAATTATGTTCATTTTATTACAATATTCAAACAAAAAATGTCATTTTGGATCCGTTTATTGTGAACTGACAGATCGCTGCAGCACCTCAGTTCAAGAGAACAAGTGCATGAGAATTGACGTCGTCTCCTCTTTAATACCAATTACAGCATGAATTAAACATGTTAAAAGTTTAACTTTACTGAAATCTGTTTTTGTTTCAAGTAATTGCTCAATCTGTTTTTTTAACCACGTAAAGATGCCAATATAACAACTGTCACATAACATCAATAAGACGTTATGACTGACATGTGTATATTAAAAAATAAGTATAATTTAAGCGTTTGTATACAAATCAGTTAATTTTAACCTTCAATATTATAGTAATGTAGTACCAACTGACTTTAGTGTATATTTTGCAGCATTAGTTGAGATTTGTTTCCTTGAGAGAATTTGGCTTGTACTGTACCTGATATACATTCAAAATAATTGCTACGGAACCGAATCAGAATCAAATCGAATCACGAAATTAAATATTGTAATTATTTTTTAACAATGTGCGAGCTGACATTATTGTGTAAGTCACCTGATTTGCAAAAACTAAACAAAAACACTGTGAGAGTGTAAGCGGTCACTGTGTGATGGTCTATTTTAATGCTGTTGGAATGCACCTGAAATGTGAGATATACAGGGCCATTTCCCCCAGTGTTTCATTCTAACTGATTTTATTGATTAAATGTAAACATTTGACAAAAGATGAAGGTTATAGGAAAGGGGTGTCTAAAGCTGTTCCTGGAGGGCCGCTGTCCTGCAGAGTTTAGCTGCAACCCTAATTTAAAGTAACTAGAAACTTCCAGGCAAGTGTGTAGGAGCTGGTTTGAGTTAAACTCGGTAGGAAACTGGCCCTCCAGGAGCAGATTGGACACCTCTGTTATAGAATACTGCTATTATAAAAAGGTAAAAATCACTTTAAGTGAAATATTGTCTCACAGTGTTAAAGTGCATTTCTGTCATGGCTGTGAACTAACAACAGCACAAAATATGAAGAATATAAAACGCTTTGTCCATGACAGGGCTAAATCAGCTAAGGTACCAGCACAAAAACACATTCAGCAAACTATTGTCTAATTGACATAAATAAATAAAAAAATCACATATCATTTTCTGTCAATACCGCACACACCTAGTCATAGTCAAAGTGTTTATATTGGGCCCTGGTTACAAGGTCTATGGTGAGTAAGTAGAATAGAGTTCAGTTTTTAGAAATTGCGACATACTGCAGCCAAATGCATGGTTTAAATCATAATGCAAGAATAATAGTCTGACCCTCGCTAACAATAAGCGATGTGAGTGATTCAAATCAAAAAAATGAAAATGGTCTTCAACATAAAAGCATGGTGACTGCCAAACAAGTTTTCACTTTAGTAGACGATTTTGTCAGAAATTTAACTAGGCAGCTAAAAGCTTTTCTTTTATTGTCTGCATGTAGCCACACATTCCGGGTGTTAAGTGACATCCCAAACAAAAATATGAGGAAAAAAAAAAAAATTTCCCACGTTTTTCTTGTGAGACTGGTTGATGCTTGACACTGTGAGTGATGCAATTTAAACATGCAATGATTTTAAGTAACTGAATGTAGCGTGTGTTAATTTTGGACTATAAAAGAAATCCACATTAGAACAAAATGGTCTGTTACATAACTGTAAAAAAAAGAAAAGAAAAAAAAGAAATATGCATAAAACCAATTTGACAATACTATACCTGTCTCAAGGCCAAATTCCAGGTAGTTCTCTGTGACAATAAGGATAGCCATGGCTTTCACAAAGAAGAAAAAGGCAAAGGTGATGCAGAGGGAACGCTCACCGCCCTCCTCTAGTCTGAAGTAGTGAGCCGTGAGGGAGAAAAGGATCTTCCTGAGAGAAACTGAAGCTAAGGAACATTCACAAAAGGCACATTATACCAAAAAACTGCGTTACAAAAAAATCAGATAAAGGCTAGAATAAATTCTTAGACTAATTAAAGAAATATTCCACGCTATAATAATTTCTAGATAGGTCATTTTTGTGGTTAATAGAGTCCAAGTTGGATTTCAACAGAATTTATAATATGTGACCCTGGACCACAAAACCAGTCTTAAGTCGCTGGGGTATGTTTGTAGCAATAGCCAAAAATACATTGTATGGGTCAAAATGACTGATTTTTCTTTTATGCCAAAAATCATTAGGAAATTAAGTAAAGATCATGTTCCATGAAGATTTTTTGTAAAATTCCTACTATAAATATATCAAAATGTAATTTTTGATTAGTAATTTGCATTGTTAAGAACTTAATTTGGACAAATTTAAAGGTGATTTTCTCAGTATTTTGATTTTTTTGCACCCTCAGATTCCAGATTTTCAAATAGATGTATCTCGGCCAAATATTGTCCTATCCTAACAAACCATATATCAATAGAAAGCTTATTTATTGGGCTTTCATGTGATGTATACATCTCAGTTTTGTAAAATTTAACCTTATGACTGGTTTTGTGGTGCAGGGTCACATATTATTCTCATAGACTCTACATACAAACTCTGAGGTTGGATTCTAATCTAATCTAATCGAGGAGTATCCTGACATACAAGTCTTACATTTAGTGTCACAGCAGAAGAGAAATGCATTTAAAACACACCTCATCAAAAAGCGTCAAGGCTAATTTCCCCTACGGTGAGAAATAACAAATCTGAAAAGCAAGAAAGGCGCCAAATGCAGACAGAAAACGGCTAGCTGCGCCTCTTTTTTTTTTACGATGCCTATATGTGCCCGTTTTGATTATACTGGTCTAGGGTCAATCATTCAACTTGTGGCTACGTCGTGCAAATCTGCAAGGCAAGCGGGTGGCCATCTGAGGAAATGTTTCAGTGACCATCACTTTGACAAGGCCATTTTCCCCACCACACACTCTCCACTGAGATCAGGAAAAATAGCTCCTTCCTGTCCACATTCAGCCATTTGCACACATATAGACCTATCATCATCGTCATCATCTTCATCACCCTACCAGGCACCTTCCTTCCTTCCTCTCTTTTTCCCAGGCAAATCAGTCCGGTGGGCCGTGAAAATTGGGCCTCCAATCTTCTGTGGCAGGCTGAGCTAGGTAAAGGGCAGTGGCGAGCGGAGGGAGATTGATCTTTGTGGACTGTGCCGGGGTTAATGTGTGTGATTTGGTGAGGCACTAGAAGGGGAAAGTAGCAGGTAAAAGGCAACAGGTGCAGCTTTCATCACTCACGGCTAGACTGTCCCTGCTCGGAGACTGTGAAAATTGAGCTTCTCCACAAGGGTTGTCTTTTATAAAGGATGTTTTAACATTTAGGAACTATGGACACGTTATTGAATAAAGTACTTTAAGTTTCCTACTGTAGTTCTGTTAAAAATAACAAATGGCTCACTATGTAAGTCACATCACGCGCTGAGAAACTACTGTATTACGGTCCTCATGCAACCACTTTTTAATAACGCATCAAAACACTTATTAAATAATACTATTGTTATCTATACTCTTTAAAATATTATAAAATAATAAAATAAGGTTATTTAGACTTTTTTTATCTCTAGTTATTTTCTCAGAATTGAAAGATATACACTCACAATTGTGACTTTTTTTCAGAATTGTGAGATATAAACTCACAATGGCAAGAAATAAAGTCAGAATTATGAGATTTCTTGCGAATGTGAGTTTCTCTCTCAATTCTGACTTTTTTCCTCGCAATTCTGACTTTTTTTTCTCTGAATTTTGAGAAACACAATTGCGAGAAATAAAGTCAGAATTATGAGACTTCTTGCGAATGTGAGCTTCTCTCTCAATTCTGACTTTTTTTCCTCGCAATTCTGACTTTTTTTTCTCTGAATTTTGAGAAACTCACAGTTGCGAGAAATAAAGTCAGAACTGCAAGATAAAAAGTCGCAATTTGGCTTTTTTTCTTTGCAAATGCAAATTTATCTCGCAATTCTGACTTTTTTTTTCAGAATTATGAGATAGAAAAAAACTCAAACAGGGAAAAAAGACTGATATGTTCTTAGAATGGTTTATATCTCACAATTCTAACTTAACTCGCAATTCCTGAGAAAAAAGTCAGTCCTGAGATATGAAGTTGCAACAAAAAAAAATCTGAAATGTGAGCTTATTTCTCAATTTCTTCAACTGACTTTATTTCTCAGAATTAAAACTTAATTTCTCAGAATAGTGAGTTGCTATTCTGAATATGAACTCACATTTCAGACTTTTTTTCTCACAAATGCAACTTTATATCTCACAATTGTGACTTTTGTCTCAGGAATTGCGAGTCAAGTTAGAATTGTGAGATATAAACCTACAATTCTAAGAACATATCAGTCTTTTTTCCCTGTCAAAATTAGAGTTTTTTTTTTATCTCATAATTTTTTTTCTTGTTTTTATCTCACAAGTAGGAATTGTGAGATAAAAACCCACAATTTTGAGAACATATCAGTAATTTTTCCTCTCAAAATTTTTTTTTTTTTTAAATTTCACAATTCCGAGAAAAGTCAGAATTGCCAAAAAAAAAAGTCAGAATTGTGAGATAAATTTGCATTTGTGAGGAAAAAAGTCAGAATTGTGAGGTTTTATCCTGCAATTCTGACCTTATTTCTCGCAAATGTGAGAATTTATATCACGCAATTCTGAGAAAAAAGTCAGAATTGCGAGAAAGTCAGAATTGTAAGATATAAACTCACAATTACAAAAAATTAAATCAGAATTGCGTGATATAAACTCACAATTCTAAGAAAAAAAGTCACAACTGTGAGATATAAACTCACAATTGTGACTTTTTTTTCAGAATTGTGTGATATAAACTCACAATTTCAAAAATTTCAAAAAATAAACTCTCAATTGCGAGAAAAAGTTAAATATAAAAACTTGTAATTCTGACTTTTTTCTCGCTAATGCGAGTATACCTGACCGTTCTGACTTTTTCTCAGAATTGCGTGATATAAACTCAAAATTGTGAGAAATAAAGTCTGAACTGCAAGATAAAACCTCACAATTCTGACTTTTTTCCTCACAAATGCAAATTTATCTCACAATTCTGACTTTTCTTTTTTTGGAAATTCTGACTTTTTTTCTCAGAATTGTGAGATTTAAAAAAAATACAATTTTGAGAGGAATAATTACTGATATGTTCTCTTAAATTGTGGGTTTACATCTCACAATTCCAACTTAACTCACAATTCCTGAGAAAAAAAGTCAGTCCTGAGATATAAAGTTGCAATAAAAAAATCTGAAATGTGAGCTTATTTCTTGCAATTGACTTTATTTTTCAGAATTAAAACTTAATTTCGAATAGCGAGTCTGTCTCACAATCCTGACTTTATTACTTGCAAGTTTGAGTTTATGTCACGCTATTTGTTTTGCGTGTCAGAATTGCAAGAAAAATTACAAAAAATTAAGTCAGAATTGCATGATATAAACTTGCAATTCTTTGAAAAAAAAAAGTCAACTGTGAGAAACAAGTTAGAATTGTGAGATAAAAAGTCACATTAACCTTCTTTTTTTAATTCAGTGGCGGAAACAGGCTTCCATAAAAAGGTGATTAAAACTACAAATAAATAGAAAAGAATGACCAGGGCTCTAATTACACTTACACTTACTTACTGACCCCGTATAGAATATCAATTTTAAATAAAAATCTTGATATAACAAAAAAAAAAAAAAAAGTTATGTCAACTATGCTAATAATTACAAGAAATATTTGCAATGAAAAAAAGGAAAAGCAATGCAAAAAAAGAAGGAAAGTAAAAGCTCCTTCAGGATTTCAAGCCAGAAAGGGATACATGACAAAGGCCAAGACCAGGAGGCTCCACACCACGCTGATGTTCATCTCTCCACTGGGCTCCGCCACACAGAAGTACAGCTCAGTGATGAGATACACCACTGTGGCGGCCACTGTGAAATCCACCAACCACTGGAATTCAGGAAAGTAATGCAGAGCTAGACCAAAAAAAAAAAAAACACAGACAGACAAAAAGACAAGCTTAAGGAACCAGACTTACTAAGAAGATCCTTGAAGCTCAAGGTTTCACCAGGTTTCATATAATGACAACAGGTGAGTTACCTAGTGTGTCCACTTCGGCAATGCATTTAGTCTCCAGCTGAAGGTCGATGTCTTTGGGAATAGTCATCGGCTTGTTCTCTAAGTGCCCATTGTACTTTCTGAGAAGCAAAACGTGGACATAACACATACAATAAGGAACAATGAAACACTGAAAATAGGCTAAACTAAAACACAAACACACACACATAAATCACCAAGGACATTTTGGGCCAAAAACTAAAATTAAGTGCTAGAGTGCTATTTTTCTCTATTCACTTGCCAAGTATTATTGCATAAATTGTATTGAAGATGCTTTTTATTTATGCTTTTGAATAAAACTGAATATAAAACCACCCCAGTTTTATTATTAGAAAGCACATTTTTCAAAGCACATTACTCAAAATATCTGGGCCAAACATAAATAAGAATAATTAACATTTTATTTAAAAAAAAAAGTTCAAAATGATAACAGTATGCTATTCCAAGAACTAGGCGTTATCATCCTCTGCTGCCCAGATAAGACAGAATTTATTCAGGAGCATCTGGGCTACTTTATCCATTCATTTATGATGTTTCAGCACTCTTGTAAGTGCTTCAGTTGTAGTACGGTGGGGCTTCTCTGGCATTTAACCTCATCACACAATGCAATGTGTCACATGACTACTATCTCTTCCTGGCGGTGTGAATTCTGGTTGCTATGTGAAGTGGGATGTCATCATCAGGGTGAGAAGTTCAGATGCTCCCAATTACACTTTAAAAGACACTTTAGTTTCATTCACTTTGTAATACTCTGATAACTTGTATAGGATATCAGTTAAGTCGATTAAACTGGTAAAACGGTTTCATGCTGTCATGTTGACTACCTGCTCCTCACTGCACAACAATACTGTATGTGATGTGTTGCAATACAAATTGGTAATCCCTTTTGTTGTAGTAATAATTAAGAGCTTTCGTAACAGTTAAGCCAAAAACTGAAATGTATTTTTTCTTTTATACATCATAGAGTATCATCAAATTAAATGTAATACAATTACGTTTACATTAGTGGTGGGCCGTTATCGGCGTTAACGTGCTGCGTTAACGTGAGACTCTTATCGGGCGATAAAAAAAAAATATCGCCGTTAATCTATTCTCAAAGTTGGGTTGGGAGCTGGGTCTAAACTACGCAAGATATGATGACTTTCACCTTGATATTTTAGCGCGGATGACGTATACCTAGTCGAATTGCACTGTAGGGGGGCGAGAACGAGTCTTCAACTTCTGTGAAATTACCACATCAAATGAGACGTGCAAACATGAATGCAGCTATGAAGCCGCTTCAGGGCAGGTGCGTTGCCAGATCCTTTTTACTGGGGCATGTGAGTTATAATTTACTTTGATAATCCCGAAATAAAGACATTAAACTATATGCAACAACTGAATTGACGCTTCTAAAAGCAACGCAGTTTAATGGAAGACTATGCACGCAGAAATCCATGCACGTGCGCGTCTGTGTATTTAACGGCAACGCGCACGTCGTGCAGCCTTTTGCGCAGAAGTACTTGGTTACACAAGTTTGTATAGGTAATTATGTTGTAAATGCAATTGTCAAGCAGTTTGTGATGCATTTTGGAAACAGGAGATGAGCGCCTGGTCTAATGCGCCTGATCTAATGCGCCACCTGGCCCGTTCTCGAAGACTTACTTTTAGTCATTATTTGGGTAGCACACATATTCTGAATGCCTTCAGCAGAATTCAAATTAGCCATTTTAATCTAGATTAATATAGATTAATTCCAAGATTTAATCTAGATTAAAAAAATTAATCTATGCCCACCCCTAGTTTACATACATATTGCAGAATCAGCAAAATGTTAACTATTTTACCAAAATAAGAGAGATCATACAAAATACATGTTTTTTTTTTTATTTAGTACTGACCTGAATAAGATATTTCACATTAAAGCCGGTGTACATATAGTTCACAAGAGAAACTTATAGTTAAATTCATAAAAATTACCCCGTTCAAAAGTTTACATGCACTTGATTCTTTATACTCTGTTGTTATCTGAATGATCCACAGCTGTGTGTGTTTTTTTTTTTTAAGTGATAGTTGTTCATGAGTTGTGCCTGCTGTTCTTCAGAAAAATCCTTCAGGTCCCACAAATTATTTGGTTTTCCAGTATTTTTAAATTATTTAAACCCTTTCCATTGATGACTGTATGATTTTGAGATCCATCTTTTCACACCAAGGACAACTAAGGGACTTGAGGTTCAAATGCTCACTGATGCTCCAGAAGGAAACAGTGCATTAAGAACCGGTGGGCGAAATCTTTTTAAATTTGAAGATTTTACTTATTTTGTCTTCTGGGAAACAAGTAGCTTCTGAAGGACAGTAATAAATGAAAAAATATATGATATCTAGGCAAAATAAGACAAATGTACACATCTTCATTCTATTCAAAAGTTTTCACCCCCGGCTCTTAATGCATCATTTTTCCTTCAGGAGCATCAGTGAACCTTCTGTAATAGTTGCATATGAGTCCCTCAGTTGTCCTCTGTGTGAAAAGATGGATCTCAAAATCATACAGTCATTGTTAAAAAGGGTTCAAATACACAAAAATGCTGAAAAACCAAAGAATTTGTGGGACCTGAAGGATTTTTTGAAGAACAGCGGACAGTTTAACTGTTCAAGACAAACGAGGGACTATAATTATAACTAAAAAAAACATAAAAAAAAAAAAACAGCTGTGGATCATTTAGGTAACAACACAGTATTAAGAATCAAGTGTATGTAAACTTTTGAACGGGGTAATTTTAATAAATTCAACTATTATTTTCTCTTGTGGATTATCTGTAAACCGTCTTTTATGTGAAATATCTTATTCAGGTCAGTACAAAATAAAAAATAACATGCATTTGTATGATCATTTTTATTTTGGGAAAATAATGAACATTTTGCAGATTCTGAAAGAAGTATGTAAACTTTTGACCTATATTGTTATCGTAAAATAAAATTACTCATATCATGATATAAGATTTTGGTCACATTGCCCAATAAGTTCAAATAAAATAAAAAGTTAATTTCTTTACAGTCCCTTTTGATCAATTTAACATTTTTAGGACCTTTAATTATTAACACTGAAGCTAAATGTATTACACAATTTCATTTATTCACAATGATGAATTAAAGCAAAAGAACAAAACTGAGAAGCAGGTATCAACGTGTGGGATCTGCAACTTTGTCCGAAGGACAGCAGATTTTTCGCAGTCCTAACTGAGGGCTCTGTCTCTATTGGAAACCAAACACCAGAGTTTGCACATTTTACTGGGGATTAGAGGAGCCCTCCTCGCTATTGAAAAAGAGCTAAATCCACACAACGTTCAAATCAAACATATTTCCACCCATCTCTAATGCTGTCTGCATGACAAAGAATAGAGAAATGAATGTCGGGCTCTGCTGGGAACGGTGGGATATTGGAAAGGGGCACAGGCCTTAGCGTGAGCGGGTCTAGTATGCAAGCTTTCTGCCCCGTGGCTCCAAGCCAGCTGAACCTGAGATTCTTGGACTTCTCCTCCGGGTCTCTGTTGTTTACATAGGTCAGTGTGCACAATGGTGTTCAGCACAAAAGCACTGTGGGCATGGTAGTCTCTCCGCACTGGATTGCGGCATACCTGCCTGACAAAATGGCCCAAGAGCTCCCTGCAGAGCAGAAATGGGCTTTTGTCTGAGAACAGGAGGTAGGTATAATAGAACTGACTATCAAACCTAAGCTGCTAGACACAGGCTAGTCTACCTTTTCAGGGAATTAGCATTGTATGCATAGTCCGCTGCAGAATATGGGCAACAAAGCTGCTTGATTTTTACCACTTTGTTGTAGCCACAAAATGTTCTTTCATAACCAAAAGTCAAATGTGCACAGATTCAAAGAAAAGTGAAAATGATGCTGTGTTGTACCTGTCTTTCTTGCTCTTGCCTCCTTTCTGTTGCTTTCCAGCTAAAGTCCTCAGCTCATCTTCTGTGGGGTGCTGGTACCAACGCAGACTAACAAGACAAGAAACAAGTATATAACCATCTCTGAAATACAAATATCTCTAAAAAAAAAAAAAACCCTTAATTTCCGATTTCATCATTCTTTCAAAAATAATTCTCTTATGTCCGCCATGGCTGTATTTATTTGATCAAATCTATAGTAAAACAAAATTTGTGACCATGGACCACAAAACCAGTCATAAGGGTCAGTTTTATGAAACTGAGATGTATACATCTGAAAGATGAATAAATATGTTTTCCGTTGTATGTTTTGTAAGGATAGATCAATATTTGGCTGAGATACAACCATTTGAAAATCTGGAATCTGAAAGTGCAAAAAAAAAAATCGAATATTGAGAAAATCGCCTTTAAAGTTGTCCAAATGAAGCTCTTAATCTATACTACTAATTACAAATTTCTGAAAAAGTTTTGATTTATTTACAGCAGGAAATTCATGAAATATCTTCATGAGACATGATCTTTACTAAATATCCTAATAATTTTTAGCATAAATGAAAAATCGAATTTTGGCCCATTTTGGCTACTACCTCAAATATACCCGTGCTACTTAAGGCTGGTTTTGTGGTCCAGGGTCACATTTGTTATGAAATATTAAAAAAAAAAATTCCAAGCTAAATTTTCAGCAGCCATTACAGTCAATGTCACATGACTCTTCAGAAATCATTCTAATCTGCTGCTGATTAAGAAACGTTTACTTTTTTATTAATCTGTTAAAAACTGTAGAACTCCTTAAAGGAGTAGTTCACTTTCAGAACAACAATTTACAGATAATTTACTCACTCCCTTGTCATCCAAGATGTTTATGTCTTTTTTTCTTCAGTTGTCAAGAAATTATGTTTTTTGAGATAAACATTTCTGGAAATTTCTCCATATAATGGACTTAAATGGTGCCCCGATTTTTGAGTCTTCAAAATGCCGTTTAAATGCAGTTTAAAGGCAGCTTCAAATGGCTGTAAACAATCCCAGCTGACGAAGAAGGGTCTTGTCTACCGAAACGTTTGGTCATTTTCTTAGAAAAATATATTTTTATATACCTTTTAAGCACTGAAACTCGTCCAGCACTAGGGCATTGTTTACAGCCATTTGAAGCCACATTTAAACTGCATTTAAACAGCATTTTGAAGATTCAAAAATCAGGGCACCATTTAAGTCCATTATATGGAGAAATTCCCAGATGTGTTTATCTCAAAAAATATAATTTCTTGACGACTGAAGAAAAAAAGACATAAATATCTTGGATGACAAGGGGGTGAGTAAATTATCTGTAAATTGTTGTTCTGAAAGTGAACTACTCCTTTAATACAATAGGAAACATTCACTTCAATAAATAAAGGGATAGTTCACCCAAAAAATTTAATTCTGTCATTAATCACTCACCCACATGTCGTTCCAAACCCATAAGGCCTTCATTCATCTTCAGAGCTTCAGAAATTAAAATATTATTGATTAAATCCCGAGAGCTATCTGACCCTTTTTGTGTAGAAATTGTTGAATAAAATTGTTATTTTTGTGATCTTTGTGCACAAAAAGTATTATCATAGCTTTATAAAATAAAAGTAGAACAACCGATGCCACATGGACTGTTTTATCAATGTCCTTACTACCTTTCTGGGCCTTGAACGTGGTAGTTGTGTTGCTGTCTATGCAGGGTCAGAAAGCTCTCAAATTTAACCAAAAAAATCTTAATTTGTGTTTTGAAGTTGAAAGGTTGTCCTATAGTTTGGAACGACATGAGGGTGAGTAATTAATGACAGAATTGTAATTTTTTGGTGAACTATTCTCTGTTATCATTTACTCTCAGTCATTTAGTTTCATACCTGTATGACTGGCTTTCTTCCTCGGAACAGATAGAAAAGCTATTCTGAAGAATGTTTATCCACAATGAAATTCAATGGGGTCTAAAACAACATGTGAGTCAACCTATTGATTTTCATTGCATGGACCACTTTTATAATTCTTTTATGGTGCCTTTTGTGACCTATTTTGAAAGTTGAAAGCTTCCATCCGAATTCATTGTAACTGTATGGAAAAGAGCGACAACCGTAGCTTTCTGAATTTCTCCATTTATGTTTCACCGTAGAAAGAAAGGCATACGGTTGTGGAATGAGGGTAAATAATCACAGAATTTGCACTTTCATTTAAACCATTTCTTCAAATTGCAAAGGTTGTTTGATGGTAATAAAATGATCAGATCTTTGGTGGCAAATATTTACCACAACCCCTTAAACTTTGTTTAGAAACTGGCCTGTCATGAGCCCTGAGAGGGCTGTACTGCTTTCAGTTGTTTTTTGCATGTTTACTTCCTAATGAAAACTTAATTATCAAAGTCTCCAGGGCAACACTTCAAGCCCTGCACTCGAGCCAGAGTTTTCCCAAACTATTTTTACAGCCAAAAACAAGCACAGATGAATTATTGAGCACATTTGGAAGAGCTGTTTACTCTAAACACATATGGCGCTAATTAAGGGGGGAAACAAGCGTGGCTTGTACTTTCGTTAGCGGTTCTCTTGGGTCTTGGAGCTTTTTGATGATACCCTTTGGTCTTACTGAAACACCATAATGATGCATTTTTGATGGGCCCTTAATATGAACAATAAAACGGGATATGCTGTGTGCGAAGCGGGGTCTGTGGTTTGTGTTTTTAAGGCTGCCTTGTAGATTAAGATGCCATTTTAGGTTGACCATCAAGAGGGATGTCAGAGCGGCACAGTGGGCCGTACTTCCTCATTACCTGCCACTGCAGAGGAGCCATCGTGCAAAGGAATAGTGGGGTATGATCTTCTGAATCACGCTGGCCATTACCATGGTAACCACCAGCTGCACACTGATCACACCCTGAAGGGAAAGAGTGAAATATTAGAACACTTTCTGATCGCACCAGCAAGAACACGGCACAGCATTCAAACTAGTGAAAACTAGGGTTGCATCAATCCGATACTCTGGATCGGTATCGACGCCGATCCAAGCTTTTTGAATGGATCGGATATCGGTGATGCGTGACCGATCCAAATTCGATACGTTACCAGAGTTTGATTAAATAAATATCAAGAAACAATAGTCTACTGTAAAAATAATTATAATAATAATTATATTATATTAATAATAATAATAATAATAATAATTCATACAAGAACACAATTATTTTAAAACATTGCCTTAAAAATAAAATACATTTAAAATCCGTTGCGCTGCTTACACAACCACATGTGACATGAGTGTGAGAGGCGAGTTCAGAGAGAACTTTTACATGCAAAGTCTACCTCAGCGCGGTAAACATGTCCCCGATTTGGAAATATTTTTCTCTTGATAGAGCAGCTAGTAGCAATGCAAATTGAAATATTTGCAAGCATCACGCAAAAGAACACAAGGACTTCGCGAACCGAGTGACAGCTTTTAATACTTCCTTTGTAAATGTTTTGTAAATGGGATGTTGTTTAATACAGCAGTTAAATAAATAAGAAGTTATTATTAAATGACTTACACTGTCTGACTATAACACTTTTGCCTGATTTTGCTCTATTTCGTCGTCAAAAGTGGTCTGAAACAAGTCACAACTGAGCTGCTCCGCATCTCCATTCAAACACAGCGGTGTTTCGTTTATGAATGATCGTGCGTTTTTAAACAAAACTAGTGAAATGATTCAATTTCCCATTCAAACAGAGAGTCACTTGCTTTAATACTGAATGAACCATCCGTTCGAACGAATCAAATGAATGAAATGATTCAGTAATTAAATCAGTGTCTTGCCGCCATCTGCTGGCAGATCTGTTCAGTTATTTAAATCTGTAATATTTCTGTTTTCAAAATGTTATTTTTAAAACATTAATCTTAATATGAATTTATGAATTTGATTGCACTCATGCATGTATCTCTTTTTCCCCCTTTTTTATCCAACAATGTGCAAGCAGATTTGGTATTTCTTTCTTTACCTAAAACAAATAAATCTTAATGACAAAGTGAATTGTATACACTCTTTAGTTTGGAAGGTAAAATACCCCCACTGATATCGGCCTGGTATCGGTATCAGGCGATACTCAGAATTTTTGGTATCGGATCGGATCGGTTTTGAAAAAATGGTATCGTTGCATCCCTAGTGAAAACCTAGTAACTAACCTGAACTGCCATTTTGGCAGGCTAGAAAATATGATTTCGAAACCAAAATTACTCCAAAATAATTCCAAAAGAGTACTCCAAATACTTCAAATTTTCCTCCATGTACAGAATGTCCACAGAGCAATGAAAACAGCAAGGAATTCGGTGCTGCAAAGGTAGTAACCTTTGCAAATGATGTTGACTTCCCCAGTCAATCACCTACTCTGTAATTGCCTTAAACACCCCAGCATCAAACTATCCCAGCTACAGCGTGGGAGGACCGCTGGCATCAATGGGCAATCTCACCATCCACGCGTGTAAGGCACAGTGTCCTGCCCCTGTGTCGAGGAGACGGTGATGTGCATTCAAATGATCGCTGATCCGCACAAATTGCTATGTGCCTAGCTAGCCATTTCAAAACTCGCACAAAAGAAATTTACATGGCAACATGGCCGGCGTGTCACTCAGGAAAGAGGAATCATGAATCAAATTGTACAGCAATTCAATCACAAGACAGAAAACTAGAAAATTATCAGAACTATTCTGTGATAACATAATTTTGCAAGGTTGACTTGGTGAATTCTGGTCCATGACTTTGGAGCCTAATTGTCAAGACATGTGGTGTATAATAGTGCCATGTTTTAGCACAGTTTATTTCTGAACACAACAAAGCAGGAATATTAGGAATAGCCTGGTAAAGCCACATAACAGCTACATAAACCTTTTTGACTCCAATTTCGATTCCCCATTTTGTCCAAGACAGTAAATATAAACAAACTTAAAAAAAAAAAAAAAAAAAAAAAAATCTGTCATTTTAATTTTTGTATGTTAATATGAAAATAAGTTGCACCTGAATACAAGTCAAACCGGGTCAAACTGCAAAGCTAAGAGAAAAAAACAAAAAAACAGATAAGTCGCATCTGTGTATATCTTACATACGTGGTCGCAAAAATGTATCGTTTGCACGGGTTTTTAATTACTGCAGTTTAAAAACAAGTGATTTTAAAGGAACCGTATGTAGGATTGTGGCCAAAACTGGTACTGCAATCACTTTCAAAATACTGTAGAACGGTGTATCCCCTCCCGCTCCCCCTGACTCGAGGTTGCCAGCTAAGCTGCAGGAGTAGGCTGCTAGTGCTACAAGGAGCTTCAACGGCAAGTGACGAGTCCTACACAGTAATTTGTTTTTCTTCTGTTAATTATGTTTATGCTTCACAAGAGATGTTTTGCGAAGTAATTATGTATCGCAAAAATTTACAGATGGCGATTAGCCAAATATTTCGCAAAGATGTACTGTAATACCACATTTCAGTCGGAACATAGATTGTTTTCATACCCTCCTAGTGGTGCGATATAAAGCTTTTTATGAACGCATTTAGCACTGCCGACCGTGGAAAATCCACTGTGTAGCCTACGGAGGCAAAGTTAGCCAAACATAGATGAATCTTACCTGTCCAGGAGAAAATCAGCAATGTTGGCGTCTATCTTCAAATTCTTCTCCGTTTTCAGCCGTCTCCATCTTTCAAAGGCATCTCCTATACCAATCCTTGTTTTATTTCGGACTTCGTCACGACGTATTTCGGATTCATAACGAGGTCTTTTACGTTTCGTAACGTTATACATGTTTTATCCGACACGTTCGTGCAGCTGTTACGCAGCTGTAACAGAGCTGGCAACCCGTCTCACGAAACTCTACTGACTTCGTGATTGGTAGATAGCTGGAGGGTGGAGCCTCAGACCAAAACACAAAATGACAACAATAACATCAGTTGAGGGCTGCAACTCTCACTTTTAAATGACAATATCCTGGCCGGACCACTGTTGTCAGTGATATAAGTATTTGAAATGAACATGATTTCTTAATGTCTAGTGACATGTCAGGGCCATTTTATGATTAACTGACATAAATTTCTTACATACGGTTCCTTTAAGTCATTTAAATGCAATCAGAAGTGAAAGAGAACTATTTCTCTATATGCATATGCTCTGTCTGAGATACTGTTTTTGAGCACTGTCAGAGACGCACACACACATGAAGATGGTGTTCATAGAGTGCAGGAGTATCAAACGGAGTTATTTTTGCCACTTAATAGGCCTTGAGCGGTTAAATAATCTGTCAAAATGCCCATCTTTGCACGTATCCTCATGAACACAATAATTAAGGTCTTAAGTTAAAGCAAACAGCTGAAGAAAACACATATATAACAGTATATTGGACCCAGGCGGCTCTTAAAGTGACAGCAGTATGATATTCCTGCTGTCATTCATGTTAATCAATCAACAAAAGAAATAAAATCTCTCACTGCTCTTGACTAAATCACTCTTGTGACTTTAATAAGAAAAAAAAATTATATATATATATACTGTATATATGTGTGTGTGTGTGTAGTGCAGTGTTTTTATACATTTGATTACTTTATACAATGTATGTACTATGTAGCATTTCTTATTTATTTGTTTTAATGTCGTTTTTTTTTTCTTATTGCTTGTAATTAGTTTCTTATTTAATCGACTGTTTACTTTTCTTCAGTGAGCTTGAGTTTCTTTTTTTTTTTTAGGTTAGTATAAGATTTTTTGTGAAATTTCTATAGTACCAACAATTTTGATATCATTAAGACCTTATTTAAAGCAAAAAGAACTGATATATACCACTACCGTAAAATAAAATTACTCATATGTAATTTAGGGCTGCAATGATTCCTCGATTCTATTCAAATATTCGATTTAAAAAATCCTGGATTGGATTTTGCCTGTGTCGAGTAATCATCAAAATACCAGAAGTGGCATATTCCACATATTAAACCCATTTAAAAATTATAATAAAGCATAATGCTATTAAGAATTCACAAACACTATGATTCAATTAAAAAAAAAAAAATGCGATGCAGGTATAATATATGTGCTTTAATTATTTACATGCGTATTATGCATGTGCGTGTCAGACAGTTCACAGTAAATGCTTCTACACAAAGTTTTCATTTCATGTGTGGACCATCTCAACGTGAGATTTATAAGGTAAATCATTTATAAACCTACGCAAACACAGGAGAATACATAATTTTAAAATAAAAGTTTAAGCCCTAACTCTGAGTTTACACGTTTTGATGTCCATTTATTCATGAAATTACAGTGGCTGTAGCTTTTCTATCATAAAGAAATGGCCAAATATTAAAGATTAAGTGGACATTTGAATAAAATGTTTGTTAAGTCAATATTAAACAAGGATTAGATCGCACAGTAATGTGTAAAAACAATCGTCAGGCCGTTGGCGCCCTTTTTATTATTATTGCCTTGTTGCTTTTATTTATTTATTTTACATGATTTTAAAGGCTATTGTTCACTTTTTTTATTACTACAAAATATGTATTATAATTATCTGATTGCTCAATTAATTGTCAGAATAATCGACAGATTACTCGATTACCAAAATAATCGTTAGTGACAGCCCTATCGTAATGTAAGATTTGTGTCATATCACCCACCCCTAACATAGGTGACATTTTAATATTACATTAAGAAATAACGTACAATATCACTAAATAAAATAAAACGCTTACAAACACTACAAACATGTATTGTATTTCCCTCACAATGGTATTCAGAACAGAACAGGGATCCGTTGTTCGTACGTCGCTAACTCAGTTAGCTGGATTTGATTGTTGTGGATTTGTCCTGATCTTGGATTGTTTCATTCTTCGATGCGCATCTCAGACTTGCTGTTATAGTAACAGGTCCGTAAGCTTAAACCTGCTCGGGAGCAGGTTTATTTCATGTAAACAGGATTTAGGCTGCGCCCCTGGCGGGTTATGATTGGTTGAAATGGCGAGGTCACATCTGATTGGTTAAAAAGCACGACTGACGCGGACTGACTCACGTGGGTAAAGAAAGTGTAGAAAATAATTACGACGATTCACACACGAAAGATGACCACAGCCTCACACACACACAATATATATATATATATATATATATATATATATACACTAAGGTTCAAAAGTTTGAAGTCAGTACATTTTTATTGTTTTTTTTTTTTTTAAGAAATTAATACTTTTATTCTCCAATGATGTATTAAGTTAATAATTAAAAATTTATTAAAAGTTAATAATAAATAATTTACATTGTTATAAAAATATATATATATTTTGAATAAACACTGTACTTTTTAAACTTACTTGTTATTAATGAAAGAATCCTGGAAAAAAAAAATATTTGGTTCCAAAAAATATTTGGCTGCACAACAGTTGATATTATCCAACATTGATCATTGTAATAATAAATTAGTATATTAGAATGATTTCTCAAGAATCATGTGACACTTAAGACTGGAGTAACAGCTGATAAAAATTCAGCTTTTCATCACAGGAATAAACTCTATTTTAAAGTATGTTAAAATAAAAAAAAATATTTTATATTGTAAAAACATTTTGCAATATTACTGTTTTTTACTTCATCAGTCAACTATATTCTCTGTACTCGTTTCAATGACACCAGCATCAAACTTTCCCTGTAATAGGATCAACAGCTGTGATATTTAAGCACCGCTGCCATTTAATTCACAGTGAAACACTGTGAGACTGTGAGTTTCTCAGTATAGCTTTTACTATGAATAGCTCACTATGTGTGCAGCGCTAATGCAAAGCTTGCCATAAAAACTTAAATGTTAGATTTCATTTATTTTATCCCGCTTTTCATCACTAAAACAAACGCCAGTACCTGCACAGAGGCAGAGCTACACAATGACACAAAAGCTATAATGTGGTGGTCTAAAACACATGAAAGCAGCCGCATGCTTCTTTTCACTCCTGGTTACAGGAATCTGTGAAAGAACACAAGCTGATGCCAGACTACAATGTTTCCCTCACTTTAACTGAAACAGAGAGGCATCCCATTGCCATGGGAACTATACTTCCCATAAGAATGAATGTGAGACTGCCAAGAAAAGTGCTATTAAGTTGAAACAATGAATGTTAATTCTTGGTGGGCTGGAAAAAAAGTGTACATTTTAATATTCCATTTTTATTTAAAGACACAGTAACAAGTACAGTTTTATTTGTGATTAACATACATTATGAATTACATTTTATTGAGACAATAATATCTTATTTGGTATTTATTTAGATCATTTCTGCAGTTTATTTATTTGTTGTATTAATTTATCATTTACATGTAATTGGCTAATTTAGAAAACATTATTTCACTAGTTTTTGTACTAGTCATCTACTATTATCTTTACTAGTAATTGTGACCCTGAACCACAAAACCAAAAACCGTCTTAAGTAGCACTGATATGTTTGCAGCAATAGCCAAAAACACATTGTATGGGTCAAAATAATTGATTTTTCTTTCATGGCAAAAATCATTAGGATATTAAGTAAAGATCATGTTCCAAGATATTTTGTACATTTCCTACTTTAAATATATCAAAACTTAATTATTGATTAGTAACATGCATTGCTAAGAACTTCAGTTGGACAAGTTTATAGGTGATTTTCTCAATATTTTGATTTTTTTGCACCTTCAGATTCCAGATTTTCAAATAACTGTATCTCAACCAAATGTTGTCCTATCTTAACAAACCATACATCAACGGAAAGCTTATTTATTCAGATTTCAGGTGTATAAATCTCAATTTCAAAAAATGTTCCCTTATGACTGGTTTTGTGGTCCAGATTCACAGTTGAGCTAAGCCAGTGGCATCATTAAGAACTATGTCACGGCTTACTTGTATATAAAGACTTTGACGCTGAATGCGAAGAATGAGGTATTTTTAGGGGGTTCCTGAAGGTAGAGTGGAAAAACCTAATGTCCATCCAACTATCAATATTGGGATGGGACAGTTCCCCTTTAGTCAACTCAAACCATCAGAAAAGTGTCACACCCTGGACATTCTCCTTAAAAGCGTGACTTAAATAATATGGGCCGCCTCCCTTGCTTCGGAAGTTTGATCCTTCAGTGTAAGTCACCATGAGAGGTTGGGGTAGGAGAGGTAATTGAAGCAGCATGGGCCACTTATCTGCCTCGCTGGCAGTGACCTGGACAGCACAGGGGCCAAATTAGCTCTGAAGGGGGCCACTGAAGATAACCAGCAGGTCTGGAAGCTCAGTCACCATATGAAATAATGGTCAGAAGGAGAGTTGCTCTGGTAAAGTATGGATTTTGAGCCTGTGGCGACACGTTAAAATTCGAGATTCTGCAATTAATTTTC
The DNA here is from genome assembly GCF_049309525.1 of Garra rufa. Taxonomy (NCBI): domain Eukaryota; kingdom Metazoa; phylum Chordata; class Actinopteri; order Cypriniformes; family Cyprinidae; genus Garra; species Garra rufa. The sequence goes on from NC_133365.1 coordinate 15,521,771, forward strand.
TTCCATTACTCAAGTTTGCACTGATATGTTGTAGATTATTATTTAACCACCAGGCATAAAGACTAATGCCAGTGTAGAAAGAAACTGACATCAATCTAAAACTGATATAATAGCGTTATTATTATTAAATTAAATATTAATTACATGTCCTTGCCTCCAGCGGTCCAGAACTATAAGTTCTACTGAGAGTTAAACATTAATGTTTACAGACGTTTCCTGCAGATTATGTTTTAATCAGGCCTGTCCCAATACTTACACTTGAAGTTTTGGCCACTTGAGAATGTGTACATGTGACAGGAAAAATTTAACCCCACAAAACCAGACATAAGTAGCACGGGTATATTTGTAGCAATAGCCAACATTACATTGTATGGGTCAAAATGATCGATTTTTCTTCTACGCCAAAAGTAAAGATCATGTTCCATTAAGATATTTCATAAATTTCCTACTGTAAATATATCAAAACTTAATTTTTGATTAGTAAAATACAATGATAAGAACTTCATTAGGACAACTTTAGGTGATTTTCTCAATATTTAGATTTTTCCAGATATTCAAATAGCTGTATCTCGGCCAAATGTTGTCCTATCCTAACAAATCATGCATCAATGGAAAAATTTCTTTATGACTGATTGTGGCCCAGGGTGTGCAAGACTGTCTCAAGTCTGAGTATCTCATCATTTATCGTGTTCAGGAACTCCTATGCGGGATTTCAAGGAAAGCTTTCCAGTGTAAGTGTAATTTGGTGCAGAGATAAGTTTATGTGCATTTTGTAAAACATTTCCAACAGCTTTTTATCTTTTAATTAGAAGCACCACAATTCAATTATGTCACCTGTTACAAACATGGTACTACTGAACAGACATTTAAAGGTCTATTTTAAAGTGCGAAGTATTGGAAATCTAAACGTATAAATTTATAATGTTTGTAATCAACAGTTCTACACACACTTACAGTTTTCATACCTACTTGAACACTTGGGCCAAACACAGGAAATACATTATGTATGTAGTCAAAGTGCAAAGACCATAAATGTGGGTATTGGGACACGCCCACAGTTCACATCTATAACTGAGCAGGTTAGGAGTTAAAACAGGAAAGTTCACCTAAAAATTATAATTCTATAAATCACAATTACTTTCTTTCATCTGTGGACCTTAAACTGACATGTAATGCAGAATGTTTGTGAGAGTCTCCATTCATTTTCATATCACCTTTTGTTAACCTGGAAGACAAAACCAGTCATAAGATTCACATTATTTGAAATAAATAAGCTTTCCATTGATTCATGGTTTGTTAGGATAGGCCAATATTTGGCTGAGATACAACTATTTGAAAATCTGAGGGTGCACAAAACAAAAATATTGAGAAAATCTTTAAAGTTGTCCAAAAGAAGTTCTTAACAATGAATATTACTAATCAAAAATTAAGTTTTGGTAGATTAACAGTAGGAAACTTACTAAATCTTAATGGAACATGATCTTTACTTAATATCCTAATGATTTTTGGCATACAAGAAAAATCAATAATTTAACTCATACAATGCATTTTTGGCTATCGCTACAGATATACCTCTGCTACTTAAGACTTAAGTTTTGTGGTCCAGGGTCACATATTGTTATGTACATAAATACATTTTACACTGGTCTGTGACTACTTGAGGAGAAAATGATGATAACATGTTAATTTTGGGGTGGACTATCCCTTTAAAATACTAATAATCTTTAACGGTTCTAATGGCAAGAGATCTCCTGATGCCCTTCCATGACGTCATCCAGTGGAGGGCATTCTGAGGTCAAAAGCTTACCTGCACCAGGTGAGGCACACCCCACTACTAGCAAAACCATCACCTGATGTTCAATCCAAGCATTTACAACTACCACTAAAATGACATTACATTACCATTCTTAACGTTTGTTTGAAAAACGCGCGTACATTTACATCCATCCATAGGATGCAAGAAACTCAACCCTAATTAGCTAAACATCTATAAGCATGACTGCAGGCATCTATCATTAGAACGAATAAATAAATAAAACATCCTCTTGTTATATACCTAGCATGCATTAATGAAAACATAACAGTAATACTCCATTCAGATGCTGTGGTCACTTACCATATTGATGTTGCAGTGCTATGATAGACCTCAAAGCCGGCAGACACTCTGAGCACCCCTAAGCGGAGATCCAGCGGCACGGAGCACATAAGCCTATCTTACGGTGCTGTTATTTGAGAGTACTGTGTTGACAGGTAAAATGAAGACCTAAACAAACATCCCACTGATCGAGCCGCGGCTCCACTATGTTTTCAACTGCAGTAGAGGTCACGCTCAGACTCTCGGTACTGAGCTGCCCAAGACAGCCTGTACGGTTTAATGACTGCAGGAGCCCGCTAATAATAAAACATTGTTTCAGAGTGATATTTCGGATTGATTACGTACATATAGTTTCGTACACATCTACGTTGTGAAGTACATTTGAAACTAGAACGTTGTATTATTCACATTTTTTAAAACAGGCACTAGTTTGGGCGACTTAAGGATCTTGAAGGACCCCCTTCGCCGGAAGTAGTGAAAGGAGCACATGTGACGTTTTCCTACCGGTGTTGTTAACCCTGCACAGTACAGAAGACTATCAATGTGAATTCACTAAAGAAATTAAAAAATTGTGGTGCTAATAAGTAAAATAAGCGGGTACACTGAGACTAATGGGAGAATAATTGATAAAGCACTTTGGAGATTTTTATATATAAAAAAAAATTATATTGTATTTTTATATTCTATATTATATTATTATTTTTTTACCTAAGCATTTTCCTTCTTTTTCAGGTGTATTATTGCATTGTAAAACATTATTATTCTCCTCATATGTAAACAACATATAAAAAAAGAGCATTTGTGCATTTATAAATAATATAATAATATATTATTTATAAATGTAAAGTTTTCAAACATCATTCTAGTTTTTAAAAAGAGGTTCAAACTAAAGGTTATTTATTTATGCTCTAGTATATTTTGTGTACTTTTCTTGGGATTCAATAATATTTTTATATACCTTTTTGTGTGTTTTTTTAGGAAGAAAATTCAAAGGGAAAAATGCTCATTTTCAGGTGTATTATTGCATTGTATCACATTATTATTCTCTTCATATGTAAACAACATAAAACCGTCACATTTGAAAACAATATATAAAAAAGAGCATTTGTGCATTTATAAATAATATATTATTTGAAAATGTAAAGTTTTCAAACCTCATTCTAGTTTTTAAAAACAGGTTCAAACTAAAGGTTATTTATTTATTAATTCATATAGTTTAGTTTACTTCAAACTATAGTTTACTTTAACATTACTTTACTCTTCCCTTATTTACTGTATTTATGCTCTAGTATATTTTATGTACTTTTCTTGTGATTCAGTAATATCTTTATATACCTTTTTGTGAATTGTTTTCTTTAGAAAGACAATTCAAAGAGAAAAATACTGTTTAAACTGTTTCACGTATTGCAATTTGAGGGTGAACAGAGCTGTAATCTATTGGCAATACTACACAATAATCTTGTTTAACATTTAATAGATGTAGAAAATATTACTAATATAGAAGGAGTAGGTGTGTCCACACTATTGAGTGCTATAGTGTAAACAGCAGTGGGTCATATATGAATTCATCCTCGCTCCCCTATGTCATTATCACTGTGTACAGTAAACAAGATCTTCTTATCCTGTATTTACAAAAGACCTTTGTATGCGCTGATGTCATTAACCGTCAAATACAAATGGAACAAATGCCTTGTGGTGTGGTCTTATGTTTGCCTTTATTTTTTTATTTTATACCACACTTACATGTTTTATTACACAAATCTGTAGCTTTTAAAACATGATTGTAATTTTCCTACTGATCAAATCGCATTTGAATGCATTTATTTAACGAGTATGCTCCTATTAGTAGTCTCGGAACTAATTGAAAAAATAGAGTGTTCTAAAAAGAGACGCTCAGTAAAATACAAAGACGCTGTGTAAACAGCAAACACACATTAAACCAGTGGAGCTGGTGTAAACAGTGTTTTAGTGGTGAGCATTAACAAAACAATAGAAGATCCAGTGGATAGAGGAAAACCACACTATTACCTGAACATTTATATAATTGAAATGCTGAGAGGCAAAGCACCTTTTATGCCTTGTTGTTTCTTTTATGTGAATATACTACTAAAATTTTCAGATATTGATATAATGTACCACCAGCCTACATGCAAAGCACATATCTACAGTTGAGGTCAAAAGTTTCCATACGCCTTGCAGAATCTGCAAAATGTTAATTATTTTAACAAAATGGGAGGGATCATACAAAATGCATGTTTTTTTTATTTATTTAAGTAAGATCTGAGTAAGATATTTCACATAAAAGACATTTACATATTATCCACAAGAAAAAAAAGATTGAAGTTGAAATTATAAAAAGTTTACATACACTTGATTCTTAATACTGTGTTGTTACCTGAATTATCCACAGCTGTATTTGTTTGTTTGTTTGTTTAGTGACAGTTGTTCATGAGTCCCTTGTATGTCCTGAACAGTTAAACTACCTGCTGTTCTTCAGAAATTCTCACAAATTCTTTGTTTGTTTAGCATTTTGTGTATTTGAACCCTTTCTAACAATTTTTTTCACATCTTTTCACAATGAGGACAACTGATTGACTCATATGCAACTATTACAGATGGTTCAAACACTCACTGATACTTCAGAAGAAAGATCAGGGTACATTTAACTTGTTTTGTCTTATGTATCTTCTGTAGATTCTGAAGAGCAGTACTAAACAAAACAAAAAAAACATGATATTTAGGCAAAAGAAGAAAAATGTACACATCTTCATTCTGTTCAAAAGTTTACGCCCCTGGCTCTTATTAATGCATTGGGTTTCCTTCTGAAGCATCAGTGAGCGTTTAAACCTTCTGTAATGGTTGCATATGAGTCCCTCGGTTGTCCTCAGTATGAAAAGATGGATCTCAAAATCATACAGTTATTGTTGGAAAGGGTTCAAATACACAAAAATGCTGAAAACCCAAAGAATTTGTGGGACCTGAAGGATTTTTCTGAAGAACAGCAGGCCGCTTAACTATTCAGGACAAACAGTGGACTATCACTAAACAAAAAAAACAAAAACACATCTATGGATCATTCAGGTAACAACACAGTATTAAAAATCAAGTGTATGTACACTTTCAAACAGGGTCATTTTTAAAATCTCAATTATTATTTTTTCTTTTGTATTATTATTTGTTCTTTATGTAAATGTCGTTTATGTGAAATCTCGTATTCAGGTCAGTACTTAATAAAACTAACATGCATTATGCATGATCCCTCTTATTTTGGTAAAAAAAATGAAAATTGAAAAATGATTTTGCAGAATCTGCAAGGTGTATGTAAACTTTTGACCTCAACTGTAAATATTGTACAATTTATCAGAATATACACCTTCATCTGAAAAGCAAACAAGCATTTCATTTTAAAATAAAATACCCTACCATGGGTATCCACCATGGGTGAATGACTATGACTTAACAATGACTCCTAAAAGCAAACAGTTTTTTTAATTCTTAATTAATTTTGTTAAAAAAATATCCAACATAATTTACATAATGGTAATCACTGTGTATTTAAAGTACAAATCTCAGATACCTTATTTGTATTACTCTTCACATTTAATTTAATTAAAATCAGAGTAGATGGGTCCAGAGAGCCTTTTTTTGTGTGTGCGCAAAAGCTGTCTCTTTCCCTCCAGTGCCGTTGTGCTGTCAGCATCACAACACAACAAAAATATATCTCTTGCACTTATGATTAAGTACATAGTTTTCCCTTTTGAGAATATAACATTTCCTTACAAAAGTGTCTGGATTTTTCAAACATATTTGTTTAGGAACATGCCACATACCACACAGGATATAACCTAATGTCCATTAAATAGCTAAAAGTCAGAAGACTTGACTAGAAAATCATTATGATAATTGAAATACACAAGTGGCGTTAATAAATGAATCCCTCTCTTTTATTATTTGTACAGTGTGGCGGGGAATTGCCTTCATTACTATCCCTGCTGCATGCTTTATTTTTGGATGAAATACCATATCTGGGTCATGGAAGATCACAGCCAACTTTCACAGGCTTTTCTGCGTTTTATCCAAGTGGTGTCTGTTCACTTATTTCCAACTCCCTTGCTCTGCAACACACACTATGACAATACTACAGTACAACCCAACTTTTGAATATCCAGTCAAACATCCTCATTTCTACATGCCATGTTTGTTTTTTTTTACAAAAACAGAGCAAAATTACATCTTTTATTAATTAAACATGATTTGAAATTTGTGCCAGGATTCCGAGCTGTTCTGCCCTTGAAAAATACAGAGACATGAAAAAGATGTTTAGGCAAAATATCAATCTTCATTCTGTTCAAAAGTTTACACCCTCAGCTCTTAATGCATCGTTTTTCCTTCTGAAGCATCAGTGAGCATTTGAACCTTTTGTAATAGTTGCTCTTTGTAATAGAGTCCCTTAGTTGTCCTTAGTGTGAAAATATATGGATCTCAAAATCATAGTCATTGTTAGAAAGAGTTCAAATACACAAAAATGCTGAAAAATCGGTGAGACCTGAAGTTTAACTGTTCAGAACAAAGGACTCGTGAAGAACTATCACTAAAGAAAGAAAAACAGCTGAGGATCATTTAGGTAACAACACAGTATTAAGAATAAAGTGTATGTAAACTTTTCTCTTGTAAATGTCTTTTATGTGAAATATCTTATTCGGGTCAGTACTGAATAAAAAAATAACATGCATTTTGTACGATCCCTCTTATTTTGGTAAAATACAATTTACAATTTTCTGTCTCAGAATTTGCAATGCAACAGAACTGAATGATTTCCATGTTTGCTTTGTTTTTCTGCCGTCATAATTTAAACTTTGGTTTATTTGCCACTTGAAACAGTGTTGTTATTAATATTTAAAATCTTAAGATGCAGACCTGTTCATATCTGCTTTTACTATATACAGCATATTTCTTTTCTATTGTTTAAGGAAATGCAAGAGTGGCATTTATATGCCATTGTGATATCCAGTCCACTTAGAAACATCATACTCGTTCTATCAAATGTCATGCGATTTTTCTAGAGACATAATGTTATTTAAAGGAATTACACTGGAGGTGCTTTTGTTGCATGCATACACTTCTCTCAATGTAAATGTCACCTCCGTGCATTGTTGACATTAGACCCCGGTCGCAAGCCCCAAACATCCTTTGCACGAACGAGATGGAATACCGTGCACATGAATATTACGCATTTTTTAGTCAAACCACAGGCAAAGTGTAAATATTGTGTCATGTTCTGAAGAGAAACTTATTAAATTCTAAACATATGAAAGCTCATCTCTCATCAAGGGTGTGCAAACTGTAATACTGCATGCAAAACCAAAGCATTTCACACAGGCACATGACTACAGAATAGTCTTTCTTTACCTATAGTGTCCTCTGAGTGAGGCCTTTTGAACAGATGCCAAGCAGCTCTGAAAGAGGGGTGGACTGTCTCTGAGAGGGCCGCTTTGTGGGTCCATTGGGTCAGACAGATCTCCTGCTGTGAACTCCCACACCTTACAATCCATCTCTCCCCGATGGTCCCCACTCTGTTGTCTCAGAGAAGTGCCTACCTAATGGCCAGAGCCCCTTAAGCCCAGAGCTGCTCAACTAAATAGAGCTAGATCTCTCTCTTTTTTAGCAGTATTCTTATATAGAATGACAACAAAGCGAATATAGTACAATTTCAAACGGCCGTTCCTAGAAATCAAGGACTTTCAGACCAAACGGCCTGCTGTTATATGCATTAGTTTGAATAGATTCTGCCACAGCTCTGCAATCCACAAATGTGATAATTAAAAGAGAGGGGAGGGTGGGCTCTCTAGGAAAGAGAGCGAGAGAGAGAGAGAGAGAGAGAGAGAGAGAGATTCTCTTCATCAAGTAATTAGCCAGGCTTTCATACGGAGCCGCTCGCCATCCTTATTATTTTGCGTTGGGTTGATGATGGACTTACAGGGAATCACGGACACACGTTCCTGATGTGGCACGTCTGAAAAACAGTAAGATCGCGGGATGAAAGCTGTCTGGACGCAACATATTCATGTGCCGTTATTTGCATGTCCGACTGGGTCCGCCCTTCTGTCAGGGTTGCATCGTGTATCTTCTATAGAGCAGTCAGATTCATCTTTTTATTTTACGCCATCATTCGCGGCACTAAATGATAATATGCACTGACATGTTTTTTATTAATGTTGTATTCATGTTACTTCAGGTTTTTAAAAGCTAAAATATAAGTGTCAGTCTCTCTGTACAGGCCGCTTCTCTGGGTGAATGCTTTTTTGAAAGGTTTTTTGAAATTAAAAATGTAAGTGTTTTTGACATGTTTGCATTTTTGATCATTTTATGCAGTCTACTGCTTGCAATGATTGCTGAAATTATTTGACAAAAGACCAATCATTTACTTAATGTAAACAAATGTAGTCTAATACTGTTTAAAATCAATAGAGCTGGTGAAGTCTGTAAAGTCACTAACTAACAACATGCGTTTTGGTGATAAAGAGCTTGACCTTTAGGTTAAGGGTGTTTGGCCAGCATTTGACCTTGACCTCTAGGCATGTTATCTGCTGACCTCTTCTTGTTAAAGTCATATTGATTACCGATCCCTAGAGACACAAGCTCACTGACCGGTCACTTCACTGCCTTTATTCTCATTTATTTTTGCTGAAAATCTTTGTAGAAATGTGTCATTTTTAAGCACTTTGCGCTGCGTGTCTTTTATCCAGTAACCTATTTTATTGCCGACTATTCGTCATTGAAATAAATAAAAATATTAATAATGAAAAACCCAGTCTTTGTCATATTATTGAATACATTTTCTACAACATTGTATTTTCTATTCTGACTGTTTTATTTATTTATTTACTTGGTAACACTTTACAATAAGGTTCATTACTTGAACTAAGAACGAACAATATTTCTACAGCATTTATTAATCTTTATTAAAGCTAATATTAATTTCAGAATTTACTAATGCATTATTAAAATTAAAAAGTTGTGTTTGTTAACATTAGTTAATGCACTGTGAACTAACATGAACTAACAGTGAACAACTTTTTATTAACTAATGTTAACAAAGATTAATAAATAGTGTAATAAATGTATTGTTCATGTTAGTTACATTAACTAATGTTAACAAATGACACCTTGTTGTGAAGTGTTACCATTTTTTTATCTTCCAAAAATACATGGGCCTGTTTTCTTTGTTTATATATTCCATTTGGTATATGTTTGCATCATTTGCAATTACTTTATGGATATGGTTATTTATTTATTTATTATTTGAGGTTTTTAATACATTGACTTGAAAATCGTCTCAAGGTATGCAAATCATTTGTGTTGCTCTTTGTCTAACAGTTTTGAAGTACAATATTAATAAAATGCATTTGCTTCCTTTAAAATAAACTAATAATAATAAAAAGAAGTCTAAATGTGCAGAGCAAAAACCTCTGAGAGTAAAACCTTTATTTACACTCTTTACAATTCTCTCTACAATTGACTACATTATCATATTTGCTGTAATGCAAACTCATTCTGGTTCAAATTGAAATAACAAAATGTTATTCTTTTACACTTTACAAAAAGGTTCATTAGTTAACTACATTATTTAACATGAACTAAGAATGAACAATACTTTTACAGCATTTATTAATTTTAGTTCATGTGAATTTTAGCATTTACTAATGCATTATTTAAATCACAAGTTATGATTGTTACCATTAGTTAATGCACTGTAAACTAACATGAACTGTATTTTTATTAACTAACATTAGCAAATATTACTAAATGGTGTAATATATGTATTGTTCATTGTTTGTACATGTTAGTTAGCACAACTAATGTTAACAAATGGCACCGTGTTACCGTAATTTTTAATCAGGTGTTTTGCAAAACTTCAAATTAAAATGGACATAAAATTATACCCTATAAAACTCAACTCATGAAAGATTTCTTATAATTCACATATCTTGCTGTACTTTTACATGAGCATAACAGCATTGCTCGCTGTCTCCTCATCCTCACACAGTCCAGCAGCCCTCGAATGCATCTCAGTAAAGAAAAAAAAGGTTTCGGAGCACTGACCACGCAATGCGGTGGCACACCCAGGAACAACAACAAGGCGACGGTGAGGTTCTCAAGGAATAGTTTGTGTCTGGCCATGAAGTGGGGGCTGGAGCGTTAGCATAACAAAGGCCCTAGAGCATGTGAACTTGAGGAACCTTTCGACCCCGCAGCTCGATGTTTGAATGGCGCTAGGGCCTCCTCATAGAGCTCCTCCACCACTCTACTATTCGTGGCTAAATTGTTAATCAGGGTAATTTAATAAACTTTTCAATATGCCTCCATCTCTCATCAGGAGAGGCATTCACAGCCTCTGGTCCTCTTTCACACACACACATACAAAGCTTGCTCTCTCTTTTTATTTAGTGGGTTCAAATAGGCAGCTGTTGCTCAGTGCAAATGAAACGCTGGAAGTGTGTGTGGCGGCAGCGTAGTACCTCTGTACATCAATGACATAAATAACATCACAATCAATCACTTACGGCCATCATGGCACTGGGAAATTAATCAGGAATATCAAGTGCAATGCATTTTATTTTGTTGCTATTTACTAGAAAAAAAAAACATTTGAATGATGCATTGTTGTTAATGTATTTTCTCTCTCTCTCTCTTTCTCTAAGGAAAACATTCTCAATTTAACACAAGTCTGACATCTGTGTTAACCGTCGGCGATGATTCTCGCTCTCTATCATGCTATAGCTGTGTGAACGTCCTCTAAACCAGTCCGCTTTGATAACATCTCAATCCTTGTCTTTTTCTCTTATATATTTTGAGTCTGTTGCCAATATGTTAGCTCTAAAGCTAGTGATGTCATGTTTAGGTGTGTTTGTCATGGTGGGGTGATGTCAGTGCAATGACGGTGTGTGTGACTCAGAGCGTAGGCTGTGGTATATGAGTAACAGTGAAGGTCCAGCTCTGTCTTCAGACCCTCATAAATACAGTATGACTCAATCCTCCAACTGAGTCCAGGTTGAATTGTATATGTGTGCATGCGCATGAATGTGAGACTGTCCTTAAGACAGCACTTTTAGATTTGTAAAAAGCCTGTGTGCAAGTGGAGACCTCTAGGGTTCAGTAACTCAGCTTCTGTGATAAAGATGCAAGGCCACATCCATCTGTAAAGATGTGTACTTTTATGTATTTAGCAGATATTTTTCTACCCAAGTCAGCTGCAAAATAAATAAATAAATAACAATTCAAATGAAATACCATTATATGCAAACCTCTATGTAGCTATAACCATTCACAATAATACACATATATACTCTCTCCCTGGCCTTCAGCTGCTCCACATATGTGTCCCTGGACCACAAAACCAGTCATAAGGTTAAATTTTACAAAACTGAGATGTATACATAATATGAAAGCTCAATAAATAAGCTTTCTATTGATGTATGGTTTGTTAGGATAGGACAATATTTGGCCGAGATACAACTATTTGAAAATCTGAAAGCTAAGGGTGCAAAAAATCAAAATCCTGAGAAAATCACCTTTAAAGTTGTCCAAATTAAGTTCTTAGCAATGCATATTACTAATCAAAAATTACATTTTGATAGGTTTGCAGTAGGAATTTTACAAAAAATCTTAATGGAACATGAGCTTTACTTAATTTCCTAATGATTTTTGACATAAAAGAAAAATCAATAATTTTGACCCATACAATGTATTTTTGGCTATTGCTACAAATATACCCCAGCGACTTAAGACTGGTTTTGTGGTCCAGGGTCACATATATACTAATCATATATGTAATCATATACACATGTGACCCTGAATCACTAAACCAGTCATAAGGGTTGAGTTTTTGAAATTGAGATTGATAATTGAATTGAGATTCAATTAATACATCTAAAAGCTGAATAACTACGTTTTCTATTGATGATTATTTGAACCATACAATATTTGGCCGAGATACAACTATTTGAAAATCTGGAATCTGAGGGTGCAAAAAAAATCTAAATATGGAGAATATCGCCTTTTAAAATTGTCCCAATGAAATTCTTAGCAATGCATATTACTTATCAAAAATTAGGTTTTGACATATTTACAATAGGAAATGTACAAAATATCTCCATGGAACATGATCCTTACCAAATATCATAATTATTTTTGGTATGAAAGAAAAATTATAATTCTGACCCATACGATGTATTTTTGGCAACTGCTACAAACATACCTGTGCTACTTAAGACTGGTTTTGTGGTCTAGGGTCACATATATAAATATATGAATGCATTTATAGACTTCCTCACTCAAAACACTGGTTTGTCTTTCAATTAACATTTTTAGAGCACTATGAACTGAGACCGTATTGCAGAATTTACTGTATAATGTGAAACGTCATGGAATTTGCCAAATTTTCATATTGAAAATTTTCAATATATGAGGATATGAACACATAAAAATAATCGCTAGAACTGCTCTGAGAGTCACTTCATGCGCATTTTATCATTTCTTTTGAGAAAAACTATCTTCATATCATATACAAACACGGTTGCCAGGTTTTCACAACAAAACCCACCCCATTGCAACTCAAAACTAGCGTAAAACTATCCCAATTGTAATTTGAAGGGGGTCTCCGATTAAAAATTGCATTCCAAGAAGTAAAATACACATTTTTCACAAATTTCGCATTCCAGGGGTTAACCCGCGGACATAAAAAACAACCCGCAGCAACAGTGTTAAAGTAGCCCAATTCAGCAGTAAAACCACGGACTTGGCAACACTGTATACAAACAAAAACTTTAAGGATTTCACAGCAACCCATCAAAATAAAAGTTTGATTTAACATGAGGAAACGTTGACAGAAATATATTACTTAAAGTAATGATACTACTACTACTACTACTACTAATAATAAAATTGTTATTAAAACCTTATTTTTTAAAGAAATATGTACCTTTTTAAGAAAGTTTTTTTTTTTAATGAAATCAATTAATTACAGATGCTTTTGATTATTAAAAAATAATGTAGCCATTCAAATAGAATCCAGAAAATTAATGGAAAACAGATTTCAATAAATATAAAACTGAATTTGAGAAAAAAAATTCACGTGTCTAATTTTTTAACTTTTAATAAATTTCTGCTAAATTGCTAAAAAGTTTCATGATTTCAATTATTTAGACATGCTTTTTGATTAATACAATTTAAGCTAACCATTAAATCAGAGTCTAGAAAAAATGAAACAGAAAAATGAACACCACAATTTGGGAACAAATAAAACAGATTTCATAAGGCCCTACATTTTCCTGATTCTTTGTTGTGTTATTATGAGCTGGGTATTTATGCATAGTATTTTATGTGCAAAATATTATAGTTATATAAAATACATTTTTGCATTATGCTTAAATTCTTTTTTTGGCACAAAAACAAGCAATTTATATGGACTTTTCATAGACATCTCTGGTAACACTTTACAATAAGCTGCCATTTGTTAACATAACTTAATGTATTAACTAACATTAACGAGCAATGAACAACTTATTACACAATTTATTAATCTTTGTTAGTTTTTGTTAGTTAGTTTATGTTAATTCACAGTACATTAACCAATGTTAACAAATAACTTTTGATTCTAATAATGCATTAATAAATGCTGTAGAAGTATTGTTCATTCTTAGTTCATGTTAACTAATGTAGTTAACTAATGTTAACTAATGAACCTTATTGTAAAGTGTTACCACATCTTTGGTCCAAATGCTGGTCCAAAATTGGAAAAATACAACATATTTTTGTGATATTTATAAGGTAGAAGCTGGCTGAAATTTGCACAATGCTTCAGGCGATGCAGACATGCATGGAGAGGATGGAGAGCTATGCTATATATACACACAGAGATATCACACACACGCAGACAGATATTCTCATGGTCTAAGGGTAATTTGCATCAGAGTTAGCCATGGTAAGGCCTCTCTCCCACATATGAATACAGCCATAGTGGAACGGGGATGGCAGACACTCCCTCATGGGTAATACAAGAAGGATGTGAGCGATCTGCAGGTGTCTGTCGTAAAATCCACAACCACATTAAACATCATCTGCTGTCGTCTACTGCATGTTATCATAACCAAAGATGCAATTGTTCCTATTAAATACAATTATTTCACAGGGGATAAAGTGTGATATAAAGTTCTGTCCTATATATATATATATATATATATATATATATATATATATATATATATTGTTTTTATAATTATTCTTTTTTTGAACTTTTTTAATGAAGCGATATTTAACTCTGAAATGTCCCACATGGCAAAGAATTTCAGTCTCTGATGGTTTATTCAATTTTTTTTTTTTTTTTTTGATAGGGACACATGGCTGAAGTTCAAGTTGAAGGCTTCAGTGAGTTTAGCCGGGCGACATTTGGCGTCTGACTAGACAAGTAGTGAAAGGCAATGGAAACAAATGAAGGATGGGTCTCTAAGGACCTCCACCATGGTCTGAACACTGGGTGAGGGGACTTTGTCTAGACCAAACCTCCTTTGTGAGTCCCCTGTGATCCCCATGTCCTGTCTGAATGGAGGAACTTGACCCTAGGACATAGGCTAGTGACAGAGATACCGAATCAGCGCTTTCATTTATTTGAAAATATCAACTTAAAACCTAAGAATCACAATCACAGCTATGTACGATTTTAGAGATGAGTTAAGATTAGTCTCAGATCTATAGAAGAATGAGTTTCTGAAGTATGTGAGATGTCATTTGTTCTTTGCATATTAATGTTTGCATCTCATGAATAGAATCAAATAGCTGTTAAATTCAGCGAGACAGCGATAGTCTGCAGTCTGGCTGATCCACGGTCGTAAGCCCACTGGATAATGGACAGGGACACTCATGGATAAGTTTGGAGTGGCTTCAGTGAGAGAGGGTTTTAGGACCCTATTATTTTGGACTGCAATTATACATGTATGAATGATGAATTAAATTTAGATGATTTTCAATTCTCTAATGGGTTTTAAGGACAGCGATTTTAATCGTAATACGAGATTGGGCATTTTTACTCGTACAAAGGCTAATTAACAAATGTCTCAGGCATGTTATGTTTTTCTTGTGCAGAAGTACTAAAGCAACTGATGAAGGTAATTTCTTTTTTTTTTTTTTTGTCTTTTACCATGCCAATTATATTGTATTATTGTATTTTTAATGTTCGAAAATGAATAGAACAGCCAACACTAAAAATCCTATCATCATTTACTCAGCCCATGTGTCTTTCCTTCTTCCATGAAACACAAAAATACATTTCGAAAATGATACTGGTCAATCCTTTGCATTTAATTACAGTGAATGGGAAAAAGTACTTAAAAAGTCTTACAATTGCTTTGTGTGAGGAAACAAGAGTGACTATTAAATGAAAATGTATGTGCTCATCAGACAAAGAGCGACGTTCAATTTAATTCAAGCATCTCTTTAACATATACTTGGCTTTAGAAATCATTATCAAATCAAAACCCTTAAAATAGCTGTTTTAAGAATGCCTTTTCTTTTTTTAGTTCCTTTTCAAACAGAAATCATGATGAGGTTCAGTGTTTAGTCTTGTCTAAAGAGGTTTTCCCACTCTATGTAACATGTGCAATTGAAATATCTGTACAGGGAAAAAAGGACAACATAAACTTGCCCTCTGTTTCGGTCTTTCATCACTCAGTTTTGTTAGGACTCATGAAAGAATAATGCTTTGACTGTTGGTTCTGTATCATTCTCAAAAAGCAAAAAGGACTCCACTTGTTTAAACCACACTGCCTCAAGGCATGCTGGGAGAAGAAAGCTGCTCTCAGAGCAGTGGGATAGCCAGATATAATACAGATACTAATGTTAGATATATATAGTCCAAACACATTATTAAAACACTTTCCTGAGCCATCCACAGTCATTTTCGAATTTCTTATTTTTAATTGAGATAAATATAAGTTAAACTGAAGTCAGAAACATGATGTTTCTATCAAGTGCTTCGAAATAATCCTTTCCTATGCTTGTTAAAATCTATAATTGCGTGCCTCCCCTCACAGCTGCTTATTTTCCAGATATTCAATTGTTGTTTACCGTGGTCTGTTAGCCTATTTTGTGTGGCTTGTCACAGTCCTCATAAAGACAGTGGAAATATGACAGCAGTGAACTCAGCAAACCAGAAATAAATCACGGAATGCAAGGCTTCAGCTAGCCTGTTATTGACCAATATAAACATTTTACACTCACCAAGTGTGGTTTTGTAGCAATAAACATCCATGTTACTATCAATGCAAACATGCAGAGTGAGAAAAAAATTAAACTGTCCTTGTGTGTGAGCTCAGCTCAGGCGTCTTGTGCATCTCAAAATCCATACACGTCAGCGTCACATTAGCTAAATTTCGCGGGCAAAAAGGTCTATTGTGTATTGTCAAATAGTGCAGCGATGTATGCACTGTTCACATAGAATTTACTGTATGAATCAGACGGACCAACTTGAACCCGTTGCAAAATCTACGTGGAGAAAACTTCAATCCACAAGCCTTCCAGTCAGTTCCTTACTTTTAACGTGAGAGCGATCAGCGTCAGCTATTTATAGTTATTTTAGCTATAGAAAGAGTCTGTTATGCTGTTTATTTGTTAACACAATAATAATCACGCGGGTTTATAGCGTAGGCAGTTTGTCCATTTACTTAACTTTGAAAGCAGTCTGCTTAGTAAACATGGTCATTACACTAAATCTTAAAGGGATAGTTTACCCAAAAATTAAAATTGTGTCATCAATTACTCACTCTCATGTCGTTCCAAACAGGTAAAACCTTAGTTCATCTTCAGAACACAAATTAAGATATCTTTGATGAAATCCAAAAGCTTTCTGACCCTGCAATGTTCAAGGCACAGAAAGGTAGTAAGGACATCATTAAAATACTCCATGTGACATCAGTTGTTCAACCGAAATTTTATGAAGCTACAAGAATACTTTTTGTGTCAAAAAAAAAAAAAAAACTTTATTCAACTATTTCTTCTCTTTTGTGTCAGTCTTTCGCCCTGTTTGAACAGGACTAGTTTTCTAAACTACAATTGAGTTTCGATTCCTATCACCCGACGTATGCGATTTTCATGTACCATTTTCAGACTAAAATGTATGCGTTTATTACAGGGGTTGGAGGGTCTGGTTTATGCATCTAGGTGTTGCAGAAATCACTCACTCTGTATATTCACTTGGATTGATTACCATTAGTATAATCAGTTTTACTACAAATCCTATTGTTAAGCTATGGCTAGTACAGCAAAACCATGGTTAATCAAGTCAAGTCAAGTCGAGCTTTATTGTCATTCTGCTACATGTTTGGACATATAGTGGAACGAAATGTCATGTCTCGCAGGACCACGGTGCTACATACTGGTTAAACATAACAAAAACATGAAAAACAGTACAAGTATAAGAAAAGCAATTATAGACATATACAACAGTTAACCATCTGACTATACACATACTATAAATATAACTACAATAAATAGTTGACCTACACATGAAAAAACTGAGAATACGAACACTTTACATAAGTACTGTACATGAAGTTTTACAAAAAGATACAGTGCCTTGCGAAATTATTCATACCCCTTAATTTTTTTCACATTTTATGTTGCTGCCTTATGTTAAACTACAGTACTTAAAATTACTTTTTCCCCACATCAATCTACACTCCCTACTCGATAATTGCAAAGCAAAAAAATCGGTTTTTAACATTTGTGCAAATTTATTAAAAATAAAAAACTGAAAAGATCCCATTGCATAAGTATTCATACCCTTTTCTGGGGCACTCGAAATTTAGCTCAGGAGCCTTTATATTGCTTGTAGATGTTACTACACTTCGAGTGGAGTTAAACTGTGGCAAATTCATTTGAATGAGTATGATTTAGAAAGGCACACACCTCTCAGAAAAGGTCTAACAGCTGAAAATGCATATCAGAGCAAAAACTATGATATGTCCTGAGGTCAAGATAACTGCCTGTAGAGCTCAGTGACAGACTTGCGTTAAGGCAATGATCTAGGGAAGAGTTCAGAAAAAAAATCTGCTGCATTGAAGGATCACAGAAGCATGTAGCCTCCATTATCCATAATGGAAGACGATTGGAACAACTAGGACTCTAGAAAATGTCTGCCAGCCCCCATCCAAGCTGACAGAGCTTGAGAGGTGAAAAGGTGAAGCAAAGAATGACAGATAATTGCCAAATCCAGATGTGCAAAGCTTGTCACATCATACCCAAAAAGATTTGAGGCTGTAAAGGTGCTTCAACTATGTACTGAGTTAAGGGTATGAATACTTATGCAATGTACTTATTTTAGTGTTTTATTTTTAATAAACTTGTAAAATTTGCAAATCTGGTTTTTGCTTTGTCATTATTATGGTGTATGGGGTGTAGATTGATGTGGGGGGAAACTAATTTAAAGCAGTTTAACATAATGCTGCAACAAAACGTGACAAAAATGAAGGGGTATGAATACTTTTGCAAGGCACTGTATTAATTTGCGGTTGCTTTCGTTTTTTTTTATTATTTATTTGTAGTAAAACCATGTTTAAAAGCACAATATGTAAGATTTTTCAATTAAAATATATTAAAAAATGTTTTGAAGAATGTTTCAATCCAGAGAAATAAGCAATTTTAGCTAGTGTAAAAGACCGTGTCATTGCGTCACCTGCCAAAGATGTCATACACCCTCATTTTTCCAGTTTCATTTTGTAGAAAACGTGGAAACCCCAAAGACACTTTAATATGTTATCCATTTTATTAGACAGGTGACAAACGCACTGAGTAGCATTATAACAGAACTTTCAACGCTCAAATGTATCTAGTATGACAACAGCAATGCTTTTTCCTACATATGCAAGACCGGAAGAAGTGAAAGAGGTCGACTATGGCATAATAAAAGCTTCACTGCTTTTGAGCCGTGTGTCGTGCTCGTCCTTCATTAGCAATCGCTCCAGTGGTCTTGTTTCATTTTTACAACATTCAGTCCCACCCTGCTTCATACTACAGTGACCTTAATAAGTCTTAAAAGGAATAATTTTATGTTTATCTGCTTACCCCCAGGGCATCCAAGATGTCTTCAGTAGAATGCAAACAAAGATTTTTAACTCCAACCGTTGCAGTCTGTCAGTCATATAATGGCAGTCAATGAGACCCATGGCTTTGAGAATCGAAAAAACATACACAGAGAAAACCAAATTAAACCATGCGGCTTGTTACGATACATTGAGGTCTTAACACATAAAACAATGTTGCAAGAAACTGAATGGTATTTATATAATTGTTTTCTCTGATCCACTGCAACGTCCAACTGTCCTGAGTGCGTTCACAACAGCCGGCATGTAACGAAGAGCAAGCAAGCATAACTTCAGTCAGTCAGGCTCAAAAGTTGGGAGTCGGTGAACAGCCTGAAAATGATTTTGCGCAAGCAAACGTAATATTTTAGTTTTTAATCGGTTGCAACAATCAGGATAAGCACAAGTAATTACCATTTTGAATAGCCGTCATACACACAATCCCTCTGTGTAAACCATGAGTGATGTATACGAGCGACAGATCGCTTCCGTGTATGCGTCTACTATGCCAGAGCACGTTGACGCGTCATGTGCCGGCTGTTGTAAGCGCGCTCAGGACAGCTGGACATTGTGGTGGATCAGAGGTAAAAAATTATATAAATACTGTTCAGTTTTTTGCACAGATCGATTGTTTCATGTGTTAAGACCTAAATGTATTGTCACGAGCCATAGGGTTTATTTATTATTATTATTATTTTAAAGATTTATTTTTTGGCATTTTTGCCTTTATTGTGATAGGACAGATCAGAAATGACAAGAAATGAAGTGGGAGAAGATAGGGGGCGGGATTGGGAAAGGTCCTCAAGTTGGGATTTGAACACGGGACGCCCGGAGCGCAACGGCTCTGTATGTCGGCAACGACCAGGGTTTAATCTGTGTATGTTATTTTTGACTCTAAAAACTGTGGGTCCCATTGACTGCCATATATGACTGACAGACTGCAATGGTTTGAGTTAAAAATCTGAATTCTGGATTCTTGTTTCTGAAAGTTTCCGTAACAGCCTCAGATCCTAAAATAAAATATAGGCCTGCACTGACCACAAAGAAACCACAAAAAATACTAGTCTAGACTAGACTAGTCTACATAAACAAATTTCTGTGCAAACCTTCTGCAAAAACAGTTTTATGTAAATCACTAAGATGTTTAACATTTCACAGGCAGTTTACATTCTGCTTGCATTTTACGAGTGAAACCCGTTGCGTTCAGACTTCATATGTGGTGCCAGGCTACAGAAAAAAGCCAGAACTAAAACCTGCTACAGTTTTAGTGTGGCCCAAAACTTGTCGTTCTCAGTTTGAAGCGGGAGAGAGAAACCTCACAGGCCACTGCAACCCATCTGTGAAAATCAGTGCGGCATGTGTTCTGTCACTGGGGCCTCTTGCACAGGTAGATCTGTGCTTTGGAGGACATCACCCAGCATGCTTGGGAATTCTGACTGGCAGACAGACACTCTGGGAATATGTCACAATTCTCTCTTTAAAAGTTCTCTTTGTGCTATTCAGCCCGACTCTGCGCGAGTACATATACGCAAACGCACACGCGCAGGCGCGCGTACACCTCGTGCGGCGGCATATGCTCGGCTTTTCAGATGTATCCCTCTATTTGTCTGTAGAGGAATCCAAAAGAAGCTCCCTTTACAATGCAACTGGCTCTCATCTCCTTTAGCATGAAAGTGTGGAAAGTTTGGAAAGGAAGTGTTTGGTATCTCACCATCCGTGGGGAGTGCGTGGTGTATCGCGCCTTGGAGGCTTTTCCCCTCCTTCCCGTTTCTCCCTTCTTTCCAATAAGAATAAGATAACACAAAGACCTGCTATCGGGAGATAAAGGTGAAATACTGCGCAGTACTTTCCTCTTTCTTAAAGCGAGTAAAGAGAGAGAGAGAGAGAGAGAGAGAGAGAGAGAGAGAGCAAGTCCTGGAGTAGGTAATGGAGTTTTTAAAGTTAGATACCTCTCACTGGCCTCACCAAGGTCACTTTCTTTGGCCTTAAAAGCACTCTCACTTTATTTTCTTTTCTCTAAATTTCAAATGTCAACAAAAAGTATATTGAGTTTCATTGTTTGCGTCTGATTTCGGATCATTCGTAAGTGATTCTAAAGCAAAGCTAGCGGGGCTTTTTGTGGTTCTATGTGCTTACGGACAATTCAATTGTGCCGTGGAGTTGAAGCGGCCGGTGCCATTGTTCTGGGAAGATCTACTCTAAAACTGTGTTTCATAACTGAAGATGGAACATCAGTCATCATGGATTTACACTGGACATCAGTCAGTCAATATGCCTAATCAGATTCTGCCTCTGCCCGTCATTTGTAATTCTTCATTATTTTCCATCTCTGCGTTATAGATTACGAGTCTGAGACCATTAATCTGAAGCTTTGGACTGAAACAACTGAGATGGTGAATTCATATGTTCGTCAGATGTCTGAGAGGCCGTCTTTAGCTGCTGAATGAACTGAATGCTGGTCTATGGAAGCAGATCAACTGCTGGAAGGTTTGTGTATGCTTTCAGTCAGACGGTCAGTTAAAAATGTTCAGAAAAACACTTCATTAGTGGATTTTACATGGGACTGATGTGAAAGACACCAGACACACACATTAGGTGTTTGTGACTTTTATGCTGTTCAAACTATACATTTTATGTCCTTACCCTAAACCTAGCCTTTGTAGAAAACATTCTGCGTTTATACCTTTAAAAAAAGAAAACGATTTTTAGCATGATTTATAAATAGGTTTTGTTTTGTTTTTAAATCTGTTTTTACTATCCTAGTGGAGACATTTGGTATATCTAGGAATACCAAAATTCTGAGACCACTAGTGAAAATGTTTACACATTGTAAAAATTATAATTTAAGTAATTTTAAAGGGTTAGTTCTCCCAAAATTGAAAATTAGCCAATGATTTACTCATCCTCCATGCATCCTAGGTGTATATGACTTTCTTCTTTCAGATGAATCCAATCTGAGTTATATTAAAAATTATCCTGGCATTTCCAAGCTTTAAAATTGCATGGGTGTTTCTCTTCAACAGTCCAAAACAAATCCAATAAAGTGCATATTTTTATATATATATAACTCTAATTGGATTCGTCTGAAAGAAGTAAGCCATATACACCTAGGATGCGGGGAGGGTGAGTAAATAATGGGCTAATTTTCATTTTTGGGTGAACTTACCCTTTAAGTATCAAAAAACTGTAAAAATGCTACAGTAAAAACCTTTTATTTGGTTATTAGTTAGTAGTTATTTATGACGAAAAACTGTAATACAACTAACCCAACATTTTATATAATTTTACAGCAAAATACTGTTAAATGTAGCATTTTTGGAAGTAAAAAAGTACAACTGTACAGTTTGCAGTGAGAAACAATAAACTGACATTCCCAGAATTATCTAACAGCTCACATGTGATAATGTTTTGTTTAAATATCTGTTTTAGTTTTTGTCTTCAGTAATGTACATTTGGGTTTTATGTTACATCTTGTTGTTAAATGAATGGTTGATTACCTTATTTTAGTGTTAAATGGTTGATATATATAATGACTCAAAACTGTGTAAAACCAGATGATTCAACATTCAGCATACATGATTCAAAGAGCATGTTGAGCTTCAACAGAAGTAAGAACATTTAAGAACATCTTGCACAATGTCACAAATTTGATGCACTGCAAAAAATGCTTTTCTTACTTAGATTTTTTGTCTTGTTTCCAGCCAAAATATCTAAAAATTCTTGAAACAGGAAGGATTTTCTAGACAAGTAAAAATTTGTGTCTTGTTTTTAGTAAAAACAAGTCAAAATAAGGTGAGTTTTTGTTTAAACAAGCAAAATAATCTGCCAATGGGGTAAGAAAAATAATCTAGTTGTCTGCTTGAAATAAGATTTTTTTTCTTACCCCATTGGCAGATTATTTTTCTTGTTTTAAGCAAAAACTCACTTAATTTGGACTTGTTTTTACTAAAAACAAGATAATTTTTACTTGTCTAGAAAATCCCTCCTGATTCAAGATTTTTTAGATATTTTGGCTGGAAACAAGACAAAAAATCTAAGTAAGAAAAGCATCTTTTGCAGTGTTTGACCTATAAATAGTGCATGATTTTAAATATTTCTCCATTTTAAATCTTAGATTAGATTAGATTAGTTAATTGACTCACCCCAGTGTCATCCAAGATGTTCATGTCTTTTTCAGGTGAAATAAAATGAAGGTTTTTGAGGAAAACATTCCAGGATTTTTCTCCATATACTGGACTAAAATGGGGATCAGTGGGTTGAAGGTCCAAGTTGCAGTTTCAGTCCAGCTTCAAAGGGCTCTATATGATTTCAGATGAGGAATAAGGGTCTTATCTAGCAAAACAATCTGTCATTTTCGAAAAAAATAATACTTTTTAACCACAAATGCTCCTCTTGCACTAGTTCAACCTCACCATTACATACTCAAGCATGTGTGACATAGTCGAAAACAATGATTTTGAATGTTTTTTTTGCACTACCCTACCTGTTTGTACCAAAGTACACAGACTAAGAACTAACCACGCGTGATCTTTCCAACGTGATTAAGTAATGCGTGAAGTCGTAGACGCACATCAAAGAGCAAGATGAGCATTTGTGGTTAAAAAGTATGTGAATTTAATTTTTTTAGTAAATGACTAATTGTTTCACTAGATAAGACCCTTATTACGCAGCTTGGATCGTGTAGAGCCCCGTGAAGCTGCATTGAAACTGCAATTTAGACCGTTGGTTCCCATTGAGGTCCACTATATGGAGAAGAATTCCGGAATGTTTTTTTCAAAAGCCTTTCTTTTTGACTTAAGAAAGAAAGACATGAACATCTTGGATGACATAAGGGGGAACAATATTCAAATACAAATAATAATACTAACAGCATCTTCAGTTCTACATGTTTGAATTCAGTGTTTCAGAATGGACTCTTCAATCCCACTGTATACACATGTAATTCACACTCTCAATGCATTTTATTTCCTTTTAGTTATGTTTTCCCGTAACATTTCCTTTCCTCGCTGTTGCTTTAGTTTGTTTGGTTTGGTCTTAAGAGCAAAACACCTTTTCTGCTCCAGATACAGGCAACACCTGGCCATGACAGAGTCACATGACACTGAGGTCAGAACAACACACAATGCCTGGCTTTGTGTTCAGGTGTTCTGGTAGACTCCCATGTGATCAACTCTTTGTGACACATGCAGAAAGAGCAGAATATATGAACTTTCATTTCCAGACCAAAGTAGCTTTATTCGTGCATCTTGACCGCTTCCTGATGCAACTCAGAGAAAACAGCAAAACAGCTTTTCTGGGACATTAATACATGAAATTCGTCTTGCTCATTTTACCTTAGTCACATTATGTGGGACTAAACTGTTTCAAGAACAAAATGTGGAGTGTGAGAGCTACTTTGCATTATGCTTAATATAATACTTACATGTATAAATCAAATCCAAGCAATGACATTGAGACTAGACATTATTGTTCTTTCATATTGTGTGCGTGAAATTTCGAACAATGACAAGCCAGAGAAAACTTAGATCCGAGAACGAAAAGAAGGGATAATTGTACATTATAATCGCAGAAATATTGTAGAGGTGACATGTTCAGACTGAAGCAATAATTCCCAGTGCGGCAGTCCCTTAGCGTGGTACTGATTCAACCATGTCAAGCCTCTCAATGGATCTGAGACTGATCATTTTAATACCCAGGATATTAAATATTTCATCACCCACAGTTCAGCAAATAAATCACAAGACCTGTTCCCTTTTTTAGAAAAATGCACAATTTATTGAATGAATAAAATCTACAAGCATGTCGAAAAGTTGGACCCTATAGCAATTTCATAAAAAATAATGTACTCCACACAAGGTTCAAGGGTTATTCAAGCTACTTTGTATGTTGCGTACAATGTGTCAGACCGCACCGCAACATTAGGTCACAGTGGTCATCTTTCCATGTCGGCAAAGCTGAATAAAATGGACAACTCATTGGGTTTGTGACCTCTCGTCTTCAGCTGCTGGACACTAATGAGGGTGGCATGTGCTGGAGAGAGCTCTCTCAACCTGCAGCAGAGAGAAGAACACTTTAGAATGGACAGTCATTTACAGTCATTACACACAGAAATGTGACATTCAACAATTCAACAATTCAAATTTTATTCTGTAAAAATGACATATTGAATCAGCAGTGTAATCTTACTCAGCTGTTTTATTGCCTTTACACAAATTGTGTGGAGTCTTGCTATGCATTCATGTCATCAGAACTGGCGTTGTACTGATCTTCTTGCACTTTCATACTTTGTGCTGAGCTTGTATAACTTCTGTTATTTAATAAAGCAGCAACATAGTTTCCAACCAAACATGTTGGCATTCACAGTAGACAAAGTCTTAGTACCACTACACAATTTACATATAACAGCCGCTATATGATGTGGGCTTCTCCATCTTCCGACAAAGCTAGCTTGATGTGTTGGCGATGACATGTGCATAAATGCACGATAACGATTATGAAAACTGATAGGAATGACCATATTTTTGAATTTTAAATCATTAGTGATTGTGACAAAAAAGTAACTAGTAACTAGCCATTTTTTGGATGGTAACTAATAACCAATTGTGTTAGTAATAAGAAACACTAGTACACCCTAAAAGATGCAAGGTTATTTTTTTCAACCCAACTGCTGGGTCATTTTATTGGGTTGTTTTTAATATTTTTACCTATGTTCTGGGTAGTTTTTCTGCAGTCTAAAAATGCTGGGTTCAACTTGTTGGGTCATTTTATTGGGTTATTTTTAATATTATTTTTACCCAGGTGCTGGGTAGTTTTTTTTGTAACTAAGCTGGCTGGGTCATTTTTAATTAGTTATTTTTTTCTACCCAAGCGCTGGGTTGAACCCGTCTCCAACAAAACAACCTAGCTGCTGAGTTTCAGTCAGAGCGCGGGCTTTTTTTCTTCAGGAGAGAGCTCTCAGTTCTCAGTGCCGCCTATTTGGAGGATTTCTTCAGCTAAATTTCTGACACACCGGCACAAGAATTAGCGCTATTTCAGTGAAAAGTGATTACAGAGAATAGTTGAATACACTTAAATGAAAATTCTACTTTAAAATGTTTCATTTTTTTATTTCTAAAATGCTTGTTAAACTACTTTAATATTGAAAACTATGCTGTATTCATCCAAATAAATAAAATTTGTCTTATATTTTTGTCCACATCAGTGTTCTAGCTTAATAATGAATGTTTATCTTTTGATTATTGCTGTTGCCTCTATAATTATTAGTGATTTTTTAATTTCCAGCACATTATAATCCAGTAATATAACAATTTTTAAACAATAGTTGACTTCAATAAAACAACCCAGCATGATGGGTAAATATTTAACACAAAATAACCCAGCATATGTTCTGTCCAAAATTTACCCAGCGCTGGGTTGCCAAATAAATAGAAAATAGAATTTTTTATAGTGTAGTTACCAAGGACAGTAATAGTATTAATGTAATGCATTATTAGTAACTAGTTACTGCCCAACACTATTCTTACTTTTTTTCTTGTTTGTGCAGTGCTATTTTATTAAAACCACAAAAGGCCAGACATTAACAAGTGTTTTTAACTGAACCAATGTTCAGTAAGTTAAATTTATAAATAATTTTTTACAATAAACAAAGATTAAGCATTATTATTTCAGACAAAAAGTTATTTTCTCAAATACTTTGATAATTATGCTCAACTGTACTATACAGTCATGGCCAAAATTGTTGGCACCCCTGAAATTTTTCCAGAAAATCAAGTATTTCTCACAGAAAAGTATTGCACATGTTTTGCTATACACATGTTTATTCCCTTTGTGTGTATTAGAACAAAACAAAAAAAAGGGAGGAAAAAAGCTAATTTGACATAATGTCACACAAAACTCAAAAAATGGGCTGGACAAAATTATTGGCACCCTTAACTTAATATTTGGTTGCACACCCTTTGGAAAAAATCACTGAAATCAGTCGCTTCCTATAACCATCAATAAGTTTATTACACCTCTCACCCAGAATTTTGGACCACTCTTCCTTTGCAAACTGCTCCAGGTCTCTCATATTGGAAGGGCGCCTTTTCCCAACAGCAATTTTAAGATCTCCCCACAGGTGTTCAATGGGATTTAGATCTGGATTCATTGAACTCATTGGAATTCATTGGCCACTTCAGAACTCTCCAGCGCTTTGTTGCTATCCATTTCTGGGTGCTTTTTGAAGTATGTTTGGGGTCATTGTCCTGCTGGAAGACCCAAGATCTCGGACGCAAACCCAGCTTTCTGACACTGGGCCCTACACTGTGACCCAAAATCCTTTGGTAATCCTCAGATTTCATGATGCCTTGCACACAGTCAAGACACCCATTGCCAGAGGCAGCAAAACAACCCCAAAACATCTTTGAACCTCCACCATATTTGACTGTAGGTACTGTGCTCTTTTCTTTGTAGGCCTCATTCCGTTTTCGGTAAACAGTAGAATGATGTGGTTTACCAAAAAGCTCTATCTTGGTCTCATCTGTCCACAAGACGTTCTCCAAGAAGGATTTTGGCTTATTCAAGTACATTTTGGCAAACTGTAGTCTTGCTTTTTTATGTCTCGGTGTCAGCAGTGGGGTCCTCCTGGGTCTCCTGCCATAGCGTTTCATTTCATTTAAATGTCGACGGATAGTTCGCGCTGACACTGATGCTCCCTGAGCCTGCAGGACAGCTTGAATTTCTTTGGAACTTGTTTGGGACTGCTTATCCACCATCCGGACTACCCTGCGTTGCAACCTTTCATCAATTTTTCTCTTCCGTCCACGCCCAGGGAGATTAGCTACAGTGCCATGGGTTGCAAACTTCTTGATAATGTTGCGCACTGTGGACAAAGGCAAATCTAGATCTCTGGAGATGGACTTGTAACCTTGAGATTGTTGATATTTTTCCACAATTTTGGTTCTCAAGTCCTCAGACAGTTCTCTTCTCCTCTTTCTGTTGTCCATGCCTAGTGTGGCACACACAGACCCACAATGCAAAGACCAAGTGAACTTCTCTCCTTTTTATCTGCTTTCAGTTGTGATTTTTATATTGCCCACACCTGTTACTTGCCCCAGGTGAATTTAAAGGAGCATCACATACTTGAAACAATCTTATTTATCCACAATTTTGAAAGGGTGCCAATAATTTTGTCCAGCCCATTTTTTGAGTTTTGTGTGACATTATGTCAAATTAGCTTTTTTCCTCCCTTTTTTTTTGTTTTGTTCTAATACACACAAAGGGAATAAACATGTGTATAGCAAAATATGTGTTAATGCAATACTTTTCTTTGAGAAATACTTGATTTTCTGGAAATTTTTCAGGGGTGCCAACAATTTTGGCCATGACTGTATATACAATTAGTTCTGCAACAACAGCAAATGTAGATGTTGTGATACAATTTTTTTTAAGTTAAATATTTTTTTTAAATAAATGTTCAAAAAAAAAAAAAAAAAAACATTTAAAACATTACATTTTCTTTCACAAGTTTTTTTTTTCCAACTTGACATTTGTCCTACAATTAAATTCCATAAAACTTAAAGGGATAGTTCACTCAAAAATGAAAATTCTGTCATTAATTACTAGCCCTTATCTTGTTCCAAACCTGTAAGATCTTTGTTCCTCTTCGGAACACAAATTAAGATATTTTTTTATTAAATCCGAGAGCTTTCTGACCCTGCATAGACAGCAACACAACTAACACATTCAAGGTCCAGAAAAGTAGTAAGCGCATTGTTAAAACAGCAAAGAAAACTAAAATAATGACTTTATTCAACAATTTCTTCTCCTCCTTGTCAGTCTTCGACATGTGTTCACGAGAATACCACAACGCATACGTGTGGTGCTGCCGATGCAGAAGCCCGTGTTCTAACGTAAAAGTCCATCCGTTTTAGTTCATCTGCATAATCTGGTTCAAATAAGGCTGTCATCCTCTCTGCCGAAATCTTCAGTCATGTTTACAAAAAGTTTTATTTACAGTGTGCATCTTCTGCTTGCAAATAAGGTGCAGCACATCTGGGTTCTACGTCCTGTATCAGCAGAAAAACACACATGCGTTGTGATGCTCTTGTGAACGTGTCGAAGACTGACACGGAAGGGAAGAAATTGTTGAAAAAAGTATTTTTTTTTTGTTTAATTTGCACACAGAAAGTACTCTCGTAGCTTCATAAAATTGAACCACTGATGTTACTTGGACTATTTTAATGATGTCTTTACCACCTTTCTAGTCCTTGAACGTGTCAGTTGTGTTGCAGTCTATGCAGGATCAGAAAGCTCTCAGATTTCCTGAAAAAAATCGTAATTTGTGTTTTGAAGATGAACGAACTAACCCTAACCTATTTGTTTTTAAAATAGTTTGTTATGGCTTATCTTATCAAACTTTAGAGTCCGAGCTATCCAGCAAATACAAGCTCTGTAAGTAAAAAGCAAAAGGTGATTCTCAAAAAAAGTATTTCTTTCATAAAAGCTTTGTTATTTCTCGCTCTTTTTTGTAAGTGATTTGACACAAAGCACTAATTCTGACATTAAGCCCTCACAAATCCCTTGCTGCTCATTTAGTCCAGCTCAAGCTACCACGATCATTTCATTTATCAAGAAACTGAAAAGAACCTCGCTCTCTCTCTCTACAGCACGAGGGAAGAGTCCTCATAAGCATCACAAAGTTTTCCACACAGCTTGCCAGTTTTATTAAAAGTTGTCTAGCACTAGGAGGGATTCTGACATTCCCAATATTCCAGGCTGTCTGTTGGCAGGCTTACAATGTATTATCATACCTCTTTAATATAGATACACACTTAATCCAAGTGTACAGTTTGAGGAGAACAGATCAACGAGAAATAAAAAAATGGAGGATTGTAGCAAAATGAACTGTCTCTATTGCCCTGTCAGACTTTAAGTGCACATTCATAAGCTGAATTCTGAAATGGTTCATCTCTAATAGACTCGGGATGGCCCTCTGCCTGCTACTCTCAAGATCTTTCTTCTGAAATGAAACCTCATCGTAGGCACTACTTCACGCAGGCGCCATTGTGGATCCATTGTTTTCCGCTTTTCTGCGCTTCAAGTTTGCAACGAAAAGAAAACAACACAATGCACGCACAAGATGAAATGATGCTTTAAATTTCATTGCCTTTGAGATCCAACTCACATCCTGAAACATCATCATCGTAGATGAAATGGACACTTTTCACTTCCACCGAGCAGAAGTTTGACTTCTCAACAGGCCTTCGATTCTTCAACAAAAGGAAACTAAACCCTGCATCATTATGAAACAGGTGAATCACTTCGCGTCTAAACCATTATCACAGTACAGTACGTGACAAAAAGATCAGCAAGTTCTCAAAAATCTTCTAACAAAGAGGAAAACAAGAATGGAGTGTCCGACACATTCTTCTTCACCTTTGTTTCCTCCTCATCCTCTCACATGGTTTTTGCTTACACGTCTCCTTATAACCTGATAAGAGTGTTTTTTTCTTGTTTTGAAGAACACAGGTCTGGGAGGGTCTGTGTTTCTGCCTCCCCTCATTATTTCTTGTTTGCTGTTGGGCAAGAGAATAACTTATCCGATTCCACTTACCCCCTATAGCTTTCCCTCTCTTTGGTTATTATAGTATTATATTTCTTAAAACCTTAGAAGGCGATAACAAGCATGAGATTTTACTCAGGAGAAGACCTATACGCCAGTACGTATACTGTTAGCCGTATCTTAGCTGTTTCCAGCCTTCCTTTGAAGTTTTAAAGAGTTACTGCAGGTAGGATAGTGTGGACGTCGCTTACGGTCATGTTGGCAGCCCTTTCTTCAGTGGCTTGTTAGATTTGTCTCATCCAGCCATCTCCATTCTAAATCTCTTGTCCCAGAAAGTAAATAATTAAATACAAAAATCAAGACAACAACAAAAAGTACTTCAGCCCAGAGGAATAAATTAAAAAGTGCTTGCTACATACAGCAGGCTGCCTCAGGAGAAGCATGTACCTTTGAAGTGTGGTCCAAGATCGGCACAGATGTGTTTTTCAGCATCACTTTGCTTTTACTGACTCTGCAGAATTCATCACCCTATCTGTGTCAGATTCCTCTCAGACCGCACATTATTTCTCTGAGAAATGAAAGAGGTGCTTGAGCCACTCTTTCCAGAACTGAACCCTGCGACTCAATGCGGCGTGCGCTAACCACTCCTGCTTGATCCAACCACACTGCTGTCCAAAATAAAAAGAGCAACTCTATCTAAGAACTTGAAGGCTATCGCCTAGATATAAGTGTCCATGTGGACTAAATATTATTGATAACAGGTAAAATAAGAAGTACATTTGCAGTTTGGACCACTAAACCAGATATTCAAAGATGATACTCCGCTGAAAAGAAAAAAAGTCTACCATCTTAAAGTGGTTTGCTGGTTTTATTTGGTCTCCCAACTTGCTCGAGCTAGTCTGGATGGGTTTTGGGCACTTTATAATCTAGGACAGGGCTTCATAAACTTTTTTTTTTGTTTTCATCTAAAAACATCTCAGATATTTACCACCTGAGAAGCTTTAAAAAAATGTAACAATAAAAAAAAAAAAAACAATAGACACCATAACAGATTTTGTAATGGTTTTACTGGTTATAAAGGGATTTTAATGGAAACTGTAATGCACCCTGTTGGTTTCTACTGGTTAACTGGTCGCCTTCTATTGGAGACTTGTTAAAAGCACTAAATCCTAATGGAATATGTCCCAAACACACTACAGAAAACCATTTTTTAATGGTTAAAAGTTGATGGATTGTAATGTTTGTAATGTATTTGTGGTGAAAACCATTAGAATTTCTGTGATGGTTTCTATTGTTTTTTCTCAGCAAGGAAAACATCTGCATGATCACAGTTCTCTGATGTTAGACATAAAATATTTCATCTTTGTATTATTTTTTTATTTGTAGATTTGAATTTACAGTTTTATGATTTAATTCATTGTTAATTTTTCCACCATCTTACAAATCATCTTGCAAAACAGAAGTGGCTTCCCGACTGAACCTGGTTTCCTGACCTGAACTGGTTCTTTGCCACTGTCGCCTTTGGCTTGCTTAGTTGGGGACACTTCATTTTTGGCAATATTAATGACTTTATTGCACAGACACTATTGGAAGAGACCTTAACTTAGCTGGACTTTAACATCACAGAATCAACGATGAACTGACTTCAACTGAACTTCAACTTTTTTTTTTAAAGACTTCTGCTCACCAAGCCTGCATTTATTTGATCCAAAGTGCAGCAAAAACAGCAGCAACAGCAGCAATTTTGAACTGTTTTCTATTTGAATATATTTTAAAATGTAATGTATTCCTGTGATTTCAAAGCTGAATTTTTAGCATCATTACTCCAGTCACACAATCCGTCAGAAATCATTCTAATATTCTGTTTTCCTGTTACAAAAACATTTATTATTTTGTTAAGTTGAAAACAGCTGAGTGGGATTTTTCAAGTTTCTTTGATGAATAGAAAGTTCAGAAGCATTTATCTCAAAAAGAGATATTTTTTGTAACATACTTTCAGTGCTAAATGAAAGTATTAATTTCTATAATTTCTTTTCCAAAGAAATAAATAAATTACACTGACTCTAAGCGTTTGAATGGTATAGTGTATAATGTTACAAAAGCTTTTAATTTCAGATAAATGCTGATCTTTGGATCTTTCTATTCATCAACGAATCTTAAAAAAAGTTTTAAATATTCATAATAATAATAAATATTTTTTAAACAGCAAATCAGCATATTGGAATGATTTCTAAAGTATCATGTGACACTAAAGACTGTAGTAATGATGCTGAAAATCTAAAGTCTATCGAAAGTCTATAATTTTTTACCGTGTTTTAACATGGATTTCTTTTTAGATAGGAACATGAGAGCACCCAAATGGAAGTTAGAATCCATCATGGCAGCGCTCACTGGTTACTCAGGAAAAAGGTGGATAAAGCACTATATAAATAAAGGTGACCCGACTTGTAGTTCACTCATAAACTCAGGTTGGGAAACACCAGCTAGGCCAGGCTGAAAGACCAAGACCAACAAACCAAGACTTTTGGTTCATCACGCCTTTATTTGATAGTCAAAAGATTTTAAAGTGTGTAAATGAGTGATTTTCACTTTTTTTTCTTTGATTCACCTCTACCAGCTGTAACTGTCAAGCTGTTTTTGTCCGTCAGTGACCACTTCTCAACCCCTAGACATGACCCCTCATTTCATGTGACATAAATAAGGGAAGTCTACTAACCCTCCTTCCTCACATCAAAGAGCAAAGCACCTTCTCAGAAGCATCACTAGAAGAAAAGAAAACACAATAATTAGTGTCATGTGTGAATGAACTGCTTCTATACGTCTAGTTAAACCCGTCAAAATCTCTCTGCTCTGTTCTTCTGACCTAAAGTAAATGACGTGACCTACTTCTTCCTCCACCTACAGCTCTTTTGTTGGTGTAGATAAAAGCACCTCCTCACCACATATCTGACAATGTATAAGTAAAGCACATTCCAGTGCACAGTCTCACTCCCAAACCAACAGAGGAACACTAAAAGAGTTTCAGCTATTGTAAATAATTTACAGAATTTTTCATTCGCCCTTTTAACCCCTCAGCAAAAAGCACATTTGGCTCAGGTTAAAAATATATGCTCCACATATCCGCTCGCTGTATGAAGGCGAAACGTAACCTGGAGAAGCCCATGGTTTAGTTGAGTCCCACATTGTGCAAAAGTCAGAATAAATACAGGTCGTAGGATACAAAAACGCTAAACAAATATCGTCCCTGACCAGGACGAACTGTTTCTCCATTCAAGCCTGATATGTTTATTTAATGCAACTAATGCACATAATCACTCTCTTTTCTTGTCCCGCTGAATCAAGAGCCTTGCCCCGGGTACCCACGCTTTGGTACGGCCCTGGCATGCTGCAGTGTTGCCATGGAGACCAGGATAAACCTATGCTCTTCCACCAGGCAAGATGGGTGAGGCTAAGCATCCGTGTACACACAAACACACCCCCATCTTGGTATCTGACACCAGACAGCACAAATATCTCTTCGCCAGGGGCTCCTCTCCTTTCATATGTGTGCAAATGAATTCATGGCCATCTAAGAGCAGGCGAGATCAACCCCGTCTACCAACGGCTAACCCAATGGAGCAGCCCTGTCAAAGGGCCTTTCAGAACCGGCTAAATCTAGATAAATGCATTTAGCACTGCGTGAAACCGTATTCACAAAAGTGGTGCAATATTTTCCAATTTTTATAATTTTCATAAATCTTTTCAGTTTTGACACTGTAATTAGATATTAGGTAGTTCATATTTACCCATAAAAATTTTTGTGTGTGTGTATAGATCTGTGTGTGCTTTTGCAGGTATCCAGAGACATGTACAGTTTATCCCTCTGTTCATCCTGAAATGATTCATTTCATTAGCTGTTATCAATAATGTAACAGTGTGCTTGTTCACTTCTCTTCTCTCTCCGCTACAACATTACAAATGCACTACTACATAGAATACACTTAACAAGCAGTCCACAAACATACGCTAAAACACACACTTCAGCACACATGACCTACAAACGCTATTTATTGTAAATAAAGGAAATCTATTTGTATGCATTTATGCAACTTAAGTCAGTATTATATGTGATCATGGACTACAAAACCAGTCATAAGGGTTGATTTTTGTTTTAATAAATAAGATTTCCATTGATGTATGGTTTTGTTTGGATGGGACAATATTTGGCCGAGATACAACTGTTTGAAAACCTGGAATCTGAGGGTGCAAAAGATTTAAATATTGAGAAAATCGTTTAGATATATTTACAGTAGCAAATTTACAAAATATCTTCATAAAACATTTACTTAATATCCTAATGATTTTTGGCATAAAAGAAAAAGCGATAATTTTGACCAATACAATGCATTTTGGGCTACTGCTACAAATATACCCGTGCTACTTAAGACTGGTTTTGTGGTCCAGGGTCACATAATCAGAATATAATCATTAAAGTAAATAAATTATAATTAATAATAATAATAATAATAATAAATACTGTTGCAGGTTTAATATCTTCATCTTGTCTCATAATTTCTCTTTCCAGGATGTAAGAGCCTCTACTTAGCCATACACTAAAAATAATCCTTTGTGATTGGAGGTCTAATTTGAAGTGTCAATTATTCTTATGCAAATGCATATGTTCTTTCTCACATTTCAAAAGAGGCTGAGCACAGATGGCTACCCACAAATCATGCCACGCAAGGCAAAGCAGCCGGCCAGACAATAAGACCTTGTATAATGTGATGATGGTGTCTGCATGTCTGTCTTCCCTTACGCTGGTGGATACTCTTAACGATAGCAATGCTTTGCTGAAGGAAGAACGCAAAGTAGCTCTTGTTTACCACCAAGGGAACGATAACCTTCACGACAAACAAATCGGCTGATATGGATATATTTATGAGCATTTATCAGTAGAAGTCTAAGAAAATAAAAATCAAAGAGGTTAAAGGGGTAGTTCACCCAAAACTTAAAACTCATGTCATTGCAAACCCGTAAGACCTTTGTTCATCTTCGGAACACAAATTAAGATATTTTTGATGAAATCCAAGACCTTTCTGATCCTGCATTGACAGCAACGCAACTACCATATTCAATGCCTAGAAAGGTATAAGGACATTGTTAAAATAGACTATTTGACATCAGTGGTTCAACATTTTGGCTTTTTCAAGCTTTATCATGGCAATAGGCGGGTGTTTCTCTTTATCAGTCCAAAACAAGTCCAATAAAGTGCATCCATCCATCCATAATAAAAAGTGCCTCACATGGCACCGGGGGGCTTCTGTAGCAAATCAATGCTTTTTTGTGAGAAAAATATCTATATTTAAAACATAATAATCACTTTAATCTAGTTTGTACTTATTTCACAGGGAAGCAGCTTTGGGCGGATGACGTAGGACGTATACCTTTGTTTACAGAAGCAAAGGAAGCAAAGTTTACTTAGCAAAGGAAAAGCAGTCTCCTCTTGACTTATATCGAAATCCTTCGACATTCTTCTTTACAAATCCTCATTTTGTACTTCTAATTCCGTTGTTTTGTTTTGAGCTCTCCACTTGCGCGTCCACGTTCGTCACATCTGAGCGGCACATGCACAACGTCGACATCCTGCGTCATCCGCCCGTAGCTGCTTCAGTGTACAACAGTGAGCGAAAGCTAGAGAAAAGTGATTATTATGTTTTAAATATGGATGTTTTTCTCACAAAAACTCATCGATTCACTACAGGAGGCCTTTTTTCACTCCCTGGAGCTGTGTGGAGCACTTTTTATTATGGAGGGATGCACTTAATTGGACTTGTTTTGACTTGTTGAAGAGAAACACCTGCCTATTGCCATTATAAAGCTTGAAAGAGCCAGGATATTTTTTTTTAATATAACTCAGATTGGATTCGTCTGAAAGAAGAAAGCCATATACACCTAGGCTGGCTTGAGGGTGAGTAAATAATGGGCTAATTTTCATTTTTGGGTGAACTAACCCTTTAAAACTGTAAATTTAGTATACACTGATAAATGTAGGCAGAAAAAGGGAAAAGAAAGAAACAAAGAGGACAGTCAAACAAAAAGAAAGAAAGAAACCGTAAGGAACAAGAGGCTGCTCTCTCAGCGTGACCTGAACAAGCCACTAAAACGTGATTTCTGACAGTTTGCTAGCACTCAGGCTGAGAGACAGCGGCCTCTGTGCTTTCACGTTAAAGACCATGATTTTGCCTCTGAGAAGTCGGCTGACAGACACACCTGCTGCGAAACCAAGCAACTCCTAGACAAATATGTGGATAGGCTTCAACAAACTAGCATGGTAATAATGGCCAATCATTTCAAGAGCGCCGGAGACAACTTAGTCATGTGGAAAAATTTAGCTAATGTTTTAAATGCAATTCATAGCAAACTACAAGAGGAGAAGATACAGGAAGAGACTGCGCAACAAAAGACAATGCTCCTTGACCTTCTCAGCTGATCCTTCGGTTAACAAAAAGGAAGAGAAAAGAAGACGGCAAAGAAAACTTTTCAGAAGAGTGGATCAAACAACCAGCTCTGGCGTCTTGTTACAACACAACAATGGAGCCATTGAAACCAAGACTGAGCAAGGCAACCGGGTCCACAGGTTCCGATTGTCTCACAAAGGGTCAAGAGGGAGAGGAGAAGCTAAGTGTTGAGATATTTTAGACGATAATGGTGCTCCAGAAATTAGACGGTTTCAGTTTGCCAAGTTTGTTTTGACTTATCTACCTCAGAGGCTAAAGTTGTTAAACTTGGATGGCTAAAGAAATAAGGGAATTGTCCAGACCTTAAAGCTCATGTCCATGTGGATAACGGATCGCCTAACAAGATCCAAGAGTATGTAGAGTGTGATTAAAGTGATACTTTACATACACACTGTTCTTGAATAATGTTAATTGGTGCATAAAAGCTGAACCCTTTCAACTCCATAGCCTAATGCCAGTTAGTAAGTTACCCACCACGCAAAGCCAAACCAAGATGTTTGCTTACATAGTCACAGGGCTTCAGTTCTAATAATACTCTAAAACAGTTCACACACTGTGTAGGTGAGCAGAGAATGAGAACTTATTACAGCAAAAAAGCATTCACCCTT
The DNA here is from genome assembly GCF_049309525.1 of Garra rufa. NCBI lineage: Eukaryota > Metazoa > Chordata > Actinopteri > Cypriniformes > Cyprinidae > Garra > Garra rufa. Next base: position 15,559,645 of record NC_133365.1, read on the forward strand.
CACCTCTACTAACAAAAACTCAACTGGAAGATGTTTTACCCAAAACAACTACTCCATTGAACTGGACAGTCCCCTTGAAGAAATATGATCTTTACTAAAGGAAGCACTGTTAGCCTATGTGAATAAAAAGAACAGTCTGACAAGTCTGATTAAAGAAATACTCACTCTAAATTCTGTCAATAAAACCTAGCAAATTTTGGTTCCTCAAGTTCCTGTAGCTCACATAATGCTAGCAACCTCAAGGTCATGGGGTTTGGTTCATCTTGAATAAATTAACTGGATTTTTTTTTAATCAACAGTTCACAGGAATTTGGTAAGCTGTCGCCAGAATGGTTGACACTATTTTGACCTACCTAGGCTCATTGGAAATACCTCTATAAAATACTCATTGGAGTGCCTCTATACATTTCAGAAGGTTTGCTCGGTAGCTCACATGAAACGGCATTGAACTTGAGAGGTGAAGAGCTCTAGTACGAATCTTGTGAAACTACAGTTTGACAAAACAGCTCAAATCTGCATAAGGAGTTAAAATAGTGCAGCAATGTCAACAAATACTTTTTTGTCACTTTTGCATTTGTTAACACTATCAGTTAGGTCTAGGGTTGGGTTTGGTGTAGGGATATTTCCAACATGATAGAGCATTAACCTTTAGTGACACTCCCCAGATATTTAAATTCTAAACCGCTGCAATAAGTACCTCAAGCAGCGAAAAAAAAAACAAAAAAAAAAAAAAACAGCAATACGTGCCTGTACCAACTTAATAAAAACGTGCTATGATCAAGTATTAAATGTGTGTTTTAGCGCCACTCTCTGGACATTTGACTTTGAAACTGCTACGAAACGTGCAGTATGGTACGTAATTATTTGTATTATTTGCGTATTTTCATGAGTCTGGGTTTATTTTGACTCTGCTACTCAATGCAGTTTAACTGTTACATGTAGACATTGGCATGATTAGTCAATACATATTTAATTTTAACTAATGTTAACCTGTTGCAACACTGGAAACTACACATCAGTAGTCCCAACGATCCACTTGTCTCTTTCCTAGAAACGAGTGGATGTCTAGACCAGTGGTTCTCAATCCTGGTCCTGGGGGACCCCTGCTCTGCACAATTTGCATGTCTCCCTTATTTAACACACCTGACTGAGATCATCAGCTCATTAGGAGAGAGATCCATGAACTGAACTAACAAGCTGAAGATCTCAATCAGGTGTGTTAAATAAGAGAGACATGCAAAATGTGCAGAGCAGGGGTCCTCCAGGACCAGGATTGAGAACCACTGGTCTGGACTACAAGTAATAACCAGATGTAATTGTTTCTTAATGTTTCTGAAGGATTTTTTACAAGTACACTGGTTCCTCAAACTACAAAAGAAATTCTAAAACTAATCTTCTAGCAGCGGTAAAGGTTTCCTTCCAGCAGGATTCTGAAACCCTCCAGTACAAAATGGTGGCTCACTTCACACCAAAAGCTAAGTCCAGACAAGCAACCATGATACTGTCACAAACACTGTCACTGTGAGGGCGGACATGCCTATTCACACAGCTCACACTAGTCTCTCCATGTGCCACTGTTTTTCTTTTTCACCTATCTCCCCCCAAAAAGTGTGTGTGTGTGTCATACACATCAAAACGGTAAGGTGAATCCTTTTGAGCTGGCGGTGCAGTTGGCCACAGAATGAATAAACATCCATGTCAGGAGAAACTGATACACTCCCCTTTTCAAGCAGACGGGCCTCTTGTGGGAAATCCAGCACTAACACAATGGATAGAGACGGCCTTTTGTTGAGTCTTTCAGCTATGGGCTACTTCTTCTCTCGAGTCTGTAGCCTGAACAGACCACTCCCCTCGGTTTCTATTCCCCCTCTCACACACAATTAACTTTTACCTTTTCTATACTTATCCATACTAGATTGTGCTTCTTTGTAACTTCAGAAGATTGAAAATCAGAAATGATTAAAATAAGTATGCTGGTTCTCAACGTGGGATGCTGGTATGTTGGTGTACCTACCAGGCTTAAAACAGCTAGCTCAGCTTCCAGGCTGAAAATTCATGCTGGTCTTAGTTGGTCTTTTCAGCTCCTTCCTCAACCCATAGTTGATGACCGCATGCAGAGGATTTTTAATTCTGGCTCTAAATCATCTGAATAGTCCAACACCATTATGTTCCTCCAAAACAAACTCTCAAGGACGAGCTCCCTACAGGTCAAACTGAGAGGATGTATACATAAAACTCCATAGTCTCTTTTGGCTGGCTGAGTCAGCTGATTTTCAGTCTTTCAGGGAGGTTCAATGTTTACACCAAACTTGAAACTAGACTTGAACTTGACATATTACCTACTTTGCATGCACCAATGTCAATGTCATATACATTACCTATGAAAGCTGACAGGTCACCACTACCTTCACTGCTAGTGATTCAAATAAATTTTTTCATAAAACCGAATACTTTTGCCATTCCCTAATTAAACAAAGCTGCAATATTTTATAATATGCCAATCACATTGACGTGACAATATCTTACAAGTGTTTACACTTTTTCAGTCATGCTTGAAGAGACTATTTCTCCCACTCCCCCTCATCTTTCTTTTCTTTGCCCTATTCTTTGCTTTCAGCTCCCATTTGGGTCACAATAAAGTTGTTATGCATGACAGTTTGGGGAGCAGAATAGGTACCGCTCTAGCCTGCTGTGTGGCTACAAAGTGGGCCCATTCTCTTTGGCCGGGCTCAGTTACGGGACCCTGGGCAGTGGGACAAGGACAACATTGCTGGGACATTCCCAGACTGATGGAAACAAAAAGATTCAAACCACAGTGAGCCTTGGACCCCCTTGTCCTTACAGCGAGGACATCTTGATGAACAGGCCAACTAAGTGAACTAAATATCTTTCCTCACAGTTAAATGAGGACACAGATAGGACAGCACAATTTGAAAGTTTTTTTTTTTTTTTTTTTTAACAATGGTTTTACCCAAAAATTACAATTTTGTAATTTACACTTTTACTCCCGCTTATGCCATTGCAAACCTGTATGACTTTCTTTATTCTGTAGAAGACAAAAGAAAATTTTTTGAAGAATGTTGGTAATGGAACAGTTTTGGTGACTTCCATTGTACTGACAATAAAATAACATTGACACGTCTCAAAATATGTTCCACAGATGAAGAAAGTACTGTAAGATTCACAAAACATACAGTGGGGTTCCAAAAGTCAAATTCTAACTTAAACCTGGAAATGGACAGAAAGTAAAATTTCCTGATAATTTACCTACTTCTATGTCATCCAAGATGTTCATGTCTTTCTTACTTGAGTTCAAAAAGAAATGAAGGTTTTTGAGGAAAACATTCCAGGACTTTTTCTCCATATGGTGGACTTCAATAGGGATCAACAGGTTGAAGGTCCAAACTGCAGATTCAATGCAGCTTTAAAGGCCTCTGCATGATTCCAGCGGAGGAATAAGGGTCTTATCTAGCAAAACAATTGGTCACTTTCTAAAAAAGAAAAAAAAGAAAAAAAAATACAAATAAATTTTCTTTTTAACTTTTTAACCACAAATGCTTATCTTGCACCAGCTTGACTTCACGCATTACGTAATCACGTTGGAAAAGGTCATGTGTGATGTAGGTGGAAGTACCAACCCAGCGTTTACAACGCAAACATGCAAAGAAAGTCAAACGCCCTTTACAAAAAAGAAAATTGATGATGATTTTGAAATTTGAGGAGGAAATGAGATGAAGTTTTTCGCCCTACCCTACCTTTCTAAACCGAAGTACACAGACGAAGAACTAAACACACATGAACTTTCCAACGCGATTACGCCATGCACGAAGATTCGCGTGTGCATCACAGTGCTATGGAGCAAGATGAACATTTGTGGTTAAAAAGTATATAAATTTTTTATTTTTTGTAAAAAATGACTGATCGTATCGTTAGACAAGACCATTATTCCTCGGCTTGGATCACATAGAGCCCTTTAAAGCGGCACTAAAACGTTAATTTGGACCTTCAACTCGCTGACTCCCATTAAAGTCCACTATATGGAGAAAAATCCTGAAATGATTTCCTCAAAAACCTTTATTTCTTTTTGACTGAAAAAAGAAACACTTGAACATCTTGCAAAGATGTCTGCACCATCTCTGGGCCACTAATCAAATAAATACATTACAAATGTCTTCTCAAATCATGATGGAGGACACGATCATCGGGTTTGACACAAACTTGTGGACTTCATGAAATTCGAGTGCTGCTATCATTTAAGCAAAAGAGAGACATTTTCACTGCTTTTCCATTGTTTTTCTATGTAAACATGTTCCAGACGAACATCTCGGGCCACTGCGCTCCCAACATCTAAAACCGCAACACTCAAGTAGTGAAGTTCAATTTAAAAAAAATGCATCTCTAGGCCTTGTGTTTTCTTCACGTTCTGTGTGAATGGCCCCTAAGATGTTCTCAAACTCACAATATAATATATACCAGTATAACTTGTAATGAATGAATAAACAAACCAAAAATATGTTGCAAAATGGTAGCACTTTCATCCAGACTTCTTTTAAAAACAAATTTTAATCACACCAGGCCCAGTAGTCGGCAAAACCCCCTTGTGTCTTGGAGCAGACGGATAACCAGGCATATGAGAAAGTGCTTACGTGGGGTCCTGAAACCAGGGGACCATATGTGCAAACGTTCTGTATCATTATGCTGTGCGGCGGTGCACAGGGAGGCCACCATAACTTAGTTTGTCGTCCATACAAAGTTTGGGCCAAGCTTGGATGGATTCATTAGACGGCCTTTCTTTGGAGCCAATGAAGCTCAAAAGACCTCCAACAAAGGAGCTAATCACAGACTCTCTCCTCAGCTTTGGCCAGAGACTTTCTTTTCACTAGGTCTTAGATCATTTCTCACAGCTAGCTGGCCAGCTAGCTCCGAGCTTGTCTGGACAGACAAACAAAGCTGTGGGATATTTATCCTCTGTGTATATGTACAGCTGTTGTTTCTATAGGACGAGCGAGTGCACACATGTGAATGCGCCCACACACACACACACACACACACACACACACACACACACGGAGCTGCTACTTTTGCTGGTTTTGTGTCGCACACAAACAGACCCGTGCTGGTGGGGGTGCCGGTGACTTCTGTTGGTAGTGGTGTGCTAATGTGTATGTTTGCATATGTGTGTGAGTAATATGTGTGAGGGCAAAACAGACAATGTAACTGCAGGCCTCTATTCTAGCATTGACCTTGAACCCCAGTAGCCTTCATTCCCATGGTTGCTGTGTGAGTCCTTGTGTGTTGGAAGCCTTTTGGATTTGTGTTGCCATGTCCCTGCCCTCTTTCAATTAGATGACAAGCCTCCATCCCTGCAATACAGCACTCTCCTCTCTCCTACGGGCATAAAACACTGTTGTATGCCCTGCAATGTGTAATTTATATTCATAGTCAGTCCCACTTTATACTAGGAGGCCTTAACTACTATATACTTGCATGTAAATTAATCATTTAATACAATGCACTTATTGTGTACATACATGTTTTTAAATCTGTAATTACATAGTTACAATGTTGACCCATCCCTTACACCTGAACCCACCATTAAACCTACCCATACCACCATAGCTGTCCCCTAATCTTACTCGTATCCCACCTCAATAGCACAATAAGTACATTGCACTTATTTTCTGATGCAAGTACAGAGTAGTTAAGGCCACCCAATATAAATTAGGACCTCATACTCTTTATAAAGCAAAGATTAAAAAAGGGTTTTGCAGCCAGAGGCCAGTGCAGAACAGAAGTAGTTCTAATGTTCCTTAGAGAATCATCTGAAGAGTTCATTTGCAAAAATTGATAACTCTGATTTTAACTATTTTCAATCATGTTTTTTTTTTCATTGTGCATTCCAATTAATCTCAAACAAACTGCAGTTGGGTTATTGAGTAATAAAGCACAATAAAAACCAGTTACAATAAAAAATACGATTCTGTTTTTTGCAAATAAACTCTTCATCTGTATCCTGTTACCTCAAAGAACCTACAAAGGCTCCACTTTTCCTCTTCTAACAGATAAACTAATGTGAAGAAACTATATATGTAATTTAAAAAATATCAGAATATTTCATTGTTCTTTATAGTAAACATATTCTTTGATGAAGCTACGTTTCTGGAAAGAATATGAAGGTAAGGATAGAGAGAAACAACAGAACCTGCCAGGGTTCAAAGATAGTGGGAACTGCATTTTACATCAAATCTATTACAATTATTATAGTCATTGTCATAGTCAAAGTTTGGGGTCAGAAAGATATTTGCAATGTTTTCGAAAGAAGTCTGAAATGTTTAACAAGGTTGCATTTAGTTGATCAAAAATGATTAGTAATATCCTATTGATAACGTATTAATCTCAATTTCAAAAAATTGACCTTTATGACTGGTTTTGTGGTGCAGGGTCACATATGTTGCACTTTTTTTTTTTTTTTTTTACAGTTACCATCCACTGGCGAGTGCTCTATTTATGCACTTAAGTCAATTCGGACATGTATTTGCCAAGTCTTTATAATGGACCCTGCCAGCCATTGTTAGATTTGGCCTATTAGAAGTATTGCAACATGTCATGTGAATGAGAGATAGTTGCTAATGCATTTGTCTTACATTTTGTAAAAACACATTTGAGTGTTGCATCGCAGCAATGCAAGAGATCTCATATTTTTATCACAGCACATGCCATTTTCTCAAATAACAACCGGCGAGATGAAACGAAAAGAGGGAAAAGTGCACTGACACGGGGTATTCCTCAGTTGCAGCGAGGGGCTGCACGCAACCCCCGCCCTTTCACTTCTCAGCGGCACCCACAGAAGGCAGAAAGGCTTTCTGACATTGCCCTACATTCAGCTGACTGATCCCACACACACAGTCTTCTGTCACAAATAATCATTACAGCCGCACCCGTGCCCGCACACACGCGCACGCACACCCTCTTTCTCTCCCACTGTATTAAATATTGAAGATTTCAACTTTCAACCGGGAGCATGTTCAAGCACCCTCCCATCAAAACACAGAGACATGCACACACACATACACATGCACACACACACAGCGTGTGCATTGCCCTAGCTGCAATACAAACCACCTCTATTAGAGTGTCAATCGTATTCAGATCTTTCCTTTCTTGCTGGCGCTGACTTTCAGAATATACGGAAGCCCTACATCCTCAGACGTGACTGTGCCCACGCCCATCCATCCATCCATCCTCACACATTTATGTGCTTTCTTTCTTTCTGTATCCCTTTGTTCCTCTCTACACATCAAGGTGCCTTGCATTTCTGCCTAATGTTGGCTAATGCTTTCTAAAGAATACAACCCGAGCACTGCCGCCCGCCTCTGTTGCGAGTACCCATGTCACCGGGTCGTCATTAATTATTCCCTTGCTTACAACATGCTGTTGCCACGGTAATGTGCCATTAAGGGAGAGCCAAGCGAACGGCAGTCTCTATGCAAATGAGGCTGCCACAAAGACCCTGGGTGCGGATTTGCAGATCGGAGGACGCTGCGACAGACACACTCCGTATTAGAATTGAATAAAGGGACGATAATGTACCTGGGCTTCCTTTTAAAACACAACGGCTATGTCGAACGAGTGCAGGAAGGAGCAGAGGAGGAGGGTTCGGAGGAAGCACCTGGCATTTTAGAAAATACAGGGGTGTGTGCGTGGTATTTGACAGACATTTGAGGGACGAGTTGGCAGGGACCATCAGCTTAACAGCAGATGCCTCGGCGACAAATCCGCAAGTCCTCGATTTGGATATAACTCGCATGTGATGATGTGGAGAAAATAAAGAGGTTCGAAATGAAGGCCTTAAATTTAGAATATGTCCTTGTTGTCCTGACGAGCTCTCTGGGATTGCCATGCCCACGGTAGTGGCGGACGTAGTTGCGCGTGGCTTTAGATAAAAATCAGTGAATAATATTTGCCTATGATGTCTCAAAACGAGAAGACGAGAAGTCTGTGAGAAGGGGAAAATGAGAAATGCAAAGATGAAGATTTGCGCCCCGCTGAACATTATGCCGTTTTGGCACGTAAACCCTGAGCCAATCAAAAGCGATGTTCTTGAAGCACTTAGGGATGGCAGACCAAATCAGCAAGAAATCACAAGGCTGCATTACTCACACACTGAAATATTATAAATAAACAACACTGGCATATTCACATTAAAAAAAAAAAAAGAAATTTTTTGATATTCATTTGTTCAGTGTGTGCAATATTTGACTGACATTCAAATCTGCACTATTAATATTAAAAATCCTAAAAATAACACAGTTATTACAAAAAAAGTGAATTTACAAACTTGAAATGCAATATATATATATATATATATATATATATATATATATATATATATATATATATATGACCCTGGACCACAAAACCAGTCATAAGCAGCACAGATATATTTGTAGCAAAGCCAACAATACATTGTATGGGTCAAAATTATCCATTTTTATTTTATCCCAAAAATCAATTTTTATTTTAAAGATATTAAGATGATGTTCCAAGAAGATATTTTGTCAATTTCCTACTGTAAATGTATCAAAACGTAATTTTTGATTAGTAATATGCATTGCTAAGAATTTACTAAGAACACCTAAAAATTTTTTATATTTTGACTTTTTTGCACCCTCAGATTCCAGATTTTCAAATAGTATCCTAACAAATAACGCATAAATGGAAAGCTAATTTATTCAGCTTTCAGAAAAAACTGACCCTTATGACTGTTTTTGTGGTCCAGGGTCACATATTACTTAAGCTTTACAATTTTCATTGAAAAAGTAACCAGTTTCACAATTAATTTTATATCAGAGTATGAACTGCCTGATTCTGCTCAATTAGAGATTCTAGACAGAAGTCATGGCAGGTTGCCGGAGAGGAAATGTCCCCTGCCTTTTGGATACAGATTGCAGCCATTATCAGGACAATTTCCCAGGTGGAGAAAAACATCAGAGAAGTCTGGGATAACGGTGAATAAGAATCACAGATGAGGATTTGTTTGTTGGGGTGGGGTGGTGGGATCTACAATTTTACATGCAATTGTCATAGTCTGCTGCAGACCTTTCTGCAACTTTTATTTTGTAAAAGCCATCACTGCCAGGGAGCCGAAAAGGGGCATTGGGTGCCTTCACAATTTCGAGGGCATTCTTGTGCGTTACTTCTAATATGTGGCATGTGATTTAACAAATCCACAGATGGAGAGGAAATTCCAGGTATTGGATATATTTGATATGAGGTAAATAGACTAGAGAGAGGAAGAGAAAATAACAACAAAACAAGCTCGGAGAGGGTTTGATGACAGACAAATCTGTTTTTGTTTTTCTATACACTTTCTTTACACTATAAGCTATATTTTGACTAAGGTATATTTACAGTACACTAACGTATATTTTGTGCCTTTGACAATCATGTATGGACTTTCTACCTCTCTCTGTCTCACACACACAAACACACACAAGCACACACACACGCACACACACACACACAAAATGGGCAAACCCTGTCACTTGCTGCTGAGAGTCCAATCAAGCATTTGAATGCAGTGGCACATTCAGTTTTTTTTTTTTTTTTTTGGAAATGACAACATTTATTCATCAGGGAGAGGGAAATTTCTCTCAAAGACCCCACAGTGCTCTGCCAGGGTCGGTCTGGCCCTGTTAATTGATTGCTTCTCACTAACAAGGATGTAAAGTCCTCCATTGTACACCTCTTCCTCTATGCTAATGAAGTCCAAACACAACACGCTCTTTCTTTCGTTTCCTCTCCGCGTCCCCCTTCCTCTCTTTCTCTCTCCGATAGGAGGTTTTGATGTGAAGATGCTATGACAGGCTTGCTCTCTTTCTCTCTCTGCAGCTGGCACGAAAGATGTGATAGGAGCCAGGACCAGGAAGCAGTAATGGGATCATGGGAGAGTGATTGCAAACACACACACACACACACATACACACATCTCCAAGTTTCCCCTCACACTGCCCCTAATGAGGGGTAAAGGGACAATATCGTCATTGTTACCCCCGTGTTTGGGAACCTCAGGGCCAAGAACAATAGCTGTTTACCCAAGCAACAGCGAAAGTCCTCAATGTGTCCGTTAATTAATCGGACAGCTCCTGATTACGCCTTTCACATCTAGCCATTAGAGAT
>NC_133365.1:15570323-15664731 GCF_049309525.1 Garra rufa
CTTACCGTCTTTGCAGTGCAAATTTGCATCGGTGAAGTCACTCTCCCGTTTACCACCATATATCTCTCTCACACCGTTACCCAATCCACTACAAGCAATATGCAAAGCGCCATCATGAATATGTGCAATTAGGCAGGGCTGGTGAGATTTTTCCGACTTATGGGATGTGACATTTGTAGGGCAGAAGCACAGATCAGCATAAGCGAGAGTGACAAATGCCTAATCCCTTCCTCCACATTTTTCAGGTCTATCAGAATTTGTTCTTGCATACACACACCTACGCCGTATATTCGCGCATTTGAATTCCCCGATCAACACACCTCGGCTGTGGTCATATGGTATCATGGATACAAACAACATCACCACCAGAGTAAGAACAAGAGGAGGCTTCTTAATGGATCATGAAGATTTGTCAGAGCGCTTGTGGCTCTGTACATCAAGGCCATTCTGTATGGAAATCACACAATTTGTAACGGTTTGTGTGACAGAGTGAGTCTCAAGGATAATCAGTTTGTGAGTTATTCAGAGGGGAAAAAAAACATATACACGCATATACAGTTATACTCACGCACCACATAGACAAAAAAGCAAAATGATAGACACAAAATCCACACTAATAACCATCCTTGGAGCCTTTTACCTATGTGGATCCATTGAAAATGGATTGTGTGTTCACTATACTTTTGCTTGTCAAATCACTGGCAATCCTCGCTATTCATCACACACCTACAAGCAGGTATTTTAAACATGTGAAAACATAACTTTTCTATTTTATTTCTCAAAGTAAGCAATATAATATTTCCAGGAAATTACTGTGCGCTGCAGTGCAATTAAATAAATATATATTAAGAAACGGTGACATATGACTACATACATATGCGCTATATATACACATATATCAATCACACGCGCACTCCCAGGCAGACTGGTTTTATTTAGGTGTGGGAGTTTAATTTTGCTGAGAGATGTCTGTGAACCCTATAATACGGTTCAGGTCTGAATCCTCTTGGAAAATCAACAACCCATAATCCTTCACATTGTGTCGCATTCAAATGAGGCGCTGGAACTCCCACTAATGCAGTGTAGAAGCGACGGCTAATTTATACTTGCGCACACACACACACACAGGAACAGAAATTGTTAGCTTGTACAATACGTAGGCATACCCCCCACCCCCACACACATACTGTATATAGTAACCAAATTTGAGCGAAACACACACACACACACACACACACACACACACACACACCTGCATGTAATGTGGCACATTGCATGAGCTCCTCCTTGCAAACCTCTTCCCCCACAAGCTACCACACACACATCATGTCACACACTCGGCGCATGGCGAGGCGTCGCTCACACCACCCAGGAAATTAACTTGACATTTTATGGCGACCACAGAGGAAAAAAAAATATGGAAGGCAAAAAAAAAAAAGCGTACCAAAGGCACAGATAACATAAACCCTCTCCAGAGCCTCGCCATCATATTCGCCAGGATTTTCACCGATCTGCAATGCAGACGGCACAGGGTGGCCACAGAAAATGAGCTTTTCCGTGCTCGCCCGCCTTCCTCCGGAGACGACGGCTGTCTCTCCCTCACTCTTTTTCTCCCTCGACAAATGCTTCCTGTCTATTTTCATATCCAATTCAGTTGGTCCCATTGGTGCGGTTCTGCCTGATGTGAGGTTAACAAAATGAAATAAATAGAAACGGGACAATCTCACCTCAGTCTAAGCTCCCAATTAAAATGATACAGCCGCCCATGTCAGAGAACGAGAGCGTATTGAAATGGGGAAGGAGAGTTGCTTTGTGGCTCCTTGGATTTATTTTTTCGTATATGCGTGTGCATGATGGACGGAGCCATATTGTCATTGCGACTCTTCCTGCACACACACACTCTTCGTTTCCATTTCTTAGACACAATATATCTTTGCTAGTGCAAAATAACAAAATATTCCAAAAGCATTTTGGGTGTGTTAAAAAAATCAGTGCCTATTTGCATCCTCACACGTGAAGGTGTGTTTCTGAACTCGCTCGCTGTCATAACCTCAAAGAAAAGATTCAAACATACCCGTGCATAAAGAGTCCAAATTAATGTATCTCAGGATGCTGAGTGCATGGACACACATCCGCACACACACACACACACACACACACACACACACACACACACACTCATATGTGTGGTGTGCTCGTCTGACTTGGTGCATCTCTCTGTGGCTGGGTCCTGCTCTATTAGACATGCAGGAATGTTAACATCATTATGCATTATTCTGAGTGTCTGTCTGTGCTTTCACACCCCCCCTCCTCTCTCTCTCTCTCTCTCTCTTTCCATTCGCCATATTGTGTCTGAGGAGAGGCCCAGACGTGTGTGTGCCACAGACTAACGCAGTATTGTGTCTCCTGTCTGGGGATGGGCATTATTTTAACGGCCTTTCATGTGCCGGTGCACACAAATCACTGATCTTTTCCGAAATGGAAGAAGTGGCAAACACACGCATACGGACAACCACACCCAATCACACACGTTTAGAAATTGTATTAATGCGCTCTACACATGCCTTGCAAATTATGCCAGGCTAGGCTGTCGCACGTCTGAAGAAAAGCACACACAAACGTGTGCATGCGATCCAAAAATGGTGTGGAAAGCAAGCAAGCAAGAAAGAAAAATCAGCATATTTTCTAATGGTTCTCAGGGACTTAACTGATTTGTGACTCTGGACCACAAAACATGCTTTGTTGCAAGAATATAAATCTGTCAGATAAAATAACACTGAGAATTGTACAACTATGTGACCCTAGAACACAAAACCAGTTGTAAGTAACACGGGTAGTGACATATTTGTAGCCATGATTTTTCTTTTATGCCAAAAATCATTAGGATATTAAGTAAAGATCATGTTCCATGAAGATATTTTGTACATTTCATACCGTAAATATATTAAAACTTAATTTTTGATTTGTAATATGCATTGCTAAGAACTTAATTTGGACAACTTTAAAGGCGTTATTTTGCACCCTCAGATTATAAATTTTCAAATAGTTGTATTTCAGACAAATATTGTCCTATCCTAACAAACCATACATCAATGGAAAGCATATTTATTCATATTATTTATTTATAAATCTCAGTTTTAAAAAAAATGTACCCTTATGACTGGTTGTGGTCCAGGGTCACATATTACAGTCACACGAGTGTATACTTGCTATGCTGCTTCATACAAAATGTAATCAGCTGTGACTATCATCAAGTCCCATTTTCAGACTGCCACAGGGGAGGGGCTTTTATATTTGTGCTTATATTTCTCTTTGCGCTTAATGAAAAGCCGATGAGACTCTTATAAAATGTCATCAATTTTGAAGAAGCTAAAGCACTGACCTCATTTTTTCTTTTTAACCTAAAATTTTATTCAGCTGAATAAATCTCTGTTTGAAATTCACTACCTAGATTTTAAGTGGAAAAAAATATTTATTTAATGAAATCTGTACACCTTTACTTTTAACCTAACAATAAATTGTCTTGGGTTATGTTATTTATTCTTATTTCATTGATGCATTTTATATTTAAATATATCAGTATGAAAATGCAACAGGGATATTATAAAATCACTTCTAAAGCATTGTGGTGAACAAAAGGACTATAACACAGTCAAAAATGCCAAAGGAGGTGATAAAGAAGGCAGCAACGAGCAAAACTTATAGCTAAGAACAACTCTCCGGTGATACTGCTGATCTTTGTTTGAGATAAACCCATCTTTTATGGGTGTGAAAGAGGTCGGAGGGTTTATGCAAAGGATTTAAATTAATATGCATGACTTTCTAATGTCTTTTAACCTCAAATCTAGCATTGCTTCGGAATTTTTAAAATGATGTGCCCCGAGAATATATATATATATATATATATATATGTAAACATTCAGTGTATTTGCAGTGAACCTCCACTACAGCCTCCTCTCTGCTTCCCCTCTCAACTCCTCCCCCTTGCTGCTTGAAATCTGCATACATTTGCATGGCATTACCATGCGCATATTCTTTGTTCTGAGAGGGAAAGGATGATGTGCTTTACAACCACATAGAACGTCTCTGTTATACGCTCCACTTGAAAATCCTCGGATATTTAATGAATGCAAAAACGCTTCATCATCTGTAGCTGTGAACGGCTAACTAGCTTTTTGAAAATGAGACAAAAATAGAAAAGCTGGTTATGTAAGAGACTAAGTGCTGTAAATTGTGGGAGGTGTGGAAATTACTCAGACCTAAATCATGCAATGACGTGCACGAATGTATATTTTAATGTTATATTGATATGCGTTTGAATAGCGTCCAATACAGATTTAAATTTTACGACGCCATATGCATTCAAACATGTCACATAAAACACAGCGATGCAGGGCGTTTGATACACAGCAGAAGCATGGGCTGGCATGCTGTAAACTGACATCTATTGTCCTCGTGGGCTCTTCCCTTTGTGCCGCGGCCAACTGTAATCATGCAAACGCAGGCGCCAGACTTCATTAGCTCCTCAGAGCCAACGCTAATCACACCACAGCAAGGCACAAGAGAGGAGGGGCCACAGAGTATGCATAAAACAGCCGGGCATCACCTGTGCGCTGCTGATATACAGGTATAGTGTACTGATAGCATGAATGCTAGCACTACCTGCTCTTTTTTCAAGCCTTTTTTTTCTCTCGTATTTGCAAACTTTGCTAGTCAGCTTTCCAGGTATGCACATTCAGTTTATAAAGTAAAATGTAAAATTAAAATATGTACTGGCTGGGTGTGAATACATATAATAATGTATTGAAAAAGAACTTGAAAAGTGCATTAAAACTGACAGAAATGATGAGAATCAAGACTTGTTCTTTGAGACTTTGCTTTGTTGCAACTATATAAATGTGTCAGATAAAATAACACATACAAATATGTGACCCTGGACCACAAAACCAGTCTTATAGTATATTTGTAGCAATAGCCAAAAAACATTGTATGGGTCAAAATGATATATTTTTCTTTTATGCCAAAAGTCATTAGGATATAAGTAAAGATTGTGTTCCGTGAACATATTTTGTGAATGTCCTACTGTAAATATATCAAACTTTTTTTGATTAGAAATATGCATTGCAAGGAACTTCATTTGGACCATTTAGATTTTTTTTTACACCCTCAGATTCCAAATCTTCAAATAATTGTATCTTAGCCAAATATTGTCCTATCCTAACAAACCTTACATCAATGGAAAGTTAGAGATTTTTTCAGCTTTCAGGTGATGTATAAATCTCAATTAAATTAAAAAAAAAAATTGACCTTTATGACTTGTTTTGTGGTCTAGGGTCAGGTTTTTTTTTTACATTTGGATTAATCTGAGGACTCACCTCATACTGGTTTATGATTTAATAACACTGATGCCAGTTTCCTCACATCCAGTGGTCACATTTTCCTTCAGCCCTGCAACACAAGGAAAAAAGGAAATATTGACTATATTGCTAAATATGTTGAATCTGTTTTACAATCTGATTCAAGCGAATATCCACCTGTGTTTCTCACATAAATGATGCGCCATAAATGATTTCGTACTTTCATGAACTGGCATATGGCTTATGTGTGTTGTGTTGTGGAGATGCACTTAGGATATATTCAAATAAAAATTCACAGACAGTTTGAACATAATATTAAGTAGAACAGTACACTGAACAGTAGGCTGTGAAGTGTGTGCGTGTAGTGTGTGCATGAATCTCAGAGCAGTACTGTCATGTTGCTGTGTCTATGGCATATGCGAAAATGACATATTTAAATAAACACATATTTACTGCCCTCTATCTTTGTAGGATATGATCTCTGGGTGTCCAGAAAGACACTCTGCCCCATGAGTTGCTGCAGCTGGTGTAACCAGCATTGCATTTACCTGGAGGGGGGTTCACCACTGGTGACTTTTCAGATGAAATGACTCTTTCTGTTTCAAACCATCCCTGTGTATGGGAGAATACTGGCAGAGGCTGCATGACTGTCACCTCAAAGTATGTCTCTGGCCAGCAGAGCCCGAGATCTCTGCAGCTATGCATTCCCTAGAGTCACACACATACACTGTACTGCTCTGCTCTACTGTCGCACTGATCCAAAGCATAACATTATATTTATCTTTCTATACATTTGGGCATATTATATATATATATATATATATAGCTCTGTAGTTTAGAGATGTTGACAACTTAACAAGAAGCTTTGGATGGTTTCTTGATTTGTGCAGCAAGCAAACATGCGAAATAACACATCTGCTACACATACTGCCGGAGGGCTGGAGCTTTTCAAGCCAAATGTGTGTGTTTCTATACCATTAGCTGTAAGCTTAATCAAATTGTGTTATGTGTTATTGTGCATATGCTTTAGCCTTAGAGATGTTTTTCAGTATACTACAGTACAAAGGAAGCCTCCTCTGAACCATATAGGTTTTAAAAAAGCTTTTTTGTAAACCTGTGCAGTGTGTGTTATCTACAGAAACTCTCAAAGAGCGGTGTAGGGCCATGTCCATATAAAGGTAGTCCTCTCCTGACACATGTCAGAGGCAGAGTGACAGCTGTCAGCTTTTATTAAGCCTCTGTGTCCGTATGGCTTGAGCTTTTGACTCAGTCACTGCTGCTACACAATGCATCCTGCAATGCATTTTTGTCACATGTGCTAATAATATTTTATTAGATTTTGCTTGTACCTACAAGTAACGTCAAGGTTTTTGAGACTTTTTAATCCCCTCTCACTTCATAAGCCCATATAAGACACTAAAAAATATGTTTATTATAGCATTACAAATAAATAAGAATAAATCAAATACAGTCAAACCTAAATTGGTTCAGACACCTTCAACATTTCTCACATTATCGCAGTTTATTCGCTAGTTTAGAAAATTGTAATAAAATATGACAAGAACTCATGTTAAACTCAAAAACAAATTCATCTTGATAATGTCAGATAACTTTGATAGAAAGGTATGTAATGGATTACAATTAATCAAAAATTATTCAGACAACTGTTAGTATGACTAGATTTACACAACTATCAATACCTTGTTGATCAATTACCAAGCAATGCTTAATTTAGTTCAGTCTGTGGTGTAAAAAGGTCGCATTATCAATTAAAGCAAAAACACTTAAGCAAAACATTGTCAGCTCAAAGTGTCTGAATAATTTTTGGTCCTACATTTTTATCAGTTTTACTGGTAGTCCACTGTATGAAGAATTTTTTGGGTATAGTATGTCACAGTTTTACTATCCTATTTTGCTATCCTAACTTATATAAATGAACTATAGTGTCCTGCACCCACTAGTAAAAAAATATCAAAAATTATATCTGGTTTCTTAATCTTATGGTTCAATCATATTAATAATAGCTGAGTATTGTTTGGGTATTATTTTCAACCTTGACAGCTTTTGTGCTGAATGCAAATTTAAAAAGGCAGAAACAAAAAGCAAATTCCAATGAAAAAATTGAAATTTATTTTCAAAAAAGCACAATCATTGTTTTTGCAAAATACAGTGCAATAAAAGATAGATGGCATTGGAGTACTTTTGAGAATTTTTCCTCTTGGATTCTCAGATTAAAGTCACAACTGAATGCTTCCGTATACAATACAAAATTGATAATCATAACATAATGGCACACTCTCTGCAAAGAAGTTACTGTATAACCCACATCATTTGAATATCACACACTGATGTTATTCAATACGTTTAGAAAACCCGTCACAGACAGCATTAATTAAGCTGAGCAGCTATGCTAAAAGGCTAAAAAGACATGTGCTTGTGTCGCCTGCAGTACGGTGAAACCAAGGTCCATTTTTGCTCTTGATGTTGGCAGTGTTTGAGTCGTCCCCATCCCCCACCCCCACAGCGTCTGCACTCACTGGATCCCTCTGCCAACACCTCAGTCCTGACAATCAGTGGCTACTGGACTATATATGAAGGCCGACTGCTCTAGCATGGAGCCAGGTATGATTCCCCAGCTGACAGTCTGCATCACATCTGATGGTTGAGAAGCAAGAGCTCACACACACACACACACACACACACACACACACACACACGTAGCCGTATACCTCGCGGATCATGACCAGCTACAAACAAAAACACTTAGGAACGATCATGCATACGAGTGTTCACAAACACAGCCAACACCATCTTACCCACATACAACCACACTCGTGATTGGTTAAAAAGTACGTCTATGGGGAATAACTCAGGATATTTTTCATGACTGTACAATGATTGGTTGTTTAGACACCCGGTGTTATAATTTTCATTGATCTGATCGCAAGTGGACGATGGTAAATACAGGTGTAACAGGGTCTAAAACATTTAATCATGTCCACTTTTGACCACTTCCAGAAGTACTTGAAATTTGTGACCATGAACCACAAAACCAGTCATAAGTAGCACGAGTATATTTGTAGCAATAGCCAACAACACATGGTATTGTATGGGTGAAAATGATCGATTTTTCTTTTTATGCCAAAAATCATTAGGATATTAAAGGTTGTATCAGCGATTTATAGCCTGAAACAAAGTGTCAAATTCAGCTGAGCTTTCTTCACGATCCGCTCGCTGCCTGCCCCATAAATTGTCTGTGAAAAAACCGCGTCTCTCTGGTCAGCCTAGGGTCCGAGATATGCCAAAAAAAAACAATCAGCACTACTAACCTTTCCACAGATAAACAAACAGTGTTCCAACCAATCAGCGTCAGGGGTTTGGTGTTGTGGACTTTCGCTCCGCCTCCCTCACATCCCTGCACCAGTAGGAAAGTCCACAACACCAAACCCCTGACGCTGATTGGTTGGAACACTGTTTGTTTATCTGTGGAAAGGTTGGTAGTGCCGATTGTTTTTTTGGCATATCTCGGACCCTAGGCTGACCAGAGAGACGCGTTTTTTTCACAGACAATTTATGGGGCAGGCAGCGAGCGGATCGTGAAGAAAGGTCAGCTGAAATTGACACTTTATGTTTTAGGCTAGAAATCGCTGATACAACCTTTAAGTAAAGATCATGTTCCATAAAGATATTTTGTAAATCAAAACCTAATTTTTGATTAGTAATATGAACTGCTAAGAACTTCATTTGGACAACTTTAAAGGTGATTTTCTCAATATTTAGATTTTTTTGCACCCTCAGATTCCAACTTTTCAAATGCAAACTTTGCTACATTGTGCCAAAACACACACATTGTGACTAAAAATTGTAGCTGCGATCTTTATCGTTGTGATTCATTTCATGTAATCCTGAACCACAAAACCAGTCATAAAGGTCAATTTTTTGAAACTGAGATTTATACATCATCTGAAAGCTAAATAAGCTTTTCATTGGTTTGTTAGGATAGGACAATATTGGCTGAGATAGAGCTATTTAAAAATCTGGAATCTGAGGGTGCAAAAAAAAAAAAAAAAAAAAAAAAATTAAGAAAATCACCTTTAAAATTGTCAAAATGACGTTCTTAGCAATGCATATTACTAAACAAAAATTATGTTTTGTTATATTTACGGTAGGAAATTTACTAAACATCTTCATGGAACATGATCTTTATTTAATATCCTAATGATTTTTGGCATAAAAGAAATATGGATAATTTTGACCCATACAATGTATTTTTGGCTTTTGCTACAAACATACCCTTGCGACTTATGACTGGTTTTGTGGTCCAGGGTCACATATTTCGGTTTCGTTTAGTCAATGCTTTTTGTATAGAGTGTCTTGAGAAAATCCACATAAAAATGGTCACAGGAGACACATTTGAAACGCATTTTAATACCTGGTACAGACAGTATGTGTCTTGGCTGACCACTTGTGATCGGTTCACTGAAAAACGCATCTTAGGTGGAAACAGGGCCTTTTCAATTTCAATTGAACCAAAAAAAAAAAAAAAAAAAAAACATCAGTCCAGCTGTGGATAATGCTTTGTGTAGCCATGTGGCACAAAACGACTGTGACTATGTGAATGATTGTTGCCTATTGTCTATATTGTTGTCCTTTTCGTCTACGCCACCAACCTTTCTGCTTTCTTATCTCATTTCTCAACACGTTTAGTGCAGGAGATACTCTCGTTTCCTCCCATTAACCACTGACAGACTGAGTCTAAAACATGCAGGAATTTAATTACATTCGGTCGACACTCATAACGGCGGTCTGGTTGCAAGGTGGAGGTAGGTTGCACACATCAGGTATAAGTGTGTGTGTGTGGGTGGGTGGGTGCAAGAAGGAGGGAGTTTTGCTGACACCTCTGTTGCCCACTTTCACGCTAATTAACACTTCTCAGATATACCGGGTGACGGTAGTCTACATGACAGGCTCAAGAGGACATTTGCACAGACCTTTCGTCTCTGAACAATCCGTGCAGATAAAGGTGCGCGCGATATATGGGACAAACGCGTATGTACGGGAGTGTAATATATACACACATGCGCAAATACTTAACTGACAGCAACAAATGCACACACATGAAACGGATCTGTCACCTCATTATACCATCCCTGCTGGTCACCATCTGTAGAAAGTCATGCAGCAACTCTGTCCGAACCAGGATAACACAGGACCATGGCGGTGTGATTCATGTAACTGTCCGTTCTCCATGAGAATGCCTCACTGCCACTCTGCACTATAATATCATGTCTTTTTGATGCTTTCCTCCACACTGAATTCAAAGGAAGCCCATCACTCTATGACAGTCCATGTCAGTCCTGCTGATGGATGCATGTAGCACATTTCAACATTTCAGTGCTTTGCTTGGCCTTCTATTATTAGGATCTATTTTATCCTGGTGGATGGTTAATCACCATAAATGAAGAGCTCCGAATGTTCTCCAAGGAAACCTATTCTAATTACAATTTGAGTATGCATTTGCAAGTGTAATGCGCATGCGCCCTCACGCGAGGCTTCTATATGTTTTTGTGCGTCTGTATGGGGGTGATATACAAGGAGGTAAGCATTAAGAGTCATCTCTAGCACTCCTGCCTCGGCAGTGCCAAGAGGACGCACGGAGATGAAAGGTAATGCAAATGGAAGTGTCATACAGCGAGTTCCATTCCAGACAGCCACCTTTGAAATAATTAAGACAGTGGAATGGAGTGGAGCCCGAGTGAGGAATAGCAATTCCTCTGAGTGACTCCTTCTAAAGACAGCGAGCAACCAGGCACAACACTGCTGCGCAAATATTATGACAGCATTTGCATTTAAATGTTTGTTAAATTTGACAAAAGGGTATTTTAATGTAAATTCAACTTTTTCTGTCAGAGGGACATCATTTTTATTAATTATGACCTTAATCGAGAATGTAATCACATTCAACACAATCATATGTCAAAACGCCCTTAAATGTACAAGAATCCGGCCTTCTTTTTAGCCTTAGCCAAAGGCCACAATTCCTAATAGAGCAAATAAATATTCATCCGGAATTTTCTAATCGCACGCGGCTGAAGATGAATACAAATGCAGAGGATTCCATGCTGTGTTGGAATATGGCGCATTTGTGTCGTGCCGGATAAGTACAAGGCTTGCCACAAGCAATTCGCATATGTAGCTGACAATAGCGGGGCGGGTTTATGCATGCAAATGGGTTTCCTGACATGCACGTTGCCAGCGACGCCAGCTAATTTCATAATTGCCGAGCGTGATTATGCGAACGCCGTGGCGAGGTGGGCTTGTAATCAAGCGCGTGTCAGCGGACATTTTAGGTCTATCCTTTTCGCATGCTCACCACTGCTAAATTCTTTAAGATGGTGGCACCTTGAAGGAAATGCTACTGCGCTGACGGAGCCCAGCCCACCTCCTCCCTACCCAGAGTCTGCAATGCGATTCTAGGAAGATTGTGGGGCACCCTTCGCCTACCCCACCTGCATGATAAATTTTTAATTCCCACGTCACTAATAAGGATATTAAGCAGAGAGTCTGGAGCTCCCGCATATATGCATGAGTCCGCATGCATTAAATTTGCATAGAATCGAGCGATTCAAATGTAAGTATGCGAACGTGCAGCACTTCACTGTGCAACATTACTGGCATGTGTGACAAATGCTGCCTTTGGGTTGCAACCCATGTTTTTTGAGACACAAAAAAAGCAGCTCTGCTCAGTTTTTCTAAGAAATGAGGCGGCACAACCCTAATTACACTGATTTAATCTGAAATTAATATTACGGTCAAAGTGTTAATGGTTTTTCAGCAAACAAACTGGCTATATTGGTGTATTTCAACTGCATTATTCACTCCTGAAATATTTCTGGTAACATATTTCAAAAAAGGTTCCTTCAAACAAAAAACAAACAAAAAAACATTTTTATACATGAACAATGTATTGGTTAAATTATATTTTTTTTTGTAAAAAAAAATTGTCAGGTTTCTCATTGGCATGACATGTATCATTTAGGCTCTTTCATCTGATTTGAGTTTTGAGGGGTATTTGAGACAGTTGTTGACTTATTTATAGCTCTGAGAATTTGCATAATCTAAATTCAGCAGACAACAGACATGCTCAGTCAAACCTCTGCAGTTAACGCCACTAACGCATACGGTGTCACAGCGCTGTTATTGCACAGATCGCTTCTGGCTTTGAGTAAAAATATTATTATTCAATCTTGTGCCATTTTATAACTGTCATTATCATGGAGCGCAATATTACCAACTGCATACATTGCAACAAGATATACTATCCTATACAATACATAATGACAGATTTTTGACTAAATCAACAGTAGCTTTACACAAGTGACCCTGGACCACAAAACCAGTCATAAGTGTCAATTTCTTGAAATTGAGATTTATACATCATCTGAAAGCTAAATAAATAAGATTTTTCCATTGATGTATGATTTGTTATTGTATTGAATATTTGGCTGTGATCCAACTAATTAAAACTCTAGAATCTGAGGGTGCAAAAAAAATAAAATTGCATTTTAAAGTTGTCCAAATGAAGTTCTTAGCAATGCATATTACTAATCAAATTAAGTTGTGATATATTTACAGTAGAAAAATTAGAAAACATTTTCATAGAACATAATCTTTACTTAATATCCTAATGATTTTTGGCATAAAAGAAAAATCGATATTTTTGACACATAAAATGTATTAGCTATTGCTACAAATATACCCGTGCTACTTATGACTGGTCACAAATCAGTAATTCAGCCATTTAATAATAATTTAAAAAAAATACTCTGAACTGATTTTGAAGTTAAGGTCAAGTCTGAACTACTAAATGCAGGATTGAATTTAGCAATTAGTGAGAATTTACTCAAGGGTTATATATCATATTAAAAGAAAATATTTCGACTTTTTGACTGCTTCTAAATCCTGCCACTGAGGTTAATTTGCTCTATGAATCATGCTGCAGGGTTATTCTATTTGAACTAACGTTTTGCCACTAGACCTGTCTGCTTCTTTTCTGCTTCTTTGTCAATGAGCTGTGCATTGACTCTGATAAATTAAGATTTGAGCGCGAGATACAATATTGTTACTGAAACATACATATACACAAATACACACACAAACCATGACAAATCTAAATGCAAACATGAACGCACTTCTTAATACCTTCACAGATGCACACACACACACAAGAACATACATGCACATAGAATATTCCGCTTACTAACATACACAAACACACACATATATGGAACCTGTCCTGCTTTTGCACATTGCTATCATACGCATGTGAGATCACCCCCTTGTTGCCACAGCGACTCCAACCAGCGGGA
Organism: Garra rufa; assembly: GCF_049309525.1. Taxonomy (NCBI): domain Eukaryota; kingdom Metazoa; phylum Chordata; class Actinopteri; order Cypriniformes; family Cyprinidae; genus Garra; species Garra rufa. The sequence continues at coordinate 15,584,050 of NC_133365.1, forward strand.
ACAACACTGTACATGTGACCTGGTCGAGAAGGGGCGGGTCTACAGGATGCTCTGTGCCAACATGTATCTGCTTGTTTAACATCTCAGCACATTTTACGGCACTTTAATCCATTAGATTGTAGGAAGTAAACTTACACACTTACTGAATTCTAAATGTCACTTTATGTTTCAAACTAAAAATTAATTAGTGGGATATACAATCTAAATGTCTGACTTTTCTGATCTGCACCCAGGGACTAATAGCTTAACCAAAAGCTTTCTCATCATAAAAATCTAATGTGCACAAGACCCTTTTGAATTCAGTGATGAAACCACAAACCACATAATCAAATCCAATTTCTTCTTAACTTGTTGTGTCCCACGTCTTTGAACGTGGCTAGTTAAAGATGCTGTTTACATTTGCATCTATGATTATTTTATCTCCACATGTCTTTTTATCAAAGTGAAGAAAGAGCATAGCCTATGTTAACAATTAACTAAGCATGAAACTGGCTAAAAACGAAGCAGGCTAAACATCCAATGATTAAATGTATTTAAAATAAGGAAAAACTACATATATTCAAGGAAATAAACAGAAATGACAAACAATGCTACCAATGCAATGACTTGAGCACAGTATTAAAGACAACTGTGCAGAAGCGCTGTGAAGGGTTGTGACTGAGAACAGGCGGAGGATGTGTGGAGTAGCCAAAAATATGAAGATTGCTTGCCCAATGAATACTGATAAGCTGCCATGGTCGCCATGGTTATAGTATTCAGCCAATTACAAGACAGCAATATGCCTGAACTGTCTAAGACACACACATACAATAGCAAACGGCTCATTCATAGAGCTGCAGGCAGCCAGCCTACTACATAATTTTAATTCAAAAGGAACCTTGGAGTTCACCTCAATCTAGGTCCTAAATCATGTAAACATGCAAAATATTTAGTTGAAGCGCAGAGCGAGTACCCTTACGTGTATTTGCTCCATAAAAACCTAAAAAAAGATCATATTTTAAAATCAAAATATCATTTAGGAGGTGTAAACTCTCTCTCTCACACACACACACACACACACACACACACACACACACACACAATAATGAAAATATCAAATATGTATTGTGCGTGTGTTACAATATAAAGCACTGGCTTATAGCATGCAGTGCGGTCTTCTTTATAGTATCAGTGATAGTCTTGAAAAAACATGACCCATTTCTATCACTCAAAGCATGCGGTTTTGCAGTAATAACTGATCTCAAAAATGATTTGCAAACATTCAACACTGCATTCAACCTTTCAACAGTGCACATTAAATTGCAATGCGGACATTTTGAATAGATTGACTGTCAAGTCCTGGTGCATACAAAGCAAGCGCTGGATATGTAAAACGAGAGGACATGTAACATTATCATAAGAGGAATTATGAATGGTTTGGCTGGTGTGCTAAAAACAAGGCGTATGGTTTTGTGAAATGAAAAAATAAACTAAAAAATAATACAGGAGAAAAAGTCAAATTGATTTAGCATGACATACGTATAAAGCAGGTTTTTTGTTTTTAACACATTGTTGTCTTAAACTCAAAAGGCAAGTGTGAATTCTGGTAATTGCCTGACAATATCATGTTCTCTTTTTTTCTTCTTATTGAGAACACATAAGGCCCTGTTATTACAGGCATTCACAGACAAGAACCTGGAATTAAAACTATTTTGGTTTGGCAGACATTTAAACAAAGCTATATATTTTTTCTTTTCCAATACATCATTTTGAAAAACAAAACTACAAATAATAAAAAATAATAGTAGCAATATAGGCTACTTAAATGCTAGATAAAATTGCTGAATAACCATTTAGTTTTAAAATGTGTATGAAGTTACTGGCTATTTCTTAGACTAACATTCTAAATAAAATTACAATTGCACTGTGTAAGTGTTTAGTTCTTGATATTATTAAGGAAACTATGCAATATGGTTTATGACAGAACGTGTTAAGGTTTACTTATTTGATCATTGTTAAGACTATAAAAATGTCTATTTTAATCTTTAAATAACTTGTCTTACAGGCCTCTGCAAATATTTTATTTATTAAAAAAACTCAGAGTAGAGCTTTAATAAAAGTCTACCGCAAAGAATAAATACGGTATAAAGAGAGGGCGTTAAGCCAGACGAAAAAAAAAAATCTCACACTTGTCAAGTTCAAATGCAAGCGCTTTGAGGACAATAGTGGTGATGTCATGTTTGAACGCGGTCTAAGGCAGAGCTGCAGCAAAGCTATGCTTGAAAACTTCAAGCTCAATACGCCACTTCTTTTACATACACACGCCTTATTCCCACACTTACAAACAATTCACCTCAGCAGCAGCGGCGGCGGCGGCGTATATAGCTATCATGCCTGTGAGATATTCACAGCCGTTAGGCTACTGTTCCTGCTTTGGGGCCCGCGTCTGCTGAGGCTGGGAACGGTCGCCACTTTCTAAAGGGATGCAGATGAGTCGGGTGCACTTGACATCTTTTCATGACCCATGTCGCCCCCAGCCCCCCCAGCCCGCCGGCGCTGTCTGTCATATTCTGGATAGGGCCGTGGCATTGCCACTTGCCCTCGAGCGTGGGAATGGGAGCGTCCAGTCGTTCACATCTACTGCGCTCCGTTTAACGGAATCAATTAAGGAGGACCGACCCCCTCGCTCCCCATGTGCCCACCCCTTTTCATTTTTGTCAGCTCTCTCTATATGTCCTAATTATTTCTGTTTGGGATGCCAGCGCCGTTTCCTGGCCAAAGGCGACCGAGCTGAAATAAATAGTGAGCACGTGGGTTCCTCTCTCTTCACGTGTCAGTTTTCACTAAATTGGTGAGATCATACAAACCCAAGGATTATTAATTTAATCTCTGAGAGTCTATTCATTTATTCTGCTGCGTAAAACAATACTTCCTCAGGGAAAAACGAAGCTGACTTTTTTGTCTTGCCTTAACGTTTACATTTTTTGCGCGCCAGCGTATAAAATGTACACTTTTCAAATCAACATAACACCAAATGAAAATAAAATAATATTATAAAACTCAAAGAACAAATTCTTGTCTGACATTGTGTTTAGCTAACAGCTCTCCAAAGGTACTGACATATAATAAAATACAATTTCTTTTTGTAAATCTTCGTGTCATTAGGCATCCAGAGTTTTCGATGAGCCAGGAGGCAGTTTTTACTTTCGGTTATCTAGCTTTATGAAGTGCAACATACTCATACAGCTAGATAACCAAAGATAACAACTCGCTTCCAATTCCACAACAGTAATACCCGGATACCTCCGTGTCTTGTGTGAGAATAAATCCAAGTGAAGAAGTTGCTAAAACAATAATAATAATAAAAAAAATAGGCACGGGACTTGACAATTGTCATTTGTAGTTCTTAAAAGTAGGTATGCTCGCAACAAGAACAAATGACAGTTTCTTCACAGGGTAATGAGAATCAAAACGGAAGCTATAATCCATTTGACATCGGAGCAGTTAACGTTAAAACAATGAGAGTTGGAGTGAGGGAGCCTGTCGAATAAGAAGCAGTCATCCTCGCACAGGCCATCATTTGCATTGCAAATTACCTCCCAATCTCACAAAAGGCTCCTTTGGCTCTATTAAATCGTGGCAGCAGCGATAGATATCCCACGGAACCAGCAGCGAGATTATACAAAGGAAAAAATCCGCTTCCAGAGGAAAAAAGTGCACACGGAAATAACATCGCGTTGTTTCGCCACTGAATGGAGAGATCTCTCTCTTATTTTTGGCCGAGTGGTGGCAGGTTGTCCGTGCACGGAGGAGATCGGTAATGCCACAGATCCCTGAGAGCTGCTATGAGAGAGACGAGAGGAGGATTGTGTTGCTGCTGCCAGCGGTCTGAGAGAGGGAACAGGGCCACATCTCGAGGAGTGGGGGGGCGGAGGGGGTAAGCGGGGGGACGGGCTTCCAGTACCAAAATATGGACCAGCCACAGAAGGTCAAAGGTCTCGGACCACGGGGAGTGCGAGGCGATGATGATGAGGATGATGATGGTGATGATAATGATGATGTCATTAGAAATCTCCAGAGTGCGTTTGCATCCCTCGTGCGGGTTGAAGCGGCGATCCTTTTACGCGCAACGCATTTTTAACGACGAGCATACTTGATGGAAATATTTGAGAGGCAATGCCAATCACCCTCGATCGCGAGGATTTTAGCTTTCAGTGCGGCTGAATACATGGAAAACGCTCGCCGGCGACAAGAGGAATCTTGCGATCGTTCCCCCGTCATTGACAGTCAACACGCAAAGGTATGTATAGCAGCAGCAGTAGACAGAGTAAGGTGGTTTCCATTGCTACTATGTGTTGATGCCCTCATATTCTGACCACTGATATCAGAATCTTATTTTTAAATTGATTACACACTCATGCCTACTTTCTGTTCCGTGAGAACTGTAATTGAGTGCGTAAGTGGATAACAAACCTATCAATCAAAACGTGATGCTGACTTTCTAGCATCTGTGGGGGTTTCAGAATGTGAGACTCACAGCTCTCTCTCTCTGTGTGATCTTTGTAAAGTTGAAAAACATAATAAAATCATCAATATCACTTATCTTATACAATGTGTCTTCAATTCATTTTCACACTTTCAGACAACATCACAATATATGGATGTCAGCACACAAGGTGTTCTGTAGGCCTGTACAGTAACTCTTCCCTTGCAGGTCTCTAATTCTGGGCCCATCCAAGGTCAAAAGACAGCTATCATTTGTATTTAATCTGATATGGTTTTCTACCTGAATTGGTTTAGGTGAGTCATGTCACAGCAGTTTCAAATCACTGGCCCAGTGGACACACACACACACACACACACACACACACACACACACACACACACACACGCACACGCACACGCACACGCACAATAGTTCATAGCTATTAAAACAAACAATAGCTTAAAGTTGGAAAACTTATCTCTCATTCAGGCCTTCTAGAACATATAGCCAAACACAAATAACACAAAGCACTAAGAGTGAATAAGACATTTGACTTACATGATGTACACATACAAAAATCGACATTAACACATATGTAAAAGTTGCCTGTCTTTCCTGAAACAACACCACTGCCACACTAGTGTTCCTTCTGCCTAGAATAAACTAGGAGCACTAACAGCTAACATGAGAAATTTGAAGAAAAAAAAAAAAAAAAAAAAAGGTTTGCAATCAAAATCACTGTCTAAGCAGTACAATATAAAGAGATAAGTTTTCGGTTCCTAAATGCAAAATTAAGTTCCCTTGCGCACAATGACAAGTTGTGAGACTTTGTCACCTACTATACCTCTAGTATCACTGCATGTGAATTTGGCCTTGAGACAAGTGCTTTGTGTTAGATCAGTCCAAAGTATGGTAACATCTATGACATTGTTCTACAATGTGGTTATAATATCTCGAAAATAAAATGACACGTACAGTTTTCATCATGTGAAATTTCTTTCGTTAAAGAAAGTAATAGCACTGTATTATTCTTAATGGGCACAAAAAAAGAAAAATGAGAAGGGTTTCCAGATGTACTCACTTGAGCAAATGGTTTTTAAAATTATGCCGAAGTCGACGTGACCAGATGCAACTCCTGCTGTAGGTAAGAAGCCGGCGTGCACGGGGAGCTTTCGGTTTAAAATTGCCGCTAATACTCAGTTCATTACGCGTGCCTCAGCGGCTCTGATTCTCACAAGAGCACAGTCCAAGCGCACGGGAACGACAGCTACCGTATAAGCGAGAGAGCCAGTGAGAGGGGGAGAGAGAGAGGAGGGGTTGAGAAGTTTCCCATAACCTATTTGTCTGCAGCACCAAATAGAAAAGTGCACTGTTGAGCAGAGAAGGTCGGCATGTTTTTTCCCCCCTTTCTTTCCTTTTCTTTTTTTCATGAAGGGTGTTCGGGAGGGGGCAGTCCTCTCCGTGAAAGAAAGGACGTGCTCTGAAATTCAAACAAGTTCGCCAGGTCTTTTGTTGGACTTGAACTGAGGAGGCATTGTTCCTCTATTGGCGTGGACTAGCCCCAAGTTCCCAGACCAGGTTACGGATTGACTGCGGTAATGAATTTGCTCCGAGCGCTTCTGCCCAACACGTTCTGACTGACGGAACGCAATGGCCATCTGACACTGAGAGGACATCATTAACTCGGAGAAAACTTGCACACTGATACGTAATAGCTTGTGAAGAAAAAAAAATGAAAAGAGAAAAGTGATTTTGTTACGATTTAAACTCACCATAACCTCAAGTGCGAGTGCGCGCGCGCAGGCACAGAATAGGGCCTCGTATTACATGTTTTTCCTTGTGCCATGAATGCATAGGCCTATAGGCTACACACAATAATATTTGCAGTGTGAGAATTATACAGTCAACCTTTAGTTATAATTAGTGCATCTATCTAAAATCACTTTTTAAATAATAGCTGCATTATACTTTTGATCTGCACATTTCTAATGAAGTAGCCTAATAAAAAATATTGTTTTGTTAATGTTCTATCCGATGATGATCCTAACAAAAAGTGGTGCATACCGTTTCTATAGTTACCTCCTCTTGCTGTGTTCAAGCATTATATTTACGCGTAATGATTTAGGCTACTTCTAATCGAAGTTTGAAAAATATACGTATATGTAACAAAGCATATCACTTGTGAGACCCTGATGCCAGATCTTTAGTTTTGACATTCATAGGGCGTCAAACCTTAATTAAGGTGGTCAGACCCTCCCAAAACCTCAACAATTCACATCATGCATATTAATCCATCATCATAATTATTATTGTCATTACAACATTTTTTTTAACTGAATGATCAAGTTCAGATTTTGAACACGAGATTTCTTAATTTGAGATTCTTAACGTTTCCAAATAACGTTGCCTAATTCATATTCCTTCACAGTTCTCAATTATTGCCAGCACTTGTGTTTGACTAAAACGAATTCACGTTTAGATTTTACAACGAGGTCACGTCCAATGACGTAGCAAGCCTATCGGCTACGTGCAGCCATATTTAAATACATCAGGGAAATTAGCGCATCAAATATGCAAATCCCCCAACATAGCCTTTCTTTCAGCGGTCGGAGTAATTTCCCCTCATCGGCTTCGAGGTGGCTCGTTTCTTTTTCGGAAGAATATGTAAGTTGCTGTTTTTTATTGAAAGGAAGAACCTTTCCTGGCCGTGAATACTGGACCATATGCAGCAAAGAAGCGGAGACTCTTTGCCAGGGAAGTCGCCCATCATGCATAATGAGACGCCTGCTCCGCCATTCTTACATCTCCATCGCAGTTGGTCCTTGCGTGTGTATTATTTTTAATATTGATGCATATTTAAAAGGTATATTTGAATTTCCTTTGCATTCACGGTGGCTGCGTTGTCTTGATTCCGCTTTATTTCATTCGCATTTAGCAGTGTGATTTGGCTCTTCGCAATGCGGATTTTGATATTGTGCATTGTCTCCATTATTGTCTAATTTCATCCATTTAAATAAGGTTAAACAATACTTAATAACGTTCTTATTCCTTCTTTAGGATCACTTATTCAAATATAAAATACCACTGTAAATATTTAAAAGTATTATAGGCGAACAAAGACATTTGAGCGGCACAAACAAAAAGGCACAAAGAGCATTGTGTTACATTAGCATATCATTAATTTGAAGCGTCTCTCATTCGGAAATAGTCCGTTAAAAGATACTACAACTGTGGTTAGCTATCAGAGAAAGCAAATATTTCCATAAAATTTAAAGTCGTTTATACAAACAAAAATGAGTAAAACAAAATGGCTATGCACTAAACAGTATTATTAGAGAACAAACATTTTTGATAAATATTTTGTAAATTAATATGAGCATCATATCTTTAGTTCTCTTTACCTGCCTTAACCCACATGGACACTACGTCTGCTAGCAGTCTAAAAACAAATCCTGGAATTATGAGGCAAATGCTTAGAAAATTAACTGAGAGACGAAATCTATTGCTTTAAACTTGCCATTCACACAAACACCACCGACCTCAAAACTTACCGCTAAAGTCACCATTAGGCCTAATATCCACTTCCTAATAATATAATTTCGTTCACTCGAGTCATGACTCTTTTCCAGAACTTTTTGCGCAATCTTAGGCATCTCTTCTTCATAGTTCCTACTCGTAAAGCGTCTGATCTTCATCTTGTGAACCTTTGCTCAACTGCTCTGGCACCCAATAGAAGTGGTCAGACGGGCACACGTAAAGATTTACTCCCAATGGGTCAACACACGTGCTGTCCTATGCTCGCATGTTTTCCGCCTTAAACAAACTTCAGACAGCCCTGCTATATCTCTTTATACGAACAGACGTCAGTGAGAGAAACAGGACTTACTTGGACTCCGCATGTCCTCATCTTGGCGACTTCGTACGGTCCGAAGTTGTGTAGCACATGTGTGATCTGCTGCGCCTGTTTGCAACACAGCAGGACCGCGATTACCATACTTATGCATATTTAAAACCTATAGAGAAAAGGATTTCAAACTTTCCCACAGCTCCTAGAAATATACCGGGAGGCAATGACTCACCATAACGCCCTGAATTATAATATAAAGATTGTTTAGTATAGAACTGTTTAGGTATAACTGGAGAATGAATTCTGTTAGCTATCTTCAAATCTTAATTTATTTTCATGATATTCTAAAGCTATTTTTGCTTTAAACTTTAAGAATTAGACTATTTATTTATTTTGCCATTGATGGATCTTCTGGACCAAGTATAGCCTAATCTATAGTTAGTTTAAAGTTAAACCAGCATATTTAGTCATATTTCGACTTCGCGAAGAATGAAAAGGGATTTCAGGTCATTCCTGATGACTTCCTTACAAGTGTTGTAATAACTTTGTTTTCGAGGCTTATAAAAACAATGGCTGTTTCTGAGAGAAATTGGCATTTGTAGGATTTTTGTATTCACTGACTCTTTCACACATTTTATGTAACCGTTACGTTAGATTAAACGTAAAAAAACAAACAAAAACAAAAAACACTTGTTTTAGCGTATCTTGAACAGAATGTTTTTTCCAGAACGTGTTCATACAAAACTGTTATTAGATAAAAGATTAAGTTAATATAATTCTTATTATCGATGCAGATAAACATAAAATAGCCTACAGATAACAAATTATCTTAATGGTCGCTTATTGCAACAAAAAACAGATTTGTAATCCAGCCTCTTTAATTACGTGTGAGAACAAGAAAATCTAAAATGTCTAGCGTCTAAAGAGCCGTGTGGCTTATTTCTCTTTCTATTCTCCTGATTCTCTCTCGTGATTCTTTTCACAATTATTAACATCACCGCTATAAATATATAAAATAGGCTATGAAATATATGGAGAGACTTGTTTAAGTGAGTAAAACATATAATAGATAGAGAGAGAGAGAGGGGGTGGAGAGTGAGTGAGAGAGAGAGCGAGAAAGAGAGAGAAGAGAGGCTGATTTCCAGGTAATTCAATACAAAGACATTCATGTTTTCTTTCCATTGTTTAGCTCTGCCGAATAATGCAGTGCACACATACGATTAACAGAGAATTAATGGGTATTTACAAATATTTTATAACGTTAATAAACTTAAGTTTTTCCTCCTTCTTTCTAATCTTTATTTTCGGTGTAGGACACATAACCTGATAGCCAATTCCTCTAAACGTGTAGGACAGCTAATAAAATAATAAACTATATTCTAAATGATATTTCAAGCCATTTCTAAATATTGCCTCAGCCATTCGTTCTCCAGAAATTCATTCGAAGTGAGAAATGCAATTTGAGTCACCGTGATGCATTTCTGTAACACGTGGCGACATCTAGTGGCGTAATGCTCCATCGCGAACTTCTGCAGAAACAAATGGAACGATTTGTCAGACAAGAGCGATATTTCCAGTTGAACATACCATTCACAAATATAAAGTAATCTATAATTTTAATTACATTTGATTATGTATTCGATTTTCTCTCACAAAGCTTCCATAAATGTAAACGTCAAGACTGCCGTCTTCCCTCAAAAGCAAACTGATAGAACGATTTCAAAAATCAAATATTGATAGATAAATAAACACTTGTTTTAAATTATATAGGAGCCTTTCGTTCATTTATATTTTTGTAGACACGCTAGGCTACACAAATGTCTATTTTGAGGAAATAAAATTCAGTACACGCACAATAACCTACTTGGATAGCAACAGCAACACCTATCCAAATATTTTCTTTATGGTAGATATCTTTGTTAGTCCGTTATATTTTCGCTCACCCTAAATTATCAGTGATGACTTACTATTGTCGCTCTTGTTGTAAATTATATCCTCGAGGGAAAAGTCGTCCAGTCTTTCTGCGTTCATACTTAAGCCAGAGCCCTTAATAAAACCAGGAAATGTGTTAGTCAACAAATAGTCATTTTAAAGTTTCATTTGCTTTTAATTTTTCATTCAAAACTGTGTCCTAGCCACGTTTGGCCAATACGCGGGTTACACGCGATAGATTTATAAATGCATGCACAAGATGATGCAGCGGATTTTTTTTTTTACATACAACAATATAATGCATTAACGCGCATGGTTTCATTTAAAAATACATCTTACATGTCAACTAAATAAAAAACTTTACAGTTACCATATTCACTTGGTGATAGTCAAAAACACACTTGCATGCTGTCCTTTTTTATATATAAATCATGTTAATGAACAAACGTCTTCGAGATGTTACGACGGAAACATTTTTAAATTGATTTCATGTACTTGTAGAAAGAAAGAAAGAAAGAAAGGAAGAAAGAAATTAAAAGAAAGAAAAAGAAAAAGAAAAAGAAAGAACAAAACGAAGAGGGGAAAATCATTTTGGATCTAAACATATTAATCTGGTAATTCGATATCCCCAAATTATCTGCAATTTATGTAATATTTATCGATGATGATTATCGATTATGACGATTATCAATGATGCATCTAATGTGTGATATAAATAAATAAATAAATATTTAAAAAACAAAAGCAGCTTACCTTAAAGTAAACATGTTATTTTACTCTAAAGAAACCATTTTCATTTTTTTCTTCAGAAAGCTACCTGAAACGATATGTTATGCTGTTATGTCCGTACGAGCTTTTGATTGGTTGATCGATTTAATTGTACCACAGTGTTCCATATATTTAATGGTATTAATGGAAATTGTCAAAATATGTTTTACAAATAACACTGCTTTTTAAACTAATATATGTTTATCTGTTAATTGTAGGCTACATGTGGCTCGCAAATATTATTCGTTATTATAATGTAAACCTAAGATTTCAGTTGCATTAAACAATTCGCAAATTACTTTAATGTCAGAGTGCGCCTTTGGTTGAATCTCTTTCGTTTGTTGTGTGTATATATATCATGTATTTTTGAAAGATTTGTGAAAGTGTATTACCTCAGACGAAATAAATATCTTCTGTGCAACATCTGAAGGAGTGGAGCATTTAATGATCTGAATAATCTGTTGATTAAACGATGAAATGATCTCTTTGTTGTGACTTTTTTTTGATCACCACAGACGTTCAAAAATGCTTACATTTTAGTATTATATAGGGCTACAATATATAGTTAAATTACACATATCAAAGTTAGAGAATACTTCTCAACAGCATAATTTACATACTATATGTGACAACTTCATCACGTCTTTAGTTCTGGGTTAAAGAAAAATGAAATAGACTACAAAAATCTCCTTACAGTCGACCAGAATATTTGTGATTAAAGTGGCCTATTTTGAGCATTAAAAATTAGACATTTTGTGTACAGGCCAATAGCAAATAATATGATCAAGCAGCTAGAAAGAGCTTAAAATGCATCCAGTACAAAAACAATTAAAACACATAATACAAACACAAAATTACAATCTAATCAAAGAGTATGTAGCTTGTGTCGAATGTGTGCATTATTAGTGCGTTTTATTAGTTCGGTAATCTCGGTTTCACCGTATAAACGGGTGAATGAAATCAAATAAAGGCGACGTTGTCTGTCACCAAATCTTTGAAACGTTGAACAATGGTGACATCTAGTGGCTAGAAGGATTCATTGTCTCTTCAACAGCCTTTGCTGTTTCAACAATGCAATATAGTTGTTTTGGGTAATCTCAGGTCTGACATTTCTTGAAATCCTTTTTCGTGATTTATATATGGCATTAAAAAAGTACAAAACACACAAAAGGTCGATAGCTTAGAGTATGAAAGGTAGGCCTACACATTAAATCTACTAGTGTTACTACTATTAGTACAAATTATACTCATAAATATGCTAGCTCTTTAATTGGAATATAAGAACAGATATTTGATTAGGCTAACGCTCGGAAGCTAAACACATTTTCAAGGGAAAGAGGAAGAAACTCTTCTCAGGTGTTGTGATGTTAGTTGTTTGTTCGTCAGAAGAACCTCAGATTAAACACGTCCTTTCGCAATCTTGCCACTTTGGAGTAACCATGGCGACCGAACAATATTAAAGCTGAAGTAAAGCAAACTCAGAATTTGTTTATAACCGTTGTGAAGCTCTTACTTACCTCCCTCAAAACATAAATAGTTTACTGGATGTTCAGCTGTTTTCTTCCTGTTTATCTCGATGCTTTTTGGACTCTTTATTTTATTATGTCTTTTATTAGGCTCGGCTGTGGAGAACGTTGTTAACAGGTGAGAAATGCCGAACATTTTACACCCTCCAAACTAAAGAAAGTGCGCCAAATTCAGCTTCCGGTTCCATATATGGACAGGCCGCTGTCAGAAAGCGCCTGAAATCCTTCTGATTGGCTGAACAAAGTGTCTGACCGCTGCCCGAGACCATTTTATTTTATTTTATTCGAAACTGCTTCTCACAGATACACTACCAGTCATAATGTTGTTTAGATAAATCTCCTCTGCTCACCCAGCCTGCATTTATTTGATAAAAAAAGCAAAAACAGCCAAATTTTGACAATTTTTGTACTATTTAAAAAAAAAATGTTTTCTATCTGAATATATTTAAAAAATGTAATTTATTGCTGTGATTTCAAAGCTGAATTTTTAGCATCATTACTCCAGTCACATGATCCTTCAGAAATAATATTAATATGCTGATTTGCTGTTCAGGAAACATTTATTATTATTATCACCAATATTTTAAGGTTTCTTTGACGAATAGAAAGATCCAAAGATGAAAAGCTTTTGTAACATTATACACCATTTAAAAGCTTGGAGTCAGTATCATTTTTTTCACTTTAGAAATTAATACTTTTATTTGGCAAGGATGCTTTAAATTGATCAAAAGTGATGATAAAGACATTTATAATGTTACAAAAGATTTCGATTTTAAATAAAAGCTGTTCTTCTGAACTTTCTATTCATCAAAGAACCCTGAAAAAAAATCTGCTCAGCTGTTTTCAGCATAATAATAATAATAAATGTTTTGTGAGCAGCAAATCAGAAACTTAGAATGATTTCTGAAGGATCATGTGACTGGAGTAATGATGCTGAAAATTGAGCTTTGATCACAGGAATAAATTACATTTTAAAACATATTCAGATAAAACGCATTTATTTTAAATAGTAAAAATATTTCACAATGTAGTGCATGGAGCCCATCAGACATGAAATAACTAGTTATATTCCTTAAATAACTTCTTCCCCGATCTGCGATACACACCTATTTGCTATAAGCCAGACCTCTGGCTACTATCCAACTCATCCCCCCCACCATCAAGATAAGACTCTTTACAGCCTACAGGAATGCAGGGAGATACACTCTCCTTATTCAGACATACAGTCCCACATACAGTTATATAGAAATGTACACGTATCAATGTGTTACCTTTTCTTATATTGTTGTTTCTGTTATGTATATCTGTCTCAAACATTAATCCGAAAAAGGTGAATTATTGCGTGTGCTAAGACTCTCACATTTAGAATCACTCATTCAACCGAGATGATACATCGTTTTAAAAAAAAAACTACAGATATGGTCGGTCTTATTACGTTTGTATACCTCTATTTGAAGATAGGCCCACATATGGTGACCATGATAATAATAATAATAATAATTCTGTACTGATACTTCAGCGACTAACCATTGTGAGTTGGAAAATGTTTCATTTTATGATACTAACTAAATGTTCACACAGATGTCTTGCATTTGAGTCGAGGGACAGAACACAATAAAAATCACACCAGGACGTCTGTGTAACTAAGAAAGCCAGTAACTTTACTGAATTCTCTGCAAAATACAAATACCTTTTTTTAGTCCCAGCAGGAGAAACAATTTTTATTCCATACATTAATTTTTTTACTACATACAGCTGAATCAAGTCCCTTGAGATACAGAGATGTGGTTTAATTTAATGACATCTTGTCTTCAAGTGGCGACAAAGTCCAGCTTGTGCCGCTGAAAGCCTCTTTCTCCTGGTTAGAAAACAAAAAAAGACACTTTCCTTCAACCTTACCCATTGTAGGTTTATACAAGCTACATTTGTTACTACAGAATTTTTCAGCATGTTTTTTTTTTTTCATTTTTATTTTGTCATTTATATACTTAATGGAAACAACACTCGAGAGATAGAGAGAGAGAGAAACAAAAAACAAAAAAAAGAAAAGAAAAAAAATCTATAAAAAAAAAAACAAACAAAGAAAAAACAACCGGAGAGTCATATATGGACAGTTGAAATCTATATAACAAACATTGGCATTTTTCACAATACTGTACACTCGTTAGTTAGAGGAGAATGTTCCCAATTCTCAACAAGACCAACTCATTGAAAGGTGATCTGAGGCACTGGGAAGGTGAGACAGAGGTACCAGCCACTAGCATGAACAACTTGTGAAGAAAAAAGATAAATGGATCGGCAAACATAACATCACTTTTTGTCTTTGGTAGAAAATACAGACTAACATATGTCCTGTCAAAATCACAGAATTCACAATGATAGATATGTATATCAATTGAACAAAACTAGTCACAATCCACTAAATGATGATACAAGCTTACACAAGCAGTCATGAGGTATCTATGACTGTGCTGTTTCAATATCAGAAAATCTTCAGTGCAATGTCGATTAATGTGACACTGGAAACTTTAAAAGGTTGTGAATACTCCAAAACAAAGTGGATATCTTGTGCTTATTAAAAACGAGGGCGACTTATCATCATTCTGAATGTATTTGCCCCTGAAAGAAGACTCAGTCCGGTGGAGGAAAAAAAGAAGGGAAAAAACAAAAACAAAAAAACAATTAACATCCCGCAACGGGGAAAAGTTATGACCATAATTTTATCATATATATTCATATATTAGAAAGCTATACACAAGCATGTTAATTTCACAGATTTTTAAAAAAAGATTCTTAATATTATTATTCAATATACTTAGAAATACACGTTTAAAAACAAAACTTCTACAAAGAGAGAGAAAGAGAGAGGAAAAAAAGAAAAAACACTGAGCAAAGCAAAGGGTTCACTGTCTCATGGCTTAATTGGTTGAAAAGCCCAAGGTTTCCCATCCTTTTACTATCGTTTCTCATATAAGCAAAGCTATCAAAACACATTCTGGCTCTTATAAACTACAAAAAGCCACAAAAATGCTTTGCATTGTATTCCTTTTTGATATGAAAATATAAGCAAGTGTATCATACATTTTTTTTTTTCCTTTTCACCTTTTAATACTGAACAACAACTGCAAGTCCTAGATTAAAACGTCATCAGACTGAAGTAACATGGCTCTTAATTTAAAGTCCTTCATCTCCGATGCAACTCCGTCCTGCTATTTTTGCTCCTCCGGCAGGAGAGTTTTTTTTTTTAATTCCTGAAATACCCACTCCCCCATAACTTAACCAAGGAACCTGCACATAAATCTGTACAATCCTTCGAAATTCTTGCATAACAGGTATGTTTATGAAATCGGCAACCTTGACCCTTCCCCCGTGTCCCAGCCTTTTCTCTATGTACAATACGTTGAACCTGCAACATGACATTGTCACCCATAACATACATTTAGCGAAGGCGCCCTCTGAAGAGAGTGGCACTAAAAAGAAAAAGGAATCTGTACATATTGTACTGGTTACAACAACTCAAGTGCTAAGCTGTCACCTCCGCGAGTCGCTCTCAGCTGTGCTCCTTTTGTGGCTGAGGCGTGTACTTTACAAAAAAAAAAGAAGATCCAAGAGTACCTGACACTTTTTGTTGGTTTGTTACTCTGCATACATGTACACCCACACAACGTGTAAATATATATGCATATATGGTTATTCTTTACATTGTATTCCACACACTGCACAAGTTATGCATAGTAACCCCGCCCACTAAACCCTCCCCAAACCCTGTCGCATCAGTCCTCCTTCCCGCATCCCTCCCTGAAAACCCGTCAATCACAACTATGTATATCAGACACACTCTGATAAAATAATAATAGTTAAAAAAAAAATTTGAGAGCACTTCCTCCCCTCTCTACAGCAAATCAGAGAATAAGGGAGAGCAATGATTGTGACTAGTCATAAACGGCAGAAACGTGTGAACCGCTTCGCATGAGGAGGTCAAGATCGAGGGCTGTCCGAGTAGGGGGCAAGGGGGGCATCGCCTATCATGTGGCCCACCCCTCCGAGAGGCGGACGCGCTTCACGGATGGGCTGTCTTGCTCATCCAGGCCGGGCCGGCCCAATCCCAACGGCGAATGGAAGTCGGGACGGTGGTCGTCGCGGTCGCTGCCGTCGTGCGAGCTGCCGCAGCTGCTGAGGCTGTCGGCCGGAGAGCGGCCCGAGTCCTGTCGCCCCTGTGGGGGCGGGCCCTGGTGCTGCTGGTGGGACGTTAGCTGGCCGTAGCTGCCGGGCGTGGTGCTGCTGGATCGATCTCTAGGAGGAGAAACAGGTTCGGACTTGATGTGCAGGCTTTGAGTAGAGGGCAGGGAGAGATTTGAACCCTGACATAAGTGAGTGCTAGAGCAATTTCTGTAGGAAGGAAAGGAAATGAAGGGGGTTACGGATCGGAACGAGTGCTGGTGCACTCAATCAAAGATACAATCAAATCAGTGACAACTGTTTAACAATACTTAAATGAGGTTATTGCAGAATTGCGAAAGTTTAGAATGCAATCTATGCAGTGACAAAGAACACACTGTCAAAAGTTTTCACCAGATTCAACTTAAAAATCTAAGTTCAGCAGCTGCCTTTTTTTAAAGTTGAATCAGCTTAAAACTACAAGTCATTTTAACTTATTACAATAAAAATGAGTTGATTTAACTTGAGTTGAAATGACTTAATTTAACTTGAATTTTTAAGGCAGCTGCTAAACTTAAGTTAAGCTGAAACTGGTGAAAACGTTGCAGTGCAGTAAGGGTGAGAGAAAGTTCAAACAGGCTATTTGATGTGTGTATAGTTAATGAAGTGCATGTGTGTTTGTGTTTGGACTCACCCCAGCTGACTGAGAGCTGAGTGCTGCATGTTCTGAATCTGATGTTGCTGCCATCCACTCATTGAGCCCAGATGCAGAGTGTTGGCACTGTTGAAGCCAGATATAGAGGACAGATCCGCACTGCTCAGAGAATATTCTAAAAGAGAAGGCATGGCTGGGGTTAACATTTGCGTCTTAAATTGTGGTGCTGCTTATTTGGATAACAATGTCTCCGCCTGCTGGAGAGACTGAGCTATTACATGCAGAATAGACAATTGAATGATATTTGTTTAGATGAGATTTAATTGATATATGTGACCCTGGACCACAAAACCAGTCTTAAGGGTCAGTTGTTTTAAATTAAGATTTATACACCATCTGAAAACTGAATACAATCTATTCAGGAAAACAAAATCTGGAATCGGAGGGTGCAAAAAATCAAAAAAATAATCAAAAATTGAGTTTTGATATTTACAGTAGAAAAAAAGAAAAATCGATAATTTTTACCCATACATTTATACCAGTGCTACATAAGTGCTACTGGTTTTGTGGTCCAGGGACACATATAAAAAAATAAGATAATAAGATAAAATCAAATTACATAAAAAAAAAAAGAAAAATGAAGAAATTGAAGTATAAGAATCAAGTCTAATAAGCTATACACAAGCATGTTAATATTATTATTTTTTTATTATTGTTCTATTTAGTAATATATTTAATACTGTAATATTGTTATATTTAGAAATACACATTTAAAAAAGAAAACTTCTGCAAAGACAGAAAGTGAGAGAGAATCATTAGGCGAAGTAATGTTCACTCTTAAATTTTATGGCTTTGGGTTGAAAAGCCCATGATTTCTGTTTCTTTTACTATCATTTCTCTTTTACATGCATAATAGACAATAAATAAATCCTGCATAGAGATTCTGCTTTGATTTAGTCTGGGTTCAATAACGTAATATGTAAATTAAACAATGAAAAAAAAAAACACATTTTTTTAAATAAATACTTTTTAATTTAAAAAGTTGCATTCATTCTTTATGCTAATCATGTGAATTTACAGTAATTCATAATAGATCATTAGTAATAGTATTTTAGATTATAATTATAGCAGTATTTATATTATATTAACATTATTTGTATAATAAAGATATTTTAATGTATTTAATAAACATTAAACATTAAAGTTACTATATTTAATGTAACTCTAAAAATAAAATCTATTCCTATAAGCATTATAAACATTATATATACTCTGCTTAAAGCTTAAAGGGATAGTTCACCTAAAAATGAAATTAAACCATGATTTACTCACTCTCAGTCCATCCTAGGTGTATATGAATTTCTTCTTTCAGACAAATACAGTAGCAGTTATATTAAAAATGTCCACCTCCAAGTTTTATAATGGCAGTGAATGGGTGTTGAGATTTTGAAGCCCAAAAAAGTGCATCCATCTATCATAAAAGTGCTCCACATGACTCCAGGGGTTAATAAAGGCCTTCTAAAGGAAATCAATGCGTTTGTGTAAGAAAAGCATCCATTTAAGACTCTCTAGCTAGAAAATGTTAAAGAATTTTGATATAAGCCAATAGGTGACTGGATTTTCTTTGATGTAAACAAAACTTGTTCTCGTGAGACTAGCATATTCTCACTGAAGCTTATGCTACGCCTACATTATACATCCTGCGTCATCCACTGGAACGTCACTCTTGCAAACACGTGTATAAAAATTTAAATATGGATATTTTTCTTATAAAAATGCATCAATTCACTTCAGAAAGCCTTTGTGGAGCACTTTTAATGATGGATGGATGCACCTTATTGGACTTTAACATCTCAACGCCATTCACTGCCATTATAAAGCTTGTTAGAGACGGGACATTTTTTACCATCTACTGAATATACACAAAAGTTTATTAAATAATCTTTCCATTGATGTATGGTTTGTTAGGATAGGACAATATTTGGCCAAGATACAAGTTGTCCAAATTATGTTCTTAGCAACAAGTCAAAATTAGGTTTTCACATATTTACAGTAGGAAATGACCTATAACATATCTTTATGGAACATAATCTTTACTTAATAATAATATACCCATGCTACTTAAGACTGGTTTTGTGGTCCAGGGTCACCTTTTTGGTTGAACTATCCCTTTAAGATGTGAAATGTGTATATAGTACTGTTAGTGTCTGTGATGTAGTTTTATGACAGGTCGAGTTCTACCTACCAGTACCATATGAGGTGGAAATGGCTGATGGGTAGCCTCCCATTCCCTGCCCTGGTAGAGTAGGTGTCGCTACAGAAACCACGGGGGTTGCCAGTGACTGCGCAGACTGAGAGTTGTTTATTCTCTGGTTCTACAAGAAGAGGAAGAGAGCAGAGAAACACATATAGATGACTTGTCACATCAACAGAGTTGAACATATCTGTATCTTCATCAAACAACTGAGGGAGCACCACCTCCTCCCCTAAAAAAAATTAATGAACGGAAAAATAATCGCTTGACATGAAGCACCACTGAACCCTCTCAACCTATGATTTACAATCCCTCATAGGGCACTCGGTCGCTATAGAAACTCAAGGTCTCCAAGGCAACAGAACCAGCAACAGAGGGCTTGGAGGTGTTTTTTCCTCTTTTGTCGTGCTGGCATGATGACTGAATGATGTGACAGAGATTAAGAAAAGCAGTCAAAAGCAGAGGTGGAGATGGAGAGGTCAATAAGACCTGGAAATGAGACTCTTATGGCCACTAGATGTCACTCTGGAGCTGCCTTATTCACTAATACAACTTGGGGAATTGCATTTAAGCACGTTTACAGGTCATAAGAACAATAAACTAGTGGTTTTTAATGCGTATGAGGATGAGGGTCTATTAGCCTGTGTCACGGGTTTGAGTGACAGTGTCACTTACCAATAGAAGGTCAACGTCCTCAGACTGATGGCAGTAAAGGGAGGGCGATAAATCCAGAATTAGTGTCATTGGTTGACAGTGGCAGTGAGTGAAGCTGATGGCCGCCTATGACACTACGTGAACCTACAGGCGAGCGCTTTATCAAACAGGACTAAAGCTGGGGAGACTAATTATGTTGGACTCTAACCTCTGATTTTATCTTATGAAACTACTGGAGAGGAAATGAGAGGAGAACCACAGAGGGTTATGAAAGAACTAAGGTGCATGTGGTACTATCAGGGCTGTTTTTTTAAAGGGAACCCGGGTATTAAGACTTGTATGGTTTAATATAGCATAAACAATGTCTGTTACTAAAATATGTGACCCCTTAGGTAGCACGGGTATATTTGTAGCAATAGCCAACCATACATTGTATGGGTCAAAATGATCGATATTTCTTTTATGCCAAAAATCATGCTCCATGAAGATATTTTGTAAATTTCCTACCGTAAATATATCAAAACTTAATTTTTGATTAGTAATATGCATTGCTAAGAACTTTATCCAGACAAACTTAAGCCGATTTTCTCAATATTTAGATTTTTTTGCACCCTCAGATTCCAGATATTCAAATAGTTGTATCTCGGCCAAATATTGTCTTATCCTAGCAAAACGTATTTATTCAGCTTTCAGATGATTTATGTTTATATTTATTACTTATGACTGTTTTGTGGTCCAGGGTCAAATATGTAGTAGAAAAACCCATGAAAGATTTACGTTAATTAAAAAAATACAGATTTTTTCATACATATTTTGAACTATGGGGGGTGCTATTATTTTGATGATGTAAAATGGTTGCACTCTGTGAGCTACTGTCGCTACCTGTTGCTATTTTTACCGCAACTTGGAAAATAAAATATTAATATGTCGGATTGTGTGGCTTTTGTTTCTAATTTTTTAGTCGAAGGGCAACAAGAGAAACAATGTAAATCTTCACTGCTTTTCCTAGTGATAAGAAGTGGAGAAAATAATGGGAAGATGCCTGTGGACGAATAAAACTACCTAAAGACCTGCATCTTGGTTCTTTTCACTTCAGCCCTGATGCCTTTGAGGCTTTTAGTAGACCATAGCTACTGAAAAAGCTTACTAACAGCAAAGACAAGAAATGCTAGATCCCATCCTGGCCTGATGTAAACATGCTGACACTTGTCATGACGCCGAAGCCAGGGAAGGCATGGATTTCACTCAATATCCGGGGGCGTTTAGACAAAGAAAATCGATAGTACGGCATTTGGTTCAAGCCTACACTTATAGCCATTGCCACCTGTAAGCTCTTTCAGTAGCTGTGGTCATATCAGTATTTTATTTTTAGAGTTGTGTTGTGGTAAAATCAAGTGCAATCATTCGTCATCACTGAAATAATGGCGTCCCCCATAGTCCAAAATATCTATAAAACGATGTGGAGTTTTGTAATTAACGTAAATCCTTCATGGATTTTCTACTATGAATTTCAGTGAGAGACATCATTTATGTTATATTAAGCCATACAAGTCTTAATACCTGGGGATCTGTTTAAATTTAATGCAACACACTGCACTAAACTTACAATAGAGGGCATGTTGTTCTTGGCTCCGGGCGGGATGAGCACTCGTAGGTCAGGTTTACGGCTGTTCATTCCCAGGTTGACCGGTGGAGGGGACTTGGCCTGCATGCTCTTGTTCATGCCTCCGGAGGACACGAGAAGTCCTGGAGAGTTACGGTGGTTTCCATAGCCATTTCCTAGCGCGAGACAGAAAGGGAGGGAAAAGGCGTTAGACACGACAGAGCCAAATTAAGTACATCAAACTTTCAGCATGCCACACAATTTAAGCAAGCTTCATTTCACCCTCTCGCCTGCACCAGAATGCACCATTTCCACCGTCATCTACTGTGAAGCCTCTATTCAAGCCTGTCTGCAGCTCTCCACACGGTTCCAGTGAGCCTTCACCACATGCAGCCATTAAACAGCGTTTTATCCGTTCTGGAGTATTGCAACCATCTTTCACCAAGAATGTGCTCTTTCAATTCGATGTTTCCACGCCATTTCACACAACTTTCACCTCCACCACCACTCATTCATTTGTACCAAGCACTTGGTAAATACACCCTCTCATTCACCCTCCATCAAACCAAACCAGACTAATTCAGCTACCCCAAATCACCCCGTCACGCTCGGATGATTTTTCACCCATGAATCATTATATGTCATTACGATTCAAAATATGTTTTTTGTGGGCCTCGGAGTTAAAAGATCCTAGTTCCCGGTTCAACTGATTATCGAGGATAAGCTACATCATTTTTTAACTGATCTTGAGATGTAGGACAAAACATTTTAAAAACAGCAACATTTTGAAACTAATCTGAGATTAAATACCATTACATTATTTTATTTATCCAAATTATTACATTATCACTCATTCTCTCTCAAACCCCTGAAAACTAAATATTTTATATGTGACCCTGGATCAAAAAACCAGTCGTAAGTGGCACGGGTATATTTGTAGCAATAGACAACGATACATTGTACGGGTCAAAATTATAGATTTTTCTTTTATGCCATACAATAATTTGCATTTTAAGTAAGATTCATGTTTCATGAAGATATTTTGTAAATTTCCTACTGTAAATATATCAAAACTTAATTTTTGCTTAGTAATATGCATTGCTAAAAACTATCCTAACCTATCCTAACAAACCATACATCAATGGAAAGCTCTTTTATTCAACTTTCAGATGATGTATAAATCTTAATTTAATAAAAAAAAAAAAAAAACTGATCCTTATGACTGGTTTTGTGCTCCAGGGTCACAATACAGATATATGAAATGTGCTATACAAATAAACTTGCCTTGCCTTGACTTATATTTGGAAATTAATATTAAAATGAAACAAAACAAACAAATTAAATATATATATATATATATATATATATATATATATATATATATATATATATATATATAGCCTTGTCTTATACTTGAAAATTTATATTAAAATGAAAATAAAATGAAAATAAAATATATTACCTTGCCTTGTACTTGAAATGCATATTAAAATACTTAAATACTAAACTAAAAAACATGGATTACAAATGTAACTTGGTGAAAAATATAAAGTAACACAAGTCTAGTCTCTCTTAAGAGTGCAAACGTCATATGTGCAGCTAAATGTAAAAAGGATGAGGTTTTTGGTCTTAAACTCTGCCAAATTGACAGATTGTTTGAGAATGTTTCTGAGCAAACTGTTGCAGAATCATGTCTCTTGAAAAAGTTGAGAGATGAAAATGTGGAGTGTGGGTAGATGAAGAGAAAGAGAGAGGAGAGAGATGAAACTCATTTGTTCCTTCCGTGGTTTTGCGGTAAGGAGGCAGGTGTTTGATGAATAGAGACAGGTGGCATTGCTAACTCTTGGTGCTTTAAGAGCTAATGTCAAATGAGAGCGAAACAGTACAACTTCATTAAAATAGTTTAAAAAACATGTTATTTTTGAGCAGAACACTGATGTTTTTGTTCAAAACTTCATGTTAGCCAAATTCATTTCCTTATTTGGAATGAATAAAAAACCCTGAAAATCCATTACATTTAATTACATTTGAAAAATCTGAATGTACAATATGAGGGAGAAAATGGATTCTGAATTATATTCCAGTCATTTCAGGACCGTTTATTTCAACTGTAAAGGATCACTCCAAGTCCCATCTGGAGCACAATGGAAGGTTGCCACTATCACATCTCATTTCCCAAGGCAGCAGTCTCTATAAATGACATAAAATCCATGGCCCTTAAGTATTGACAGAGAAGGCCATCATTTGGCAATCAATGATAAATACATGTGTGCACATGTGGCTTTCTCTTATGACTACCAGAAGTGGATCAGACAAGCAATCTTTATTCCTCATCCACAATTGCTAACCCGACTTCATCATCTCCAAAGAACCAGAGGGGTACATTATACTGGAAAAAAATAAGAGGGATTGGAGGAAAGAAGTACAGAGTCTTTGTTTCAATCCAAATCCCTCTTTTTTTGCTTTCGAGGGGAAAATGTGGAGTGCTGCATGGCTTTTGCCACTTAAAAGAGGATTAGGAATTATACGGTAGACATAAATGAATTTCCCAATCATACACTCGAGAGGAAAACTAGACGCAGATGTCGTCCTCAGCAATTTCGCCGTGGTGATTTTTCTTTAATTTGAAGGCGATGTTTTTTGTTGTTTTCAAATGAGAAGTCTTGAAAGCGCAATTTGCACGATTCAAGGAAAATAAGGAGGACACGAGTCGGGAACCAGGAAGAGTAACTGTGATTGTGAGAGATTGTGTTTGTACAAGTGTGAGCGGGTGGATGTTATGTGCCATGTGCACTGATGCATTTCCTGCCTTCTCATACATAGTGAAGTACGGGGCTCGAAAAACAGCTGGCTGGAGCGCTTCTCTAAACACTTAAACAGCCACACTTCATTGTTCGCAGTGGAGATGAGGAAATAACACTGCATTTGAGCCCATGCCTTTGGTAAAGATACATTTCCACACTAATATGAATATTACGGAGCCAGTACAACTTGAGCTCAATCCACAGCACTTGTGGCACAATGTCTAAAAACATAAAATAAAATAAAATAAAATAAAATAATAAAATAATTTTACAGTGAGAAACTTACATGGATATAATTAGGGGCAAGCCATAAACATTAAAATCACTTTATTTCTTACTTCAAAAGTTTACATCCCCCTTTTAGTTTTCAACACTTTCAAACAATGACTATGATTTTGAGATCCATCTTTTCACACTGAGGATAACTGAGGGACTCATACAGAAGGTTCAAATGCTCACTGATGCTCCAGAAGGAAATCGCATACATTAAGAGCCGGGGGTGAAAACTTTTGGAATTTGAAAATCAGGGTAAATGTAACCTATTTTGTCTTCTGGGAAACATGTATCTATCTTCTGCAGTCTCTGAAGGGCAGTACTAACTGAAAAACTATGATATTTAGGCAAAATAAGAAAAACGTACACATCTCCATTCTGTCCATTCTGTGAAAAGGTTCAAATACACTAAAATGCTGTAAACCAAAGAATTTGTGGGACCTGAAAGATTTTTCTGAAGAACAGCAAGCAGTTTAACTGTTCAGGGCAAACAAGGGACTCATGAATAAAAATAAAATAAAAAAAAATAAAAAAAAACACATCTGTGGATCATTCAGGTACCAACAATGTATTGAGAATCAACTGTATGTAAACTTTTGAATGTGTCATTTTTAGAAATTCAACTATTATTTTTTCTTGTGGACTATATGTAAACATCTTTTATGTGAAATATCTTATTCAGGTCAGTACAAAAAACACTAAAATCCTATTTTGGTAAAACATTTAACATTTTGCAGATTCTGAAAGAGGGGTGTAAACTTTTGACTTCAACTCTATAGTATAGCCACAAGACAAAACAATATGCGTGTTGACATGATTTTAAGATTTTAGTGAAAAAACAAACTGCACAAAAAAGTACACAAGCAAATTATATGCTTCGCATATTGCTATATGATAGCCTTGATTTTTGATGTATTTACTGTATGTCTCATATTAAAGTCAAAATATTAATTTGAAGTCTTTCAACAAATCATCTAGGGCCTCATACAAGGTTCAGTGTATAGCTGTGCATTTTAAACTTTTCAAATTCAGGCAATTTGACAAATGCACAATCACCATTAAAAACTCCTGCCCAAAAGGACTGAGCGATAGAACCATTCATAGAGACTTGCCTCAGTTCTGCTCTGGTAACCATAGAAACTCGTGATTTGTGAGGTGTGCAGATTAATTAAAGAGTCCTGTACAGTACAGTACACCCTGAGCCAATCATAAAACACACGGAGCGCTCAGATCACAACCAGGTCTATTAAACACACCATGCAAGAGTTAAAATGACCCGTGGAGAGCAGACAGAGACGGAGACAACGAGTTCAACTAAGGACATGTGCTGATGAATGAGCCTCGGCCACTTGATTTATGGATCAGAAGCCGCACAGCTGGGATTCAGGTGGCCAATAAGTAGCACAAAACTCATTTCTCTCATGCTATTCTCTGACTTTTACAGCTGTTTGTTCTATAAGTCATTGAAAACGGCATCTCAGAGCCAAAACCTGTGCGCTAGGGCACAACAGTGTCCATCTTCTGACTCACGCTGCAAAAGCCACACAAGTCTCTTCCCTGTGCGCTCGTGGCCCAGCTATCGCCCTCACAATGGGGAAGTACTAAAATTACAGCCGCCCAGAAACAAGCGGTCCCCTCCTCACACACAAATCGCCTGATGTGTACACATGATAAAGGAGCCGATTCTATTTCTGGGGCTCCGCAGAGGAGGCTTAACTGTAAATGGGCATGGCCTAAGTTTCCACTCAGCGTCAAAGCAAGCTGACCGGCTAGCGTGGTTAAGTACACGCTCGCTTTCCCTGCGAGTTGGAATGTCTCTGATTTCTTGTTGTGGTGTAACGGCCTCATTTAATCCTGTTGTCCGTGTTTGTTGATTCGGTGTTGAGGTTTCAGGCCAAGCCTGGTTCTAGCAACTGAAAGAATTTCACAAGTACTGCTACTTCAATGACCAGTAAACTGCAGAGGTGTGGTAGGAGCAGATGTCTGGAAACAGTAAATTAACAATAAGAAAAACTCAACAGACCTTCTATGAGACTCCACCTAAGAGGTAAAAAAAGACTGGCCGCTTCACTTTCTCGTGTGTTGGCTGACCTCTCCATATCTCATAGCACAACCCTATGTGTCACACATACATAAATACACATAGGATTTGCGGTTGTCTGAGAATGCCAGGGTGCCGGCCGAACAAATAACTGTCTGCGACAAACATTATACCATGACACACTTTTGCTGGAACACGCTGGCAAAACACCACTACATAGCGTAACTAGAAATATAAATAAAGAAGTCCTCAAAGTTTCTTTTCTTTTTTTTTTAATCAAATGTAATTCATGTCCCAGTCACATTTTCTTGGTTAAATAAACATTACTTAAACTATCAGGAAAAAAACAACAACTATTTAATATTTTTACATTAACAATGTAATCAATATTTCTATTTATTAAAGCTAAGTATGAATCTCATGAAGTTAGTATTTTTTAAGCATTTTACAGTTATTCCAAAATAATAACTCAAGGCAGTAACAATTTAAACTTTATATTTTATGTCATCAGTTATCAAAGTTTGGTAAATATTGGTCACAGACACGAATAAACTTTAAATTAGCTGATTACTCGTTAAAAACTTCCACAGACCATGTTTTCATGCCAGGTTTTTATTGGGGATATTTTTATGTAACAAAGTGGTTATATCTAAGTGTGTGAGTTGTTTTCTTACTTTACATTATATTGTTCATTCAGACTGATTCGCGAATGCAAAATGCGCATGAACACAAGAGGCGGAATTTATTGCATGAACCAATCACAGCTGATCATGATCAGTCATATCCAATCATATCATGATTTCACAAAACCTGACAAATTCAGCAGGACAACTGTTTCATGCTAATACTAAAAGGTTTAGGGTCAGATTTTCATAAGAAGTTAATAGTTTTAATTCAGTAAGAATGCAACACATTTATAATGTTACAAAATAGTTCTATTTCCAATAAATACTATTATTTTGAACTTTCTATTCACCAAATCATTCTAAAAAAAGAGATTATGGTTACCACAAAAATATGACTGTTTTAATCACTGATAATAATAAGAAATCAGCATATTAGACTGATTTCTGAAGGATCATGTGACACTGAAGACTGGAGTAATGATGCTGGAAATTGAGTTTAGTGATTATAGGAATAAATATATGTTTAAATAAATGATTAAATATATTTCATTTAAAGCTGAACATATTTTAAAATACATTGATATATATATATATATATATATATTATAAAACTATAAACTGTTATTTTTAAATTGTAATAATACTTCACAATTTTTACTGTATTTTTGATCAAATAAATGCAGCGTCAGAGAGCATAAAAGATAAAAAGTAAATGTAAAAAGTAATCTTACTGACCCAAAACTTTTCGGATCATCAGTCATCAAAGCTTGGTAAGTATTGGTCACAGACACGGAGATACTTTACATTTCACCAAGCTGATAAACCTTCCACAGATCATGTTTTCATGCCATTTTAAGTCTTATTTTTACAACAAAGTGGTTATATCTTAAGTGTGTGAGTTGTTTACTTACTTTTTTAAATTAGTCTTCGCATAAACAACATTATATTGTTCATTCAGACTGATTCGCATGAACCCAAGTGGCGGGATTTATCGCATGAACCAATGATAGGTGATTATAACCAGTCATATCCAATCATATCGCAAAGAAGGCACTGCCACCTCGTACGTGACTTTTCTTCATTTATTCTCAATTACCCCCCACCGAACTCACGGCATGCTTTAGGGGGTCTAGGGGGTGATTTATACACTCTTTATTGTTATATTTTGTATTTTATTTTTGTACTACAATTTATTTTCCTCATTTAATATTTTGAGGACACACTACCTCCCTTGCCTCCTCAGAGGAAACGTTCCTGATATATACCTAAACAGAAATCTGTCATTTGTGAAAAAAAAGAAGGATACTAAATGGAATCAAGAGGTAACTACTGGTAAAAAGAGAAAGAGGAAAAACGACTCATGAATTTTTATGTCATATTCTCTGTTGGGCCATTAAAACTGAGGCTGTTTGTGTCGTTTGACTCTCTTCAACTCTTGTTTCCAGAGTTGTGGCCTACATCAACTCCACACTGTGCCCTGTGTTAGCCTGTAGTCGGCACAATGGCTATATTTGATGGCTGTAGACCTTGAATGTGGACAGCAGGGCCACACTAACAAGTGGCACTTTTGTGCATTCGAGACAGTGTGGAGAGGGGGTCAGTTGACAGACCTCACCCTCACCCTCATACAATAGACCCTGGGCCAGACAAGGTTACCCAGCTGTGTCCCAGCAACCCAAAAGCCAAGTTCAAAACATCTACTGTCCTGCTTTAAATATCCTAGCCATGCTTCTGCACTGACCACTGGTTAGTGGTTAAGTCCGGCCGACCTGCATACAGAAAAACGGATGCTCAGACACACACACACACACACACACACACACACACACGCACACAGACGTCTACATATGCCCAGAGACTCTGAGGCAACCACAAGTCTGTGTAACTATCTCTTTCAACTGGATTGTTCTTGTATAGAGAAACTCATATATAAACTAGATGGTAAAATATTCCAAGTATGTTTCATCCCAAACATACGATAGTTGTTATCCTAAATAAGACATTAAACAGAAGTACAGGGTGAGAGGATAGATGAGCGCTATCATGTTCAGACAAGAGCTGAAGCAAACAAACAGAGGACACGAGTCAAACAGTGCAGCATCTGGTTAATGCCAATATGCCTGTTTACCACTTTACTAATAAAAAACTCTGATATTTACAAAGCTTATAAGGATGAACTATAATAAAGAGCAAACAAGCAGAGTGAGCACCAAACCTGAAAAATTCAGAAGGAAAATTGCTTGATGCTAAATCTAAAAGATTTAGGGTCATTAAGATTATTTTCATAAGAAATTAATAGTTTTAATTCAGCAAGGATGCATTAAATTGATTAGAAATGACAGTAAAGACATTTATAATGTTACAAAATATTTCTATTTTAAATAAATACTGTTCCTTTGAACAATTTACTTACCAAAGAATTTTAAACTGATTTAATCATCAGTAATAATGAGAAATCAGCCTACTAGAGTGATTTCTGAAGGATCATGCGAAATTGAAGACTGGAGTAATGATGCTGAAAATTCAGATTTGCAATCACTGGTATAAATATATTTTTAAATAAATTTTAAAATATATAAAATGTAAAATTTAATATATTTTAAAATGCATTATAATAGAAAAGTTTTAAGTTATTATTACATTTTAATAATGCTTCACAATTATATTTTTTTACTGTTTTTTTTTAATCCAATAAATGCAGCATCAGAGAGCATAAGATACTTTCAAAAATGTTTAAAAATCTTACTGACCCCAAACTATTGAAGGTAAAATATATGTGATCCAGGACCACAAAACCAGTCGTAATTTATACATCATCTGAAAGCTGAATAAATAAGCTTTCCATTGATTTATGGAATCTGAGGATGCAAAAAAATCGAAATTTTGAGAAAATCGCCTATAAATTTGTTCAAATAATGTTCTTAGCAAAGCATATTACCAATCAAAAATTACGTTTTGATATATTGATGGTAGGAAATTTACAAAATATCTTCATGGAACATGAATATATTTAATACTTAATATACTTA
Source organism: Garra rufa (assembly GCF_049309525.1). Lineage (NCBI taxonomy): Eukaryota > Metazoa > Chordata > Actinopteri > Cypriniformes > Cyprinidae > Garra > Garra rufa. The sequence continues at coordinate 15,614,685 of NC_133365.1, forward strand.
ATATGCCAATGGTATTTGGCATAAAAGAAAAGCATTTGACCCATTTTTGGGTATTGCTACAAATATACCCGTGCTACTTAAGACTGGTTTTGTGGTCCAGGGTCACATATATACTAATTGATACACACATTAGAACAAAAACAGTATTGTACCATAATTACTTTGCAAGAATTGGAGTGAAAAATCACAACCAACTATTTTCAATTACTGTGGCTGTTGGTTTTGAATCCAGTTCAGCCCAGTTTGCTTAATGACTGCAAATAAACGACTGTGAATACAAGCCCAGCTTATACAAACAGAACGTTCAGCTGAAAATTTGCGAGGCTGGTCAAAGCTGGAAGAGAATTTGTGCAGTTATTGACTGAATAAAAGTTGTGATGGAGAGGGAACATACTGTAGTATGTGGGGATGCCGTCCTTACCAGCACTGGTGCCCGCGCCAGTGGAGAGATCAGTGCCCATCAGACCACCTAGCACGGGAAGAGAAAGACAGAAAGAGAGAGATTTCAGTCACTTCATTGCAACTGACATCCACATCCTACCACAAAATCTTCCTTCTTAAAACTGTCAGGTCATTTATTCAACTCCCTCAAGCCACAGAGATCTTTCTCCCTCCCAGCGCGTTTCAGAGCGATGGAGACCGAAAGACAAATATAAGGTGACAGAGACGTGTGTGTGTGTGTTTGTCTGAGAAGAACAAAACACTGTCCTTTTCCACCTCAGCACACTTTTCTGAGGGGGAAGCGATGTGGCCGGCGGGGCTCGGCTGTGGTGTCCAAGAAAAATTACACATTTTTATTTTTAAGCATGCAGGGGAGCAAGTGTGGTCAGAGGCGTGCAGGCTGGGCCAAAACTCATATTTAGCTTAGCGCTCCTGGAATACAGAGCTGATTGCATCAGGAGAAAGCAGTTTTAATGATAGAGCTGTGGGTGAGAGACTCTGCCTAATGAAGCAAGACAACACAATAACAAACGGCCAACAGGATCGTGCTGTACGAACATCGGTCGTGGAGAATTACAGACGGAATAAAAAGATAGAGGAATGCTGATAATTAAATTAAATATTACACCTAAAAAAAGCTGGGTTAAATACATGCATGTTTTGACCCAGCAGTTGGGTTAAATGTTTAACCCAACCTTCTAGAATTTTATTTAACTCAACTGTTGTTTAAAAATGACTATTTTCCAACCTATTTTGGGTTAATTTTAAGCAAAAATATAGTACATTTTAAGCAATAGTTGAGTTAAATAAAACTACCCAGAAGGATGGTTTAAACATTTAACCCAACCGCTGGGTCAAAACAACCCAGTCACTGGGTTTGTCCATATTTCACCCAGCGCTGGGTTATAAATGTTAATTTCCGACGCATTTTAGGTTCATTTTAAGCAAGAAATATAGTAATTTTTAAGCAATTGTTGAGTTAAATAAAACTACCCAGAAGGATGGTTTAAACATTTTAACCCAACCACTGGGTCACAACAACCTAGTCGCTGTGTTTGTCCATATTTCAACTAGTGCTGGGTTACAAATGTTAATTTCCGACCCATTTTAGGTTAATTTTAAGCAAGAAATATAGTAATTTTAAGCAATAGTTGAGTTTACAACAACCCAGAAGGATGGTTTAAATATTTAACCCAGTCTTGGATTTGTCAATATTTCAGCCAGCACTGGGTTGTATTTAACCCAGCATTTTTTAAAGTGTAATAAATCCTAATTTCCAACCTATTTTGGGTTCATTTTAAGCAAAAAAATATAGTAATTTTTAAGCAATAGTTGAGTTAAATAAAACTACCCAGAAGGTTAAGTTAAACATTTCACCCAGCGCTGGGTTGTTTTGACCCAGCATTTTAAATTATTCTGGCACATTTTTTAAAATTTGAAGTCGGCATAAAAAAAGAATTTGTAAACTATTGAAACTATTTTTAATTATTATTTTAAAATAGTTTTTTATTTCTTGTCTGTGTAGCTTTCACTCGAAAAAGGTGTAAAAATTATTTTCACTTTCAGTAAATTTACCAAACAACACCAAAAACTATATTAACTATATTTTAATTTAATATAAACATTTTATTTTCCTGTCAAATGCTTTTTCTTTGTTTTATTTACAGCTTTTTTATTGTTGATTACATCAGCAGAATAGAAGCTGTTTCAGAGGCAATGTAAGTTACTATATTTTAATGAAACATTTTTTTAAGTGTGCTGTGTGTTTTTACCTGCACTGGGTGGTCTGTGTGTGACCCCGGGTGACATGCTGTTTCTCTGCAGGCCGTGGTGGGCCAGCGGAAGCAGATTATGATTACCCGGGTATATCTGGTTATTCACGGGGATGGGCATCTCGTAGGTGGAAGAGGGCACAGCCTGGTTGAAAACAAAGGCAATATATACCATTAAGATAATTAGCAATATATACTACAGAGTTAAGCACACTGAATACAAAGGAGAAATAGAAAAAAACAAGAGAGAAATAAGAAATGTAGACAAATATGTCACATGCAATGGCATCAATCCTTAGAGCTCCTGAGAAGTAGCATTTCTGTCCATTTTCTCTGTTATCTACTGTAAAATCAACAAGCCGAGATGACTCTAAACTCTCTAAATCTCTGTAAATCCTTTCGTTCACATCACTCCAAAAGACACAGGCTTAACCTTGAAGAGACTCCTTCCTCCTTCATATTATGCTTTTAAGGACAAAATAGCCCCTAATTGTAGCCATGTGTCCTGAGGGTCTGTAAGTGCTCATCTGGGAAAGCATCATCTGACAGGAACCGAAGAGGAGCCTCTCGCTCTTTCTCACTCTTTCATTCTTCATTAACTCACGAGGCCACAGCAATCATGGCTTGAGGCAGCCAAAATATTTTCTCTCCGCAGTGAAGGTCTTGGTGGGCACAGCTTCGCTTCCGTTAGGTGTTCATTTTTCCGTCTTTACCCTCGTGTTTGTAGTCTCAGAGACCCCAAGGCCCTTTTAATAGCTTGAAAAATATTTGTTTGATGGATCATGACTTTTTCTAATCTTATGAGAACTGATTACAAACCAAATTTGAACCTGATAACATTAAGCGTTTATTGTATTTTAGCTGGGGTAAAAGTCAAATAGGATATTAGATTAGATTTCTACAAAGCAGAAGAATACTGCCTCATAATATCAACCTACTTTAATTAGATAAAATGTATTAAAAATGAAAGGAAAACAGGAGATTTATAACAAGTACATGAGGGAATCTTTAGCATTTTTGTGCAACCTTCCTGGACAGCAGCCTGCAGTCCTTCTCTCATGTCTTTAGTATTTTAAATTTAAAAGATTTCCACATCTTTATGTGTACGTGAGCCTAGACATCTTCTGCATGGTGCCACTCTTCCTCTTTGTGCTTTTGTACTCTCAAACTGGGAAAATATAACTCAGTCACTGTGACCACTATCTTCACCACCATCATTTACCACTCCACCCAACCCAACCTAATTCTCTTAACCCTAACCAACAAAACACTGTAGCGTACTGGACACGTTTTTAACCACACATACCAGTATTTTGCCTCGTTTTCTAATAAAACATCAAAACCTTTTTAACTTCTGAAAATCATGCATGAAGACTTTCAACTGTCAGGAAATCATTGTTTATTGCATACAGCATTGGCATTTTAGATAGACAGATAGATAGATAGATGGATGGATAGATAGGAAGTTAGGAAGAAGAGTAGTTAGGAAAGCTCATGCGCCTTGTAGGTCTGCAAATTAGTTTGAATCAATCAGGCTGTTGGTTCAGACATGTAATAAGAGTGTTTATTTCTGAACACCAATCAGTGGAAGGCCTTCCAACGCACAAAATACACTCTGTAGGTTAATATGACTGTATTTCTTACAGTAATTGTCTTTGTGTATTTCTCACAGTAATTGTGTTTCTTCTTGTTTTAGTCGTTTGCAATTATCTCTCATGCATCTAAAGGCAGTGCCAGCATCATAATAAATGCTAGATGTACTACACCTGCCACATATATATATATATATATATATATATATATATATTATATAGTTCTATATATGGTATACAAGGTTAAATCAAGATTACAACAAATTGCTTTGTTTCTTCAAATATGTTTGTTAGCTTTTTCAGAGTTGTTAGTTTTTCGCCTCTCCTCTCTTCACTGTACTTACAGGTATCTTCTGAGTCTTGATCATTAGATCAAACTCTTCGTTTATCTGTTTGTATTTCTCCTCCGTGCGCGGAGTGAGAGCGAGAGCAGACTCGAGCTCCAGGCTCTCGCCGCCTTTATTCTCCTTCTTGCTCAAGGCCTGAAGGCCCGCACGGGGCGAAACAGTGAGCCAGAGTACACGGAGAGACAGAAAAAGAGAGAAAGAGAAGGAAGTATGAGAGGGCTTGTCTGAGATGCAGGTACTTACACATATCCTCTGCCTGCTGATCATGTGCAGATCAATGTCGTCGTTGATTTTACGGTACTTTTCGTCTGACTCTGGGCTGTGGCCCACCGAGTCGTCTGCGTCGGGGTCTGGGCTGTCACACCCGTTTAGACCCTTCTTTCTCAGGGTCTGGAAATACAAGTTTGTACACAGTTCAAATACCAACCACTGCGAAGAACACCTGGTGCGTTTTATACGAGATGCTTTTAGACAGGATTGAAAAAATAGACGTTTCAAGTCTGAAAACCATCCATGTAGAGCTCACTTCAGAATTTGGGAGAAACTATCTCAACACAATTATGTATAGCATTTATTAATTTTGTTAATGTTAACTTCAGCATTTACTAATGCATTATTACAATCAAAAGTTGTTTGTTAACATAAACTAACAATGAACAACTTATTTTTATTAACTAACATTAACAAAGATTAATAAATAGTGTAATAAATGTATTGTTCATTTTACTTAATAGATTAACTAATGTTAACAAATGACACCTTATTGTAACGTGACATTTTTTAAAAGAAATTAATACGTTTCATTAAAAAAGTTCAAGTAAGCAACAACGCACAACTGTTTTTAACTTCTACAAATATACCCATGTTTTGTTGTCCAGGGTCACAATTTATTAATAAGAAACTGAATGCTTGTTCAAGCTGACAGTTCATTTTCTACAATTCTTTCATGTCTTGTTTGCTTTTAGATTATTTGCTTAAGGTCATGTTATTTCTATTTATGTAATATAAAATAATCATAAATATTCCTTGTAGGCCAGTTTAAAAGAAGTTATCAAGAGACAACAGGAAGGGCCAACCTAAAATGTAAATGTTAATATTTGACCAGGTCTGGATACCAAAGAGATTTCAGCAGAGGAACAGCCCTACTGCTACTGACCACAGCAGAGAGACGCCCATAGAGCCGGTCCAAATAGATTACCAGAGAAACACCCAATGAACTGAAAATGATACAAGGATTCTTTTGATATAACCATAAAGAACACAAACCAAAAATGTGTGATGAAGCTAAAAAGTTGTGTTATGCTTAAGCAAACAAGCTAGTATTACAGTAAAAGAAAGAAATGTGGGCTCTCCTGATATACTGAAGCAGCAGTTTCTTTCTCTGCCACCTGATGGCCACCTTCTAGTAGGAATGAGATATTCCTCTCAACCTATTAGAGAGCGTATGCCAATTGGGAAATGTTACTTTAGTATTAGCTCTTAAGAAAAGCAGTCACATCTTATAAGCCATTGTGCTCATTAAATGTAGTTAAAGATATTGCCATCATAAATGATACAAAATTAGCAAACAGCAGAAATTCTGTCAGGGACACAGTTTTTTGTGTGTGTTTGAAAATAGGAAAGGAAGAAAAAAAACTGGAGGCAGTCTTCAACTGTCTCGTGTGATTATCTGCACGAGGTTCTCCGAGTCTGACGTCTCATCAAAGTGAGACGTTCCACTGGATCAACTGTCTTTAAGTGTGGCGTGGCGGGATATTAGCCACCAGCTAACATATGTGCAGCTAGCGCTCTCACACATAGTCGTTTTCTGTCTTCATCTGCCTGTCTGCATCAATCACACGATAATTAATTTACTCTGCTGACGTGAGGGCTTGACGAAGACGGGTTTCTCATCCTCTTTTCTTTGCTATGACATGCTTCTATTAGGTGTTGAGGGATTGTGTGGAGAGCGGCAATGCGTGATGAGAGCTTTTTTATTTTCCTTTATACATATTGAGCTGATCAAATGCTTTGAAGATGAGCAATGGCATGGTTGTTCTGTGCGAATGAAATAGAAAATGATGGAAATTTCAAGATACAGTGTCTCAGTCATTAAAAAGACAAACAACTTCATAATGTTATATATATATATTACAGAATCTGCAAAATGCATGATATTTTTTATGTAGTACTGACCTGAATAAGATATTTCACATAAAAGATGTTTACATATAAAAATATATGGTTGAATTCATAAAAATGGCCCCGTTCGAAAGTTTACATACACTTGATTTTTAATACTGTTGTTACCTGAATGATCCACAGTTGTGTTTTTTTTGTTTTGTGATAGTTGTTCATGTGTCCCTTGTTTGTCCTGAACAGTTAAACTGCCTGCTGTTCTTCAGAAAAGTCCTTTAGGTCCCACAAATTCTTTGTTTTTTCAGCATTTTTGTGTATTTGAACCCTTTCCAACAATGACTGTATGACTTTGAAATCTTTTCACACTGAGGACAACTGAGGGACTCATATGCAACTATTATAGAAGGTTTAAACACTCACTGATGCTCCAGAAGGAAAAACGATGCATTAAAAGCCAGGGGGTGAAAACTGTTGAATGGAAAATCTACAAGTAGGAAATATATGTTCTATATATTCTAAAATAAATACAGATGAATCCTTAAAGCTACAAAAGTTATTGATTTCCTCTGTTTTCTTTTGTTCTTCGATTCAACATTACAGCATCTGGGTTATTAGGTTATTCGCTGCTATTACTTTAAGAGCTGCTGCTGTTTCGAAGTTTCGAAGATTACTAGATTATGTTTTATAAGAAAATACTACTTCACATTTAATTCAATTTGTTACTTGACCATTTCTTGGTAATTGTTTGTTAAATTTACTAGCAATTTCTGAGTTCAAATCAAATCGGTTACTTTTGCCTCAAATGACAGGTTGCCCCCTAACTAGCAGAACTCAGGTATTGCCTCGGCGACGGGGTGGTGGGAAGATTACGGTGTGGCACGGCCGGCGTCGATCTGAGGCAGCGGAGTGCGAAGAGGCAGAGCAGACTATAGTGTGCTGATGGGAGGGCATGCTGGCTGAGTGAGCGCTCAAGCAGGGATAGGCAGTTTAAGACCCAGCATGCAGCCGCTGTGAACCCCCTAAAGGTCCACCGCTATGCCACTCATTCCAGATATGTGCACCTGTCAGAGTATCCACACCTGTCACCAGCCCTCTCTCTCACACCCACACACACACACACACACACAAACACACACACACACACACACACACACACACACACACACACACACACACACACACACACACACACACACACAGACACATATATATTCTGCTGTAGGGGGGTATAGACTTAGCCAATCACAGCATGTTTGCTGAAGATGGCCATAAATGGCTAAACAAACACCCATTTCCAAGAGATAAAAGAAATGCTCAGATGTTGCTCTTTCATAGCTCACAAAACTAAGTGGAGATCTCAATTATACGTCTTTGAGGCATCATATTTTTCTCAGGCTTTGCAGACTTTGACGTCTTGGCAAATATGATCATTTATAAATTAATATGTTATAATACAAAAATCAAATTATATTAAATTTTAGTAATTTGTTCAACTCATGGACAATTTGTAATTTTTCAAGTCCGACCAGTGACAACGGGTCCATTTGTAACATTAGTTTAAAAGGGTCTGTTTCTAGGAAGAAGTAGGAGATTTAAGCAAAAGTCTCTATTTGAACTCCATTTAATGATATTGCTGTTTCGGAGAAACAGCTGAGATTTTAAAGAGATCCCATTAGTAATTTTTCTTTCCTATGGGTTCATAATGTCATAATGACTCACTCATAATCACTCCCATGCTCTTCATTTCTGAAGGGAGGGTAAACACAGAGCCAATGCAATTGATTTCCCAAGAAGCAACGGCAACGTTAATGCTTCCAGTTTGCCTATCTAAAAATAAGATACAGTAGACAACAAATACCCTGTACTTGGAGCAAGCAGCGAGAACATTCTGACGTCTTAATAGCTCGGCAAGATGAAAGCTGTGCGATCGTCCTTCCAAAACATTATCGATGAGGAGTAATCAATCTAACAAAGTGGAAAATGGCCAGGCGGGGGTTGATAAAAAGCTAAAATGCACAGAGATAGTCAATAGAGCGCTGCGGAGGGATGAGCGGCTGGAGGCTTTAGAGAATCGAGAATCAGCGGAGACAAGGAAGGGAAAAGAGTGGGAAGGAATGTCTCCTTCAATGGTATGCTCCTAATTAAACTCCTTCATACTTCGCATCCCTCCTGGCTCCTTCTGTCAGACCTCCTCTCCGGGCTGAAGCCTAAATAATGGACTGATATCAACTATGGTCTTGCAATTCCAGCTGTAATCAAGCCAGAGAAACTCTAGCTCGAGTAGCCAAAGACGATTCCCTACTGTCTTCACTACTGATCATCTTACTCTGGCCTCTTTCTAGAAGCTGAACAGTGTCCAGTGCTCATTTAGACATCTAGTTAAAACCAGGCCAGATTGATGAGGGAGTCTGACCCAGACAGACCTCATGGTTTATTTTCAAGAGGATTTCTGTTGTGGAATGGAGCTGACAGGTTTGCAGGGAGGTGCTGAGAAAGTCCCACATTCAATACACTTATCGAGACCAGTAGGAGGACAGACAAGCTTTCTTTATCTTTATTGATCTGACAACAAATAAAAAAAAATAAAAAAGTTTTATTTTGTTCTTTCCTGAATTCAAGCTGTCTCTTGTGTATTATTGTGATGAAGAATTGTGCTTATCTTGATTAATTAAGCATAATAGTCTGCGATATTCAACTACTGGCTATTTGTCATTCCATTGTCTTGCATCGGTAACAGGCCAAACGTGAATCTCAACTATATTTTTTTCCAAATGTGTTTTCTGAATCAGTGCACTTATGCAAAATCTGTGCTACAATACAAAGTTTTCTTATTTGCTTTATGTATAGACTGTATTAAAGGTGAAATCGAATGCAAAATTCATTTTTACGTGGTGTTTGCATATAAATGTGTCTTAGCAGTGTGTGGACACAACCACCCTACACTGATAAAAAATCTATTCACACCTTTTTTTTTAAATCCCCATAAAACCTAAACAGTCTCAATTATCAAGTATGATGTCATATTGCTCAGGCCCCGCCCATGACTGACTGTGGCCTATTTGCATATTCCCGCCCTCAGCCAGTTGTGCATTGTCCACCATTTTCTCTGAGCTCGAGCAGCTTTAGTGGCAACAATGTTTCAGAAGCAATGCAAGTGAAGTTTTTAGAATTTATATGTCTAAAAATACAGTGCCTTGCGAAATTATTCTTACCCCTTCAATTTTTTTCACATTTTGTTATGTTGCTGCCTTATGTTAAACTACTTTAAATTACTTTTTTTTCCCACATCAATCTACACTCCCTACCCCATAATGGCTAAGCAAAAAATAGGTTTTTAACATTTGTGCAAATTTATTAAAAATAAAAAACTGAAAAGATCCCGTTGCATAAGTATTCATACCCTTTTCTGGGACACTCAAAATTTAGCTCAGGAGCATTCATATTGCTTCTAGATGTTACTACACTTCGAGTGGAGTTAAACTGTGGCAAATTCATTTGAATGAGTATGATTTAGAAAGGCACACACCTCTCAGAAAAGGTCTAACAGCTGAAAATGCATATTAGAGCAAAAATCAAGTCCTGAGGTCAAGATAACTGCCTGTAGAGCGCAGTGACAGACTTGCGTTAAGGCAATGATCTAGGGAAGAGTTCAGAAAAACATCTGCTGCATTGAAGGTTCATAGAAGCATGTACTGTAGCCTCCATTATCCATAATGGAAGACGATTGGAACAACTAGGACTCTAGAAAATGTCTGCCAGCCCCCATCCAAGCTGACAGAGCTTGAGAGGTGAAAAGGTGAGGCAAAGAATGGCAGATAATTGCCAAATGCAGATGTGCAAAGCTTGTCACATTATACCCAAAAAGACTTGAGGCTGTAAAGGTGCTTCAACTATGTAGTTAAGGGTATGAATACTTCTGCAATGTACTTATTTCAGTGTTTTATTTTTAATAAATTTGTAAAATTTGCAAATCTGGTTTTTGCTTTGTCATTATTATGGTGAGTGTAAATTGATGTGGGCAAAACGAATTTAAAGCAGTTTAACATAATGCTGCAACAAAACAAAACGTGAAAAAAATGAAGGGGTATGAATACTTTCGCAAGGCACTGTATATAAATATTGTTTAACCGTTACCACGCAGCCCTACTTTTATTGGTGGAAGGTCACTTGTTGCTCTCTCTCCACTTTTAAATCAATTCTGTGCTCCTATTGGACAAATCTGACGAATGTACACTAATAATCAAACTTTGCACTGTTACTTTGAGGTCCAAGTGGAACATTTACATTTGTTTTCATTAGCTCACATTGGCGGTTTACAAAAAAAGACATAATTTCACACAGGTCTATTTTGGCAGTTCGGTGCCTCTCCTTGCTCAGCACATGTACAAGTTTTTTTCCCACTTCTTTCTCTCTTACTAAATTCACTATAAAGCCACTAACTCCAAGGTGGTCCCATTAGGCCAACAGAGATGACATCATGCACCTCAGCAGTCACGCCTCCACCATGTGTGCGCCGCGAATGAGTTGCAGTTGATTACTGCGCACAGTCGTACACGCGAGCGGATAGAGGTCAGGGAAGCTCGGTGACAGACACGCACATGATCCAAAGGCGCTCTGCAGATGGCCTAACTAAAAACTCTATGCTTTGATATGGTACTTGTGGGGAGGGGGAGGGGACCGCAGAGTCTCCTGCTCCCGTTGAACACACAAGTGCAGAACTTTAGGGAGAGAGCCAGCCTGTCTTGACCTTATTGGAAGCATATGGCTGGAGAGAAAGCAGGGAAGCCACCGTTTCATTAAGTGTGGTTTGAACATGCTACAACTGTGTAGCGAGACACGAATGCAGATGACAAGGGATGTGGCCTCCATATGTGCCTGTCTGTGTGTGTATGTGTACAGTATACTGCTAGTGTGAGGTGGTGCATCACAGAAGACCATCTATCTTTGAACTAACCCATCAGGCTCTTCAGTCGTTGGAAGTGGAGACCTCTTAACTCCTAAAAACCAGCTACTTTACTATAATTTACTTGCTTTGAGCCCATCCCCTTTATATGCTGTAATCAAGCATCAAAAAGAAAAACTATATGCGCGCAATTCCATGAGTTATATGAATATTATGGACATTTTTTATCCCATAAGGTCAATTTATAATGTTAACAATAACAATTTTTGTTTTTTAATGGTCATTTTTCAACTTTGAGTATATATAGTCAAACCAAACGTTATACAGACACCAGATACAATTTCTGATATTTTTGTACTAGTGGGTGCAGGACACTATAGTTCATTTATGTAAGTGAAGATAGCAAAATAAAGTCAACTTTGACATATTGTATCCTAAAATTCTTCATACTGTGGACTACCATGCAAATTTGGGACCAAAAATTATTCAGACACTTTAACCTGACCATGTTTTGCTTAAGTGTTTTTGTCTTTAATTGCTAATGCGACCTTTTTACACCACAGACTGAACAAAATAAGGCATTTCTTCGTAATTGGTCAACAAAGTATTGATAGTTGTGTGATTTTTGATTGATTGTAATCTATTACATACCTTTCTATCAAAGTTATCTGACATTATCAAGATGAATTAGTTTTGACTAAGTTCTAGTTCTAGTTCTAGCCATATTTATTACCATTTTCTAAACTATAGCGAATAAACTGATAATGTGAAAAATGTTGAAGGTGTCTGAATAAATGTTGGTTTGACTATATATAACTTACACTGTTTAAAAAATGGAAGTAAATATGACTTTTTCAAAACTGATAAAAATAAAACATTTCTTGAGCAGCAAATCAGAATGATTTCTGAAGTATTGTGACACTGAAGACTGGAGAAATGACTGCTGAAAATTCTGATAAAAAACAAGATTAAAATAAATTGTATTAATATTGCACAATATTGCTTTGTTTTGCATAAATGAAGCCTTGGTGATTTTATTATTGCAATATACACACACACACACACACACACACACATGTTGGGTTTACATGTTTTATGGGGACATTCCATAGGCGTAATGGTTTTTATACTGTACAAACCGTACTTTCTATCGCCCTACACCTACCCTACACCTAAACCTAGCCCTCACAGGAGATTGTGCACACTTTTACTTCATCAAAAAAAATTCATTGTGCATGATTTATAAGCCTGTTTCCTCATGGGGACCTGAGAAATGTCCCCACAAGGTCAAAATCTACTGGTATTCCTATCCTTGTGGGGACATTTGGTCCCCACAACGTGATGAATACCAGGTACACACATACACACACACACACACACACACACACACACACACACACACTGGTTTACATGTTTTATGGGGACATTCCATAGGCGTAATGGTTTTTATACTGTACAAACCGTACTTTCTATCGCCCTAACCCTACCCTATACCTAAACCTAGCCCTCACAGGAGATTGTGCAAACTTTTACTTCCTCAAAAAACCTTATTGTGTATGATTTATAAGCCTGTTTCCTCATGGGGACCTGAGAAATGTCCCCACAAGGTCAAAATCTACTGGTATTCCTATCCTTGTGGGGAAATTTGGTCCCCACAACGTGATGAATACCAGACCACACACACACACACACACACACACACACACACGTGTGTGCTCAGATATATTGACCGGTCTGATTTAAGATATTTGCAGAATGAACAAGCTGTTTTTGCAGCTTTAGTTCTAACAAAAGTTAATTTTTCATTAAGAAGTTTTTAGTTCTAAAAGTTACAGTATGTTTTTCTGACACAATGACCTCTTTTATCTCAACCGATCAAGGAAAATTTGATTTCTCATGATTACAGTAAGTAATGGATAAGTAATATCATACCTTGAGCATCTAATTACAGCCTGAAATGGATGAACACAGGGAAAGACCAAATCCACTTAAAATTTTCTATATTTAGGCATTTCTAAAAATAAAGCTATTCCCGATATATAAAGGAATACAGTGAAGTAGTACAGAAAGAAAGACAAGAACTAGCTGTTTTCAAGATTACAGCTGTTACTCAAAGAAACATTATTCTTAACTAAACTGTCTTTATTTACTACCTTTTCAATAATGCGATACTTGTGCCATGTTTTTCAGATTCGGGGACATGACTGTAAAGCATGTAATTTCATATTCTCTCTCCATGGCCGTTAGTAAGACAGACAGACAAGTCATTCATATGACCTAATGGAGCATCCCATACATGCACACAATGACACTCAGTCAGGCTAAATAAAGGGGTGCTTATACCATGGCCATCTTTCCATTTGAAACATGCTGGTTATGTCTTTATGTCTTGTTTTATTTCTAGAGAGACAGAAGGACACCTATCACGCGCACACACGCACATATTGAAAGGGCTGTGATTCTTTTTTTGGATGCAGTGAGCTGCGAACACACTTGCTTGCATATGCACACACACACAGAGAGACATCAGTTATCAGCCTTTGTCTGTAGGGGTTCTTATCATGCAGCTGCATTACAGGAAGGGGCAGAGGGTTTTGAGGAACAATGCGCAGGCACCTGACCTCTCTGGCATGACCTTGTGTTTCCACACCCTTCGGGCCCTGTGGGAGGGGACACTGCCATCTACACCCACATACAGAAATAGATCGCTCATTTTCCATTGACAGTACGAGGGACAGCCAGAGAGGACAGCCTTGTTTCTTGTATCTTAAGCACTGATGTCATGTGTTGAGCTGATTAAGGATCAGTCTATGTGTTTCAACTTATTATTATTATTATTAACCTTTCACCTTATTATTATGACCTCATGTTAATTGAGAGAATACGTGAAATATTTGTACATTTAAAAATGTGGTAAGAATTCAAAATAAGGTTTCATTAGTTAACTATCTTACTTCAACCTTTACTAATGCATTACTAAAATCAAAAGTTGTGCTTGGTAACATTGGCTAATGCACTGTGAACTAATATGAAAGAACAATGAACAACTGTATTTTTGTTACCTAACATTAACTAAGAATAATAAAAAGCGTAATAAATGTATTTTTCATAGTTAAGGTTAACAAATTACAATGTAAAGTGTTTTTTCACTTGTTAACATTAGTTAATGTATTAACTAACACGAACGATACATTTATTACACTATTTATTCATCTTTGTTTATTTTCAGTTAATAAAAATAGTCGTTCATTGTTTGTTCAAGTTAGTTCACAGTGCATTAACTAATGTTAACAAACTCAATTTGTGATTTTAATAATGCATTAGTAAATGCAATATAACTAAGATTAAATGCTGTAGAAGTATTGTTCATTCTTAGTTCAAGTAAACTAATGTTAACTAATAAACCTTATTGTAAAGTATGTTTCTTAAAAATGGTAACATTTGACAATAAAAATGTGTGTTTTAATATAAGTTAACGGCATTCTTTAAAATGAAAAAAAAAGCATTCCCTAATACATTATTAAAATCAAAAGTTTTTAGTTTTATTTATTAAAATGTTATTCGTTCAGTGTGATTTAATAGATTTGAGCTAACTGTTGTAATAACAATGAATAGTTATACTATTATTAACTAACATTAACAAAGACTAATAGAAACTGTAACAAATGTTTTGTTCATTTTTAGTTAATTAGTTAATGCATTAACTAACTATTATTAACTAATGGGACTTTATTGTAGTTAAGTGTTACCAAATAAGCCTAACTTCAGTTAACTACACTAGTTAATGAACTAAGAATGAACAATACCTAGCATTTATTCATCTTAGTTAAATGTTAATTTTAGCATTTTTGAATGCATTATTAAAATCACAAGTTGCTTTTGTTAACATTAACAAATGCACTGTGAACTAGCATGAACAAACGTTGATAAACAGTGTAATAAATGTATTGTTTATTGTTCGTTCATGTTAGTTAATAAATTAACTAAAGCTAACAAATGACACCTTATTGTAAAATGTTACCGATAAATGTTTAGGAAATCTTAAATGCATACTCACTCTTATACATTCATATTAATTTAAACTTAAAATCATTCATACAACTTTAAATCTGCAATCACAACCCTTTCCATTAATGTGTATATGTGTGTGTGCACTATTCTGTGTCTGTAACATGGAAGCACTGGAAAAGTCATTCAAATCGGTTACGCTAGCTATAAAAACCCTTTAGAGTCTCTCTAAATAAATAAGTAATAGCAGCTTTTATCCGCTGGATCAAATGTTTAGTGGCACCCCCAGGTCTGGCGGTGGAGGGGGGGAGACGCAGTCCAAGGGCAGCGGTTCACTAGAGGCCTCCACACAAGCTGTTGAATGAATAGAGTCTTGCTTACTCACCCTGCCTCTCCACGCCTATTCTTCTCCATTCGCTTCGCCAGCGCAATAAGCCAAGTGCTAAATTTAGCAACAGAGCACGCTATTTTTAGACCACTACCATTTTTTGAGACATTTATTAGGGGAAGGATACTAAAAAAAACTCATGCAGGCATGCACACACAGAGACCCACATCACACACACACACACACACACACACACACAAACGGAGGGAGGGAGGAAGGGAGAGAGGGAGGGGGCTCCTAATTTGGACACATCTGAAATGCACTCATTTTTAAAGTGTTGCCGTAGATGCTTTGCAGCTGTTTCCAATCAGAGGGAAGTGTAGAGAAAACATGAGAGATTTAGACCGCGTAAAGGAGAGAACGAGAAAGAGAGGCAGAACAAATGCTCTGGGTTCTGCTCGTTGACGTCCAGCAGACATGCGGCAGAAGTTCAACAAGTTGTTCTAAAGCTGTAGGGTCAAAATGCTCTGGACTGGTGCTGAATGAGTGAGGAGATCGGCTTTGAAAGCTGGGGAGATGTCTCACACACGTGTTACATTTTACAGTTATTTTTCAACACGTCAAGGATGTGGAGAAATTTAAATCTGGTTTGTTATGATATGAAGACTTGTGAAATCTCACAGTGTGCAAGAGGCCAAATTACTCAGTGATTTAAAAAATATAAGACGATTTTTCTGCTCATCAAGGCTGTTTATTTGATTAAAAATACAGAAAAAAAAACTGTAATATTTTGAAATATTTTTGCAATTTAAAAGAGTGGTTTTCTAGTTTAATATACTTAAAATAGAATTTATTCCTCTGATGCAATGCTGAATTTTCAGCATCAATACTCCAGTCTTAAGTGTCAAATGATCCTTCACTCAAATATGCTGATTTATCAATGTTGGGAACACTTGTGCTGCTTAATGTTTGTTTGAAACCTGTGATAATTTTTCAGGATTCTTAAATGTATAAAATATTAAAAATAACAGAATTTATTTGAAATCTTTTGTAACAACATACACTATTGTTCAAAGTTTAGAGTCAGTGTTTTTTTTTTTTCTTTTTTCTTTAAAAGAAAATAACACTTTCATTTAGCAAGGATGTGTTCAACTGATAAAGAACAATAGTAAAGCTGTATATTATGTGTACTAAAATATACTAATATATTATTAAAATCAACATTTTTAGTTTTTATTACAATTTCAATATGATTTAACAGATTTGAGCTAACAGATAGTAACAGTGAAGAGTTATAATTTTATTAAATAACATTAACAAAAACTAATACATACTATAATGTATCACTCATTGTTAGTTAATTAGTTAATTTTAGGGGACCTAAAATGAACACTTTCTCATATAAATTCATACTAATTTAAACCTAAAATCATATATATACATTTTAATCTACAATCGCAGCCCTTTCTATAATTGTCTGCATTATGGGAGCACTGGAAAGTCATTGAAATCCATCAGTCCTTTCATTCTTTGAAACAAACTGATACTTTTATTCATCAAGGATGTGTTAAATTGATAAAAAGTGATAGTAAATACTTCTATTCTGTGTACTAACATGAATTAACAATGAACAACTGTATTTTCATTAACTAACATTAATAAAGATTGATAAATACTGTAATAAATGCATTGTTTATTTATGTTAGGTAATACATTAACTAACAGAACCTTATTGTAATAAATAAGTTCTTATTTATATCATCTTATTCTCATTTAGTCCTATTTAAACCATCAAGCATCACAAACTGTAAAAAAAAAAAAGTTTCCATTTATACTATCCATCCTGTTAGTGACGCATTGTTCATCTCCTCCTCAGTTGACTTGTCTCTCACAGGGTTTATTTGCTTAACTAGACAAAGCCTCTTCTGAGTTTAATGACAAGTTCTGGCAAAAACATTGAGCTTGAACATCACTCAGCTCAATTACCATAAACTTTTAGACTCTTTGCGTGAGCCATTTATAGCTCTGTGTGTGTGTGTGTGTGTGTGTGTGTGGTGGTAGATTCTGGTGGTACACAAATATTTCCCTCGATCAGATGCATGTTTGTTTGTAAGAGGACAGTTATGTCAGTGTGTTATGTCATAGCGGGCCTTTGTACGTTAAATAAATGGTCATTGAGTGTCGGCGCTGAGAGAAAATCGCTGTAGGCTACTGTTCTCTCTGATCTCTGATTACCCAAACTAGTAAGAAAGAAAGTCTTTTCAAAAGACAACTGAGGGAATATTCTGCTGGAGCAGCCTGCTAATGTGCAAAGTCCTTACCAGGAAAATATCTTTTAATTAACTCTTTACTGCCACTTTGAAGAGAAATGAAAATGAAATTCAGTTAATTAGTGTACCTTGTCCACATTAAGCATTCTCCGAGACGTTTAATGAACCTGTGTTGATCTTCTTTTTTTTTCCCTCCCCCTTTCTCCTTCTACTTTAAACAGATGTAAGTTGAGAGAAGGCTGACGCCTGCAACCCTTCTCACACATCTCCGCACACGGCAACACATATGAGGGTGAAACATCGTGAGGGAGCTTTGCGGAATCTCATTAACCAAGCAGGTAGTCATTAACAGTGTGACCTTTGGAAATAATCACCAGCCTCCCTCCCTGTCTCTCTCCCTCGCAGTTTGTCTCCCGGCGCTTGCGGCTAAACGCGCTCCTTTCTATTGCCGATTCATTCAGAAGTTGTGGTGGTGAGAGAAGAGAGAAGATTAAAAGGTGGCTGTTCAGATAAAGCTAATCTATGATGGGCTGGGTTTGGCAAACTCTCTCTCAAGTGTTTGTGTCCTGTTCACACGACCGCTCCATGTGATGACGGGAGTGTTGACACGAGTAAAGCATGCACCCACAACGTGCTTCTTTTCTTTCACAGACATGCTAATCTCTCTCAGTTTAGCCTTATTTTGAATAAATGTGCTGCAAAATAAAAAAAGAACATTGCTTGAATATTACATTTGCTTTATAAATGTCCTAAATGTATTAAAATTGTATTAACTATGAACAATACATTTATTACATTATTTATTAATCATTGTTCATGTTAGTTGTAAGTTTGTTAATTCACAGTGCATTAACTAATGTTAAAGGGGCTATATGTAACTTTCTGAAATTTAAACTCGCGACTGACACCTGTGGCCAAAAAACGGAACTGCACTTCCTTTCTGCTCGCTCTTGCAGCGCGCGCTTGTACGTACACACTTCACAAGTCATCCGCGGCAAAGAAGTCAACATTATGTTTACAGAGGTAAGAACAGTCAAATACATATATTGTTTGAGAAACTAAGTTTGTTTGCAATATATATGACTAGCGTTGGTGGCAGAGTGATCTGAAACGTTTAACACGAACGCGCTTGACGTCACATCCGCAGACAGCGCGCGAAAAATCCGACCCGACAGAAAATAGGAAAAATAAGATACAGGCTTATAGGTGCACCCACTGTGAGCTGACAAGGTGTCAGTATGCTCATCAGGAGATGTTTGAGTCATAAATGGTCAAATAAAAAGGCTATTGTTACTTTTATTTTGGGGAAAAAGTTACATATAGCCCCTTTAACAAGCACAACTGATTGTAATAATGCATTAATAAATCTTGAAATTAACATTAACTAAGATTAATAAATGCAGTAGAAGTACTGTTCAAAAGCAGTTAACTAATAAACCTTATTGTAAAGTCTTATATTTTTTTTATAGATACAGATTTTGAATTATTCATTATTTTACTTAATTTATATTTTTATAAAATAAAAATACCGTAAATCCCCTAATACAGGCCCGGGCCTTTATTTTACAACCACGTGACTGCTTCATATTCTGATTCAAATAACACAAACCCCTTGCGCAGGTTTCAAGTGTCATTCACTTTTTGTTAAGAATCAATCATAATACGAATAAATATGTACATGTGTAGTTTTGTGCATGTTAATTTTGTAGTTATCCTTGCTTCACAAGCACTTCTAATTAATAATAATATTAGTCAACAGTATTCTTAATTTACTTTGAACATATATGCCTACATGAACCATGCTTATACTTGTATAATTTTATAAAAAAGTTTATTTACAGATTAATTCAAGTAAATGACGGCTTCGTAGCACAAATTGATGTATTTGATGAAACTGTCCAAAATCGCTTTGAGATCTGGGACGCGAAAGCAACTTTTTCCACCTTTGACCACAAGATGTCGTTAGTGTGCAACGTGTTGAAAAGCTTCGAGTAATGAACCTTTTTACGATACAGTTGAGGGGAAAGCCTCGGTGCTTCGAAAAGCTTCATTTTCCCATCACTAAGTTCATCTTTATCACCTTTTAATTTACCGACAACACCTCTGCTCTGACCAACAGCCACTGAACAAATAATCAGGTCCCAGATGGGTTTGTCACTTTTTGAGGTCCCCCTGAAACATTTCCGTTGTGCTCCGTGCTATTTGCAGTGCTTTTTTTGTGTTTGCAGCGTTTTTTTTTTGTGTGTGTGTGTTTGCAGCGTTTCCGTATTTGTGTTTGCGTTGCGAGGATTTGCAGCGCCTGTGTTGTCAAACTGATGAAGATGTTTTTTTTAATTTGTTGTCGTTTTTTCTGTTTGCACGTGTTTTCTTAAGTTGCATCGTGTTGAGCTCTCTCGGCCACCGTATTTTTTGCTATTTGATCTCATGCC
This sequence comes from Garra rufa, assembly GCF_049309525.1. NCBI lineage: Eukaryota > Metazoa > Chordata > Actinopteri > Cypriniformes > Cyprinidae > Garra > Garra rufa. Next base: position 15,634,893 of record NC_133365.1, read on the forward strand.
GAAAACATACCAGTGGGAACTTTTTCGCAAGATGCTAAATACGTACCAATAAGTAAACATCACTGCAGTTTCCAACAGAAATGAACATTAGAGGCAGTAAAACAGTGAGCACTTACTGTATTCGTTTTTGTACACAGTTATGATTAAAGCTCCATATGTTTTGCTTTTCGGACATAAACCTTGCTCAGTAGATCAGCCGGCACTGAATTGGCCTTAGGATGTGGAATCCTTGGGTACAAATCCTATTAAAAACATGACTCACGATGAAAGAGCTAAAAGATGAGAGATCAAAAAACAAGCTAAAACTGTGTTTTTATGTCACATTTGTCCAGACAGTACGTTATTTTAAAATGAGTTATAGCGCCACTTACCAGACATTTCAAGTCAGAACTACACTGTTAAAAGTTTTCACCAGTTTCAACTTAAAAACTTAAGTTTAGCAATTTTAAGTTAAATCAACTTAAGTCATTTCAACTCACAAGTTAAATCAACTAATTTGTATTGTAATAAGTTAAAATGACTTGCAGTTTTAAGCTGATTTAACTTAAAATTTTAAGGCAGCTGCTGAACTTAGGTTTTTAAGTTGAATCTGGTGAAAACTTTTTACAGTGTACAGTGACACGTACAAAATTAACGTCACAAAAAACTTACCATATGTACGTTCATCTGTGAACATTTCACACCGATTATGTCACGAATTGTACATGGCAGTACGTATTTTGCATCTTGCGAAAAAGTTCCCACAGGTATGTTTTCGTCCTGAGATCGGGTTGATTTTTTGTAATGTAAAAGTTAAATTAAATAATAATGAGACTTTGATGAGTATCAATAAAACTAATCCCTCAAAAAAAAAAAAAAAAATGAAACTACCTCAGCTGAGCTCTAATGCTCCACACATGCTGGGAAAACTGGTCTGGCACAGTGCATTATGGGAAATCTATGGCTGTTTAAGTTTGTAATCTCCTGCCAAATAATTGCAACATGTGCCAACGAAAGAGAGCATTTTGACAACCAAACCATGTTGTAGTGTTTTTGTTGTTTTTTCCCCCCTGCTAATCTAAAACTAGATAATTTTACCTTATACAAGCACTCGTAATTTGTTCTTTCTTCATGGCTTAAGGTGTAATTATCTGGACCTTCCCACCTTTTGTCTAGCCTCAGATGTTAAGACGTAGGAGACTTTTAATTAGTTTTTGTATAGAATCTAAACACGCTAAGAAATGTGTTTCGATTGAGGTATGAACAGCAAAAATGATCTCTATTTGACTTATGTTGCACGACACTGAACACACGTGTCAATTACTTTGACCCTATTTTTTTTCCTTTATCAAAGTCACCATTTTGTCTTGTAATTATATAAAATCAATCTACATGCCTACATATGTAACTATCCACAGCTAAGAAATCATCAATATTTTTCATGCCTCTCGTTTCATGTTTACATCTTTTATTACGCACATGCCAAATTCAGAAAGGCACATCCGTGTACAATGGCCTGACCTACGAAAGCAGAGATAAAAATGGATGAAAACGGAAGACATAAGCGGAAAGAAAGAGCCAGGGAGAGTAGAGTAGGGTAGAAGAGCCTCTAGCCTCTCATAAACAGAGCTAAAGAGGCTGGGCAAGCCTCTCACTGCCTCTCTCCCAACAACGCTAATTATCAACCAAAGACATGCTAATTACATGGAGCTTTATTGCTAATGTAGCGGGCTGCTCTTCAAGACGCCCACACGCTGCGCCCGGCTCCCCTGCCTCTCCTTATCCTCCCACTGCACCCCACAGGCACTCCAGGCAAAGACAGGAAAGATTGCTGGGATTTGTGTGTTTTATATGAGTGTGTGTGTGTGTGTGTGTGTGTGTGTGTTTTCAGCCCATTTAAACAATGCTAAATCTTTGTACGTACTGCAGACGGTCCATAGCCGATACGTGTTTGTCTAACGTGTCTCGCACACACGCAGCTCAAAGCTGAACTATGGCACTGATACCCCTATGCCGAGTTCCCCCTCCGGCCCACCCCAAGGCCTCGTCCCCATCCTGCCATCACAACAGGAAGTCTGCTTTGTTCCTCTTTACCTCCTACCGCCCACATCCCCTGGCCGTGATGTAACCTAGCAGCAGAAAAACGGGGCCCTGCAGGAGCTCAGCACTTCAGCGTCGACAAATCCAGTTAGGGCGGCATTTTAGCCACCTTCAAATCGATTTCTCCAACACGAAATCTGGCAAATTGGAAAGAAACTCCACTAAAGCTGTTGCTTGGTGATGGGAGCAGTTTGACTCGTTATGCTCTTTTTTATTTTCTTTCCACTTCAATGCTGATTTTCCCAGTGTGCTTTAAATTTCTGCCTTCACGCGGCAGAGCAAACCATGGTGTTTAGGACTCGCTTTTTAAGTAGAGTGCGGCACTCTGACGTTGTTCTACAATGTTTCGAAAAATGAGTGAACATTTTACTTGTATCTCAGAGCTCTGAGATAAAACGCTACAGTTTCAGGTCAAGCTAACTAAAAGAGCTTTTGTTAAAATTGTGAGAATGACATTGAAAAGTGACATTTTTGAAAGTTTGAATTGTAATGTAATTATAAATTAATATATTGCCCAAAAAACCCCACATATTTCAACAAAACCTTTTTTATAGCTTTCATAGAGTTACACAGCAGTGCGTTTTCCAGATATTTATTTATTTTATTTTATAATTGCAGTTGAGGTCAAAAGTTTACATCCCCCTTTCAGAATCTGCAAAATGTTAATTATTTTACTAAAATAAGAGGGATCATACAAAATGCATGTTATTGTTTATTTAGTACTGACCTACTGAATTAGATATTTCACATAAAAGATGTTTACATATAGTCCACATGAAAAAAATAATAGTTAAATTTATAAAAATGACCCTGTTCAAAAGTTTACATACCCTTCATTCTTAATACTGTGTTGTTACCTGAACGATCCACAGTGGTGTTTATTTTTTTTTTTTTTTTTTAGTATTAGTTTTTTATGAGTCCCTTGTTTGTCCTCAACAGTTAAACTGCCTGCTGTTTTTCAAAAAAATCTTTGAACCCTTTCCAACAATGACTGTATGATGATTTTTTTCACACGGAGGACAACTGAGGGACTCATATGCAACTATGACAGAAAATTAAAACGCTCACTGATGCTTTAGAAGGAAAAGCTATGCATTAAGAGCCGAGGGTGAAAACTTTTGAACCAAATGGAGATGTGCACATTTTTCTTATTTTGACTAATTATCATATTTTTTATTTTAGTACTGCTCTTCAGAGGCTACAGAAGATACTTACATGTTTCCCAATATTGAATATTGTTGTATATTGTAAAGTATTTAATTTAAAATAATAAGAAGAATAATAATGATAAACAGCGAAATTAAAAATGTATTTTTTTTTCGGAACTACTGGTTTGTGTGGACTTTGTAATGCACAGTAGAAAGCATGCATCAAAATGGAAAACCTCATCTACCGTTTCTGAGAATTCCAGTATGAATCAGAATAATACATATTCTAAGAATAAAACATAATAAATTTAGCATTGTACATTTACTTGAGTCTTTTCTCAAGTGCAATGCACAGCTGCTCATGCTTGGAGTGCATTTTTGTAATTGTGCCTTGATGCACTGCAGGAATAACAAGCACTTTCTACCTGCCCTTTAAATCTGCCTCAAGGTCTGAGTTTGTAGAAGAGGCAAAAACAAAGATGGCCATGTTGCACACTTTATGACAAATGATCACTGAATTTACAAAAACCCATCTTTGCGTTTGAGATGATATTTCCTAGCACATAAAAACAAATTAAAAATGGCAAACTGGTTTTATGAGATATATGCATACAGAAATATACATGCTGGATATGTAATTAAATAAAACTAAATTATTAAGCTGCAGAGTTACTGAGCGAATTAAAGCAAGTGTACACAAAGCGGAAATAAAGATGGACCACAGAGTGAGCGGGAATTTGACTTGTGACAATACGTCAGTGTAAAAAAGGAAGTAGACAGAAAAAAAAAAAACATGTTTTGTCTGTCTGACTCTAAGTGCAAAGGAGTTGGACTGCACTTAAATTGAGCTAAACCCATTTCACAAACTCACCCACAGATCTAGGGATATTACCTTTGTAGATGTATATTGCTGCACATGGCATAAGGAAGGCTTAGAGAAGTCCTTCAGTGGACCACCTTGTCAGCCCAAGTATGTCACCTTTGCTTTTTAAGATGCGTTGTGACATCTCAGAAAAGTAGATTATGTAACCAGTGCACTCTGTAAGGTGCTTTTGGATGTTTGCCTCAAGACAGCTACAATAGCTTAGCGTGGCCTGGGCCTCAGGTTTATGGCAGGAACCCACGGACAGCATGTGCCTAAGGCCTGAGAGCCTTTAGGAGCATTAAGCTGATTGAGGAAATGCAGACATCAAAGTAGCTGGCATTCGAAAAGAATTGAGTGAAATGAAATATAGCATGATGCTTCATGTATTTAGTTAGTGGGTTTTTTACAATTATAATCAGAGTGGTGCTATATGAGCTCTGTCATTTGGTTTTGTGTCTTTAGAGTCTCTCCATGGAAGAGAGCCGGGCAAAAAAAAAAAAGGAAAAAAAGAAAATAGGAGTGCAATAGCACTATCTGTGTTAATGATACATTTAGTTGGATTGAAACATCACACATAAAACACATAAAGGCCCCCAATATAAAAATCTACATTTACAATGTAACACTTTGCCATTAGTTTTATTTCAAACAGCCTTTAAATAACACAGTCAGGTCAATAATTAATGTTCCTTTAATTTATCAGACATCTATGGAAGCCCATAGATAAATAAAATAAATTAATAGATAAATAAAGCCCATAAATAAAAAGCTAATTGTGTGTTTTGTATCTCACAATTCTGACTTTTTTCTTCAAAGTGATAAACTCAATTGTAAGTCAGAATTGCAAGATATAAACTTGCAATTCTGACTAATTTTCTCAGAATTGTGAGATATAAACTTTATTTCTGAGTTTATATCCTGCTATTCTGACTTTATAACTTGCAATTGCAAATTTATAATGCAATTCTGAGAAAAATTGACAAAATTGCGAGTTTATGTTCTAACTTTATAAGAAAAAAGTCACAATTGTCATCATTTTCTTAGAATTACAAGTTTATATATTTAAATATTTATATTAAAAGTCGGAATTGTGAGAAAAAAAAGGTCGCAATTACCTTTTTTTTTTTTTTTTTTACTCAGTGGCGTAAACAGGCTTCCATTGATGTGTCGTTAATAAATAAATAACACTACTGTTAAAACATTTTGGGCCAGTAAGATTTAATCAATACTTTTATTCAGCAAGAAATTATTGAACTGATCAAATTAAATTGATAACTTTTGAACTTTCTGTATTTTCTTAGGTATCCTGAAAAAATGTCTCATGGTTTTCACAAAAATATTAAGGAGCACAACTGTTTGCAACAAGATAATAACAAGAAATGTTTCTTAAGCAGCAAATCAGAATATTAGAATGATTTATGAAGGATCGTGTGACACTGAAGACTAGAGTAATGATGCTAAAAATTCAGATTCGCCATCACAAGAATACAATTATATTTTAAAATATATGAATATAGTATTATATTACCATAGTATAATAATAGTGTAACAATATTTATCAATATGACTGTTTTTACTGTATTTTTAATCAAATAAATAAAGCCTTGCAGCAGAAGAGACTAACTGACCACAAACATTTGAACAAAAGTGTATTTTTTATTCTAAAAAACTGAAATAAATTAAAATAATCTTATTAATAATTGACCTGCTGACAGTGTGGGAATGTCAGGTAAGTGTGTGTAGATCTGACAAACTCACCTCCACGATGTCGGAGTTGGTCCTGCTCTCATGTGGCTCATTGTACTCAGTGTATTTGAGCAACACTTTGTCCATATCTGTGCTGGCGTACTGGAACAGCTTGTTGGTACTGTTGAAGATGATGAGGGCAATCTCACAGTCACACAACACGCTCAGCTCATAGGCTTTCTTCATCAGGCCAAACTTTCTCTTTGTAAACGTCACCTAGAGAGAGACAGAAGAGGGAAAAAAAGGTTAGACAAGTCACAGGCTGTACTGACGGCGAAGCACAAAGCAGTGGCATAAAAACGGAGATGGATGACTCTATGTGTGTTTGCTCAGCGCCTTGACGCTCTTAAATACTCCTGACTCCTGAGTTGTCCTAAATACGGTGTTTCTTCGGAAAATCAATGTTACTTTTCTTTCCTTCTGTCTGCTTTCCTTGATTTTCCTTTGTGCTCTTCCAAATTATCTGGAAAAATAGACAATAGCGTAATAGCTCATAAATCAACTGCAGATCTTTTCAAAATTCGTTTTTTCTTTAACCAGTAATACTTCACTTTTCACTTTTATTCTTGCATTTATCAGAAGAAAATAGCTTTAATAATTGAAATATAACATGTGTGCTCTAAAATCCTGCATTAACCTTTCATTTAAGAATAATACAGTAACACGAACTTTGTCTACCCCCTCTAATACAAAAGTTCAACTGCATAATAAGAATTTCATTTCATGATAAAGGTTAACCATAGTCGCCCCAAGAACACTGGGGGGAAAAAATACCAGGAGGCAAATTCTCCTCGCGTGCATCTGTGTGCTAATGCACTTTTCAGCAATCGTGCAGACATACAAACACATGCACACGCTGATCATCGCTGCCACAGAGTGTTTGAGAGGCTGTTAATGACTTCTCAGTGCATGTTCTCATCTAAATTAGCAGCATCAAAAATAAGAAGCATCTCTCTCTGACCTCATAGGTTTCATGTCTCTTGAGCACTTAAATGCGGTACTGGAGAAACCACACATGAGCCAGCTCACGACAGAGGAGGAACCTTGAGACCAAACCACTAAACTCTTCATCTCTTTTAAACGTAGCCAAAAATGTCCCCCTGCGCCTGTTTTTGTGATACATGTTCACAGCCATCTATATCTCTTTATTTATTGCATAATGTTAGTACATTACATTACAAAATATATTGTGCATGTCATAATTTAGCACATATTAGCATAAGGTATTACATTCTTTGATGCTGCTAATTTGTTTCTGACATTGTCATAGTGAAACTATTTAGCCTATATGGTATGTAAATAAAGAATAAGCTTTAGTTACAGTCGATTAAGTTTTTGTTTCCAAAATCTAAATAAAACTGTTACAGTGTACTGTAAAAACTTTTGTTTTCAGGTAATCTAAACACATACAGTGCTTTATGTGATAACATCTAAATAAACTGGTTTAATTCAAGCCAAAAAGATTATTTAATATCACTAAAGTAGAAATAGCACCTTAAAGAATTAATATTAATATATTCACTATAATGCCATTCCAAACCCACACTGCAAAAAATAATTTTCTTCCTTAGTATTTTATCTTGTTAGCCTTTGAATTGAGATTATTTTTCTTACCCCATTGGCATATTATTTTTGCTTGCTTTATTTTTTTAAGTAATTTTACTTGTCATGTAAATGCATCATGAATCAAGACTTTTTTTTTTTTTTTTTTAGATATTTATACTAGAAAACAAGACAAAAATACTAAGAAAATAGTTTTTTGCAGTGCATATGACTAAAAAGCACTCTTTAAACGTTTTTTGTCCATACAGTATAATGAAAGTCAATGGAAAGAAAGAAAGAAAGAAAGAAAGAAAGAAAGAAAGAAAGAAAGAAAGAAAGAAAGAAAGAAAGAAAGAAAGAAAGAAAGAAAGTGCCACACAACATAAAGTAATGCAGGTTTGAGGCAATATTATGTTGAGTAAATTATAAAATAATTATCATTTTGGGTGAACTATCCCTGGAATAAAATCCTGTCACCACTTTTTATAGTTTTTTGCACTTGAACTGACGTTCACCAATTTAGTTTGACAGTGATCTCTCATCCTTCAGAGATTGCAGTTACACTAGTTGTACTAGCTGTAGTAGTGATTCTCATTCTGCTGGTCATCCTCTATCATCATATATCTAATAATTTATGAGCGAAGTAACGATGTATTGATTATGTATCATTTTGACAAGATCATTTTGACAAGTTGAACAGGCACTTAAAAACACAAGTGATGTTTTGACAGCTCCCTTTTCTGCTAGATAAAGCCAAAATGAGAGTTTTGAGCTTCCTGCGAAAGCCTCTATAGTGTGGCTTAACAGCTCTGAGAGGTTTCTTCTTGAGGCTTCTGGAGATTTGGCAAGTGTGACAAGATGCAAAAAGAATAAGCCAAAAATCTGTCATTTGAAATATCTGACCTCCAGTATGACAGCAGGTTGAGAATAGAAAATGCTGAACACTATGTTTGATGAACAGACTTTGAATTTTGGTTTATTTGAATGACAAATAACAAAGTCAGTCATTAATTCGCACATCAAAAATAAATGTAGCAATCTGCAGGGCAGTTCTCTGAAAGAGGAAGAAGTGTCACACATACTCAGAGATGGCGATAAAAGGACTTTAAATAATCACTGTGGACAAGCTAACAACTGTGGCCAGTGACATCAACAGCCACAGCCAAACACTAAAAACCACATACTAAAGATACTTCACAAATCCTTCATCACAGGCTTTTTTTCATTTGATGTCCATAAAACTCATACAGTTTCACTTTGCTATTAGTTTAGGTATATTCCTTCAAGAAAAAGGTCATCTCAACCCAAAATGACAATTCTGTCATCCTTAACTCACCCTCATGCCATCACCATCATCTGACTTAGGCTACTTTCTTATATGAAAGATATTTCTGATATTTTGACAACAGAAGTCAGTGGTAACCGTAATTACGTACCTCACTGCACGTTTCACAGTTTTAAAGATAAATGTCCAGATTTTCATTTTACATACAGGCACGTATTGCTGCGTTTTTATTACGCTGCTTGAGGTACGTATTGCGGCTGTACAGAATTCAAATATTCAAGTGTTGCTAAAGGTTAATGCTCTATCATGTTGGAAATATCCCCTACACCAAAACCAACCCTAAACCTACCTGACAGTGTTAACAAATGCAAATGCACATTTGTTGACGCAGCCGTGCTATTTCAACTATCAAGTTTTGTCAAACCGTAGTTTCACAGGGTTCGTACTTGAGCTTTTTATCACTCAAGTGCAATGCTGTATCGCGTGAACTACCAAGCTAACCTTCTGAATTAGAAAACTCTTGCATATGAAGCTCTATATGTGATGATAACGTTCAGAAGTATCAGTTTACAAATCGCGCAGGATGTTAAAATTGTTTTGAAGGCCTAATATAATATTCTGTAAGTAACTGTGTGAAACTTAGACTTTATTAATCAAAACTTCCAATGTGTGTAAATCATACTTTGCATGAAAAGAAATAAAAGTTTTTGTAGTTTTACTGCCTCTAGTGTTAATTTCAACTGGAAGCTGCAAGAATTTGTACATGTTTTTTTCAGGTTTGCAGAAGTGTATATAGAGGCATATTTTCAATCCGTATTCTCAATGTTAAGATCACATGACTGAATACTAGCCGAAAATTACTCATTTTATCTCATCTGATGATGAATAACTTTATAATAGAATTCTGTCACTCAAAGCAAATGATTTCCTGCACTCATTGTCTTTAAAAACAGTGCTTTGGTACAAAGTTCACCATATATGAAACATGCTGGAGTAATGTGATCACAAGGGCCTTAAGTGTGATGTTCTCCCACTTCTGCTGATACCTGCCTCCACAATCTCATTCCTTGTTATCTGTGAAGCTCATGAGCCTTCTGCGAGCCAGCGTGCTAATTGCAGAAAATGCCAGTTGCAACACCTCCTCGATGTGGTGAGAGCTGCGAAAAATGATGGACCACGGTTCATAACGATCGTGATTTTGTTTCGTCGAGCCCTGAACCTGTAGACCGCAGGAGTGCGAAGCCCTTATCATGTGAACACGTTCTTGTCATGCATGACAAACAAACTGCCGAGCATGTAGACTTAAATGCGGCGAGTGAGTTTGAACCGTTGTTCAAAGGACTTTGAATCACTTTCTACTGCCAAACAGAAAGAATAAAAGAAAGGGAAAAAAGGTCCGATTCCCAGCTTGAGTTTGGTGTGTGTGTGTGTGTGTGTGTGTGTGTGTGTGTGTGTGTGCACGTGTGTGAGGGGGAGTCGGAGGGGGGAGGTCAGGAAGCACATTTGTATGCATTTCCTCTCATAACAGGAAGTGCCTGACAGCTTCCCCTTCACAATGGCTTCGCTTCTGCTTCCCGCCTCCAGTGCATTTTTCCCCTGGGGAGTTCCTCTAGAGGACAGAGACAGGGAGGATGAATGTCCATTTGTCACCATCTGCCCCTGCACCGTGATCCGTGCGACCCACGCACCCCGAAATCTCCCCGCTCACGCTCCATGTTTTATGAATCATTATGGTGAAGTCTCACAGTAGGGGTTGTATTGACAATAGACGTGTTTACCCAACACAAATTCACCTCTGTTTCCTTTCTGAACAGCTAATATTTAAATGTTAAAAGATCTTGCTTGTTCCTGCTGAACTACATTGATAGTAACAAAATGTGCGACGTTTAAGCACTGCTTTCAAAAACCTTACTGAGCATCACTTGCTGTAACAAAGAGAGTGTTTTGAAGGTCATCAGCAGAAATATAATAAGAAGCAAAATCTGCGTGAAAAATGAAAATGAGAAAAGCACTGAATAATGAGAAGAAAAGTGGAATAACAATTAGCGTAAGAGGAACAAAAGAATTTTAAGAAGATAAATTTGAAGAGGAGAAATTTGGAGAAGTTGCACTTCGCGGAAGCAAAGGAATTTTTGAGAAGATGTTGGTGAAGAGGCAGAAAAAGAAGACAGAGAGAGAGAGAGAGAAAGAGAGAGGGAGACAGATGAAAAAGTGAAAAAACACGCACAGCGTGTTTCATGAGGAGACAGGCGCAGAGGTAACGATCACAAGAGAAAGGTGGGAATCGTGGAGAGGAGAGCAAGGGGTGATGGGATACCCAGAGGGCCTCATTATTTTCTTGCTGTTAATTTTACTCAAACTGTTTTACACCTTTCCGTTGTTGATTGGAGAGACGCCTCTGTTGTCATGGGTGGCTGAATCAAGCTCCGTCTCCATGCCATCACACCATCATGAGGCAGAGATGAAAAGAAAGGTAACAGAAGCCTACAGAACGTGTGGTGCCTGCATTTGCCAAGTCAGTTAGAGGGGTGAAAACCACATCTAGTGCATGTTGAGTGCCAATTAAAGTGCGTACTTTTGAATGAACTTTTATCACAAGGAGGCTTCCAGAAAACGGTTTTCTAACGCAGAAGTAATGGGTGACAACTGCCCCTTTCTGATGAAGAAAATCCCAAAATGTCATCTTTGCCATTGTTCTTTATGCTCTTTGGAGGTTAAACCCTCAGCTCATATCAAAATAACTGACTGCTTACTTCTTGTCCCGTTCAAGTAAATACAAATAAAATAAGTGTATTTTTATTTTTGCCTTGGCAAACCTGTAACATGATCCTTCAGAAATCATTCTAATATGATCATTTGCTGCTCAAAAACATTTATTATTATCAATGCTGAAACCAGTGATGCTACAGTGTACTTAATATTTTTGTGAAGATGAAGTGATATATTGATATATACTGATATATTTTTTTAGGATTCTTTAACAAATTGAAAGTTCAGAAGAACAAATAGAAAACTTTTGCAACATTATAAATGTTACTTTTGATCACTTTATTGCATCCTGGCTGAATAAAAGTTTTTTTTATTATTATTATTATTATTTCTGGCCTCTTTTTAACAGTAGTGTAAATATACATACATTACTGTGGTCCATGACCCTGAATCAAAATGCCAGTCATAAGTGTACATTTTTCGAAATTTTGATTTATATATCTGAAAACTAAATAAATAAGCTTTGTTAGGATAGGGGAGTATTTAAATACAACTATTTGAATATCTGGAATCTGAGGGTGCAAAAAAATCTAAATATAGAGGAAATCACCTTTAAAGTTGTCCAAATAAAGTTCTTAGCCATGCATATTGCTAATCAGAAATTAAGTTTTGATATATTTACGGTAGGAAATTGACAAAATATCTTCATGGAACATGATCTTTACTTAATATCCTAATGATTTTTGGCATAAAAGAAAAATTGATCATTTTGACCCATACAATGTATTTTTAACGATTTTGATTGGTTTTGGCTCAGGGTCATATATGATGATTTGCTGCTTAGTAAATATTTCAAGGTGCTTAATGTTTTTCTGGAGACCATGATATATTTTTTCAGGATTCTTTAACTAATTGAAAGTCAAAAAGAAAAGCATTCATCTAAAAAAGAAAACTTTTGTGACATTATAGATGTGTTTCTGTTACTTTTACTGATTTATTGAAAAAAAAAATCTTAAAACATTACTTCAGGTACTTCAGGCCTCTTTTGAACTGTAGTGTAAACATATATATATAATACATATATTAATTATTTTTGAATGTTCCACATTAATTAAAGAGTATCATCTGTATGTGGGTTTCATTTTCTTAAAACAAAAATTTATTTTATATTTTATCACCGATATCAAACACACAACCACCACATCCTGCCCTAAATCTGGTATTGTGTCCTCTCTTGCCATCATTTAGCAGATGAATCAGCTCTGACACTAGTTCCTGACTAAATATGACTATATTTGATTATAATAATTACACAGATTCATCTCTCTTAAACGTGCCTGTGTATTCAGCAGTGTGAAAATTAGTCAGTAAGCATGCTCTTGTTAGCGATGTGGCTAACACTTTTATGACACAGGGGGTCCTTTCATGTGACGTGCCCAGGAAAGTGTTTTGAGTGGCTGGGGGGAAGAAAGCCAGGCTCCTCACACTGATGCCCTCTGTCTAAGCTTCTGGGCAGCCAGTCAACGGCAGGGAGGCCTGCTGGAGGTGCCTTGCTCTGTGCAAGTGTTTTCAGGAGGTGGGCTACGGAGCCAAAGTGGCCGCCCAGGGCGACTGAGGCCTTGTGCCCATAAGCATGGCGCCAGAGGCAGGGTGGGCCGCAGGGAAGCTGCCAATCTGGAAGAGGTGATATCAGCAAGGAAATGATGGGGGATGACAGTTGAGCCAAAAACTTTTGAGCATTTAAACATTAAGTGATTCTTATGCACTTAGTAGGTTTAGGTTTTTACAGTATATCCATTTCGTATTTAAGCTTTTATCGTTTACATTGGCTTTTTATTAAGGTTCATCTGACTTATTTTTAACAATAAATCAGGCAAAATGTATAAATACAGTTATTCAGACACCAGATATAATACTTGATATTTTTTTACTAATAGGTGCAGGACACTATAGTTAATTTAAGTAGGTGAGGATAGCAAAATAAAGTAAACTGTGACATATTATTCCCAAAGATTCTTCATACAGTGGACTACCAGTAAAATTGATTAAAAATAAATAAATAAAAATTCTGACCAAAAAATGATTTTGGCCTGACCAAGTGTTTTTGCTTTAATTGCTAATGCGACCTTTTTACACCACAGACTGAACAAAATTAAGCATTGCTTGATAATTGTGTAAATATTGTTATATTAACAGTTGTCAGAATTTTTGGTTGATTATATTCCATTACATACCTTTCTATCAAAGTTATCTGACATTATTAAGATGAATTTGTTCTGACACAGTTCTTGTCATATTTTATTACCATTTTCTTAACTATAGATATTTTATAGTGAACAATTTCATATAGACTTACTTTTTTATATATAAATTAAGCATTTTATCATTAATGTATTATTGTTTTTACAAAAAAAAAATAATATATAAAAATCAGCATTTTAAAATGATTCCACTCAAGCTGAAAATTCTGAAAATTCAGCTTTGCCATCACTAAAATAAATTACATTTTAGATATAATTTTAGATTAGTTCTAAATTAATGTTATATACATATATGTTGTATAAATATATTGTTTTAACACATCTTAATACATGAGAATCATTTGTAATGTATTATTAGCATGATTTTTTTCCACCCATAAAATAAAACTCTGGAACAAAAATTGGTCGCATTTGCATGAAAAGAGAGGAAACATCTCAAGAATGTCGCGCTTAAGGTAACACCATTGAAACAGTCTGTTGTTTATTTGGCTTCAGTATGGAAAGATTTCCTTAAAGAGGAAGTGAAAATATGCACAGCCCCAGCCACGTCTTCAACACATTAAGAGCTAGAGGGGAGAGAAAAAGCAAAATAGAAAAGAAAAAACCCTTTGTAAGTCAAAGGCTCCCCATTCTTGTCTTGTGATGTCTGTCTTCATGCTTCTCTTGTAATACAAAGAAGCAAGTTGTTTGCCACAACCCCAGATGAATGGCAGCGAGAGGACAAGAGTCAATGATAACCCCTGTGCCAGCTGTCGAACATGGCGTATACTCTATAAATACACAACAATTTCTGATGCATGGTTTCAGCAAAGCATCTTCTGACCAAAACCTCTTACGAGCTTATTTTTATCACTTCGCAAGGCCACAGTAGGTTTTGGCAATGGTTTTCATTAAAGTTGTTGGCATATGGCTAACAATGTGGTTATAGTAGCAAAATTATGACCAATTTTGCTAAAAGGATAAATGTCATGTTTAAAGGCTTCTGTGTTTATCAAGTAATGCATTACAAATAATTAGAAGTGTTAACATTTCATCTGCTCCACTGTCCTGCAACATTGCAATCACACAGACCAGAAGTTTACTTTTGTAGTGAGTCAAGAGGTCAATCCCACACAACATGACGCATCTTAACATTTACAGAACAAAAGTAATTAACTAGTATAAAAGGCTGAAATTTCAACTATATTTAAGGAAACTGCTCAAAAGGAAATAAATGTCATTGTTTCGGTCGCTGCCCTCCCTTTCTTCTTTTCTATCCCAAGACCTGGAAATCTGTGGCATTGACTCTCATCAGGTGTCCTTCCTGTATCAATCTCTGATCTTGAAGTCTGGTTAAGGGGGAGCGAGAAAAAAAAGAGAGAGAGAGAAGGAGAGGAGAACAGCGATAACACCAAGACAGGATGCTCTCTGTGCAATCCGATAGCCTCGCCAAAAACATCCTGACCTCAGTCCCCCCTCCTCCTTCTCTCCGTTTCTTTTCTCCTTTCCTTTTTATCTTTGCTTATGATTAGAAACTCTGTGTCTCTGAGTATTGAAAGTAGAAAATAGTGCAAATAAGATTAAGTTACAAAATAAGTTAGTTGTCACATAAAATAAAATAACAGATTTGTGTAAGGAAACTACCTTATATTATTTTCTTCCCCCCTTCTCGGATGGACTACTTTTTTTGGTTCTTGACAGATATGAATTGTCATTGTATGGAAAGAACTGCATAAATACTCTGGTTCAGCATCAAAAATGAGTTGAATTTAGTAAATAATGACAAAAATGTCCTTTCTGGATGAACTATTCCTTTAATCAAACATAAACTCACCAGTCAGACTCATTTTTCCTAAACACAACTCTTTGAAATTTATGCTATATATATTTATGTTATTTTAAACTGTGAAGCAAATTCAATATGATGCCTCGTTAACCTCAGAACTTGTTGGTTTTTCAAAATAAATAGAAACAGAGAACAGAGAAGTTTCTGGTTTGAGAAGTACCTTGAGTCATTCTTTCAGCCAGTGTTTGGCATGAGAGCCCACATGCATGTGAGCCTCTGGTTTCCTCAAGGGGGAGAACTTACTCAACCCACAAGTACCGAATGACTAATGTCACTGTGCCCCCTCCGTCTGCTCCGGCTGACACGCCCATTACTTTCCTCACCCGCTTTTTTCTCTCTTTCTCCTCCACTTCTCCTCGGGCCCTCACACTATCTTCAATAATTGATCAACCCACCCAAGGTCCAGACAGCAGCCATTAACTGCAGCAGTATGGTCTCACTCAGTCATATCAACTGTTAGCCAAGTCCTTTTCCCAAAATCACATCTTTTTTTTTTCTTCTTCAGACCAGACTGAGGAACTACAAATGTCTGTTTCTGTGACAAAGTGTCATCCTGTGAAAGGATGTGAGGACTCTGGATGACTGTTCAGAGAGTCACGTTACGAAACAGAAGACAAAGAGAAAAACCTCAAACTAGTCAAGGTTACCTTCTGCCAAACTGCTTTCCAGGTTTTCTACTTTTGTCTATAAGAGGACAAATGCAAATGTCAAACCTAAAGAACATTTATTGATCTTGCAGTAAAACAAGCGTCTATGTAACTGGCACCAATACGATCAATACAACTACAGTATCTGCTATGCATAATATCTGGCTGTTTTTGCGCGTTCCTGACTTGATTTCACGGCCAGAGAAACAGAGACACAGATGTTTTTCTAATTGCTCAAATTTGAATGCATTAACCGAATGTGTTGTTCTGAAAACAAAAAAGCCAAATTGATACAATTATTTTTTGATGTTAGTTGGTAAACTACTCAAAGCTCTACTGGTTTGAACAGGATCTCAGCGATCTGAGAGCCAAGTTGAAGAGGAAAAGTACTAGCGAGGGCAGGAAGGCCCCTCGAGGGCCATCTTCTACCTCTGTGTTGACTCCACCTAAAGCCCTGAAGCATGTGGCATCATTCCACCATTGCCATCTCTGCGTGTTTGTGTTCTCCACCCACCCTGGCCCTGCTAAAGTAATATTCCACAGCCATAAGCGAGAGGAGTCGGCATGCGAGGACGCCAACAATTAGCGTGCGCGCACCACCTACTTGGTCTATTTTAGTTTGAAATTACCCATCAAACTGTGAAGGAAGTTGTCTAGAGGTGGTTTTTGGCTCCTTCTGGTCAACGTGACTCACCTGTCTGTTGCGTTCGTCCATAATCCGTGTGATCTGAATCTTTTTCCTCCCCATTGTCCCCGTCTTTTCGTCTCTCTCTTTCTCCAATGAACTTTATTCTTTTGTCCCTCTGCTTGCTTTTTCTTCAAACCAGGCTTTCTTCTTCTGACTTCCTCCGCTCAATTCAAAGATTCCAGTAGCTGTACCTGCGAAAGCCAGAGAGAGAGAGAGGCATTAAGTCAGATGAAAAATGGCAAAACCGCAGCGTTAAAAAACAGGGAAAGGCAGAGTCTGAGCCACATGGGACAGCAAATAAAGACAAAAGAATCTGCCGACGATCCGAGGCAGCGCTGTTTTCTGCCATCAATATCATGCAAATCAGATTCTCGCGCTTCGGCTGCGACTATGAGGGTAGACAGCACTGTCATGCTCTCTCTACAGTCACAGAGAATTTGACAGTGTTTTGGAAGTGCCACTAACTTAACAGCTCTAATCATTTGCAGTGTAACGTTTACTGTCGCCCGAACGACAAGCAGCTAAACAACACTGGTGTAACATCGCATAGAATTGTCACTAGCGCACTCAACGGACACATTGGAATTTCCCTTTTAGCTGAAAATTTGTGTAACTGAGCTACGGCGCCCTAGAAGATGAGATTTTACTATCCATAAGATCTGATGAAGAACCTGAATAGAAACATGGACCATCCTGATTCAGCCCTCATCAAACCCGCTCTACAATATGATCCCATTGTCACATCACGGCTTTGCTCGGCTCTCCGTCTCTCAGGGAAAAGGTGTGCGGGGCCTTTATCGGGCCCTCCTGCTGAGCTCTTTCTGCTTTTGAAAGGCTGCCCTCACCCGAGAAGCTAACCCAGGCTTTCTATAAAGTACTCACAGCTCAGATCCACACGGCGCGAGAGCTTGCGATCACAGAACACACGTGTGTGCGCGCGCCGGTGTTTGTGTGCATGTGTGCACCTCTTTGGTGCCGTAAAGTAGGCCAACCCGATTCATCTCTGGGAGGAGCGGCAGAAGTGTTGTTGTGTTTTATTCTGACAGTAGAGGTGATAACGTCCCTCGTTATGCAAATGAGCGTCCCATTATTTAAGCTCGCTGTAATGCAGTAAAGCTGTCAGTGGTGTCACGTTAAAAGCCCTCCATTGCTTTCTCTTTATTCTCCGGCTCTTTTTCTTCTTTCTGAACCAGATTTCACCTGCCAGAGCGAGCGAGGAACATTGATGTAGATACACCTAAAGGATACGCTGCGCTTCTCACGTCTATCCGTGCTGGCATGCTGCTCTCATTTATTAATAATCAAGTGTTTATGGGTGGAGTAGGGGGTTTAAAGTATTCCAGAGACTTTTCCATGTCATTCGAGTTAAACCGCAAGCAAAGTAATTTCATTGGCTCGGATCCATCTCTTCATTTCATGCGCTGGGGTTAATTTATGAAATTTCGCATTGAATTGTTGGATTCCTTCTGTAATGGAGTTGTTAAATACATAGTTTCGCCGCTACAAATACAACCTTATGCTGATATTGTTAATAATAACTGATTAAGATTAGACTCTATTAGCAAACAAACAACAGCGCTCTGTACTTTACTGAGAGCTGTTAGCGACAACGTCTTAACGCGTAAGTGGCAAAGTCCAAAGTGGCTTGATGATTGTTTAGAGGACCACTGTAAAAGACATAAAACAAGGAGCAAAACAACTCGACTACAAGCTGGTGATAATGACTGGACGCCTGTGTAAATATTTACTCACTGTGCAGCCAGCAGACTTGGCGTCACGGAGTGCGGTTTCACTGCTCACATTTGAAAGCTGATTAAGTAGTTAACTCAATCAAAACAGGGTCTATGGCTGCGACTCAAAGAGCAGCTTCCTCATTGATAACGACAGGTCTGTAATCCCTAATTCAACCATGCCAGAGTCTCAACGTGGACCTGCTGTACCTTACGTAACTTTAAACATCTTTAATGGGCTTCATCTGGACACTCATGTCTTGGTTTGATATTTTATCTAAAGCATATAAAGATATCCATACAATTTTTTGTGTGACTTAAGCATCCAAATATTTTTACCTGTGGGATATGCGAAATACGTACCGCCATGTACGTTTCGTGAGATATTTGTGTGTGAAATGTTCACTGTGGTGCTAAAAGAGTGTTAATTTTTTCATCCCCAGAACAGGGAAAGTGTGACGTTTATTATGATTAAAATACGACAAGCGCTTGTCAGGTATGTGAGTTTACATTGCAAGCAGTGCTATTTGGTTTGACTCCAGTTTCAAATCAGCAGTTTCAACGTGACATAAGAATCTCAAAAACAAAGACTTTGTCTACATCCAAATTCACATATGTGACCCAGGACCACAAAGCCAGTCTTAAGCAACATGGGTATATTTGTAGCAATACCCAAAAATACATTGTATGGGTCAAAATTATAGATTTTTCTCTTATGCCAAAAATCATTAGGATATTAAGTAGAGATGATGTTCCATGAAGATATTTTGTAAATTTCCTACCATAAATATACCAAAACTTAATTTTTGTTTAGTAATATGCATTGCTAAGAACTTAATTTGGACAACTTTAGATTTGGACACCTTCAGATTCCAGATTTTCAAATAGTTGTATCTCGGCCAAATATTTTCCTATCCTAACAAACAATACATCAATGACGTGAATTGATGTGAAATGTCCTCTGAGTGTGACGTAAAAACTAAATCGCAAACATGCCTTTTTAGCTTGTTTTTATCGTGAGCCATGTTTGTCACGGGATTCGTACCCAAGGATTGCGCAAGTCCAAGCTATCGAGCAAGCTTGTTACGTCCACAAAGTAAAACATATGGAGCTGTAAAGAGGCTGTTTTACCGCCTCTAGTGTTTATTTCTGTTGGAAATGGCAGTGATATGTACTTATTGGTACCCACAGGTTCCCACAGGTACGTTTTCGTCATGAGATCAGGTAGCACTGTATAGTATATGGGGTCATTTAAGGCACCAGGTAACCTTCCCCCACCCGTAAGCACTGGGACAACCTGATTCAACCTCAGTACAATCTCTCACTCTCCCTTCACCCTGGCCACCCTGCCTCCCCCATCCCTCTCTTTCCATCATCCCCTCCTTCACATGTACACATGCTCACACTCATCTGCTTTCAGATTACCACAGATGAGCACAATCCAATTTACACCAGTAAAGCCGAACTACAGCGCAGACAAGCTGTGGTTGATCAGCAGCCAGAGGCGCTTTAGATGTAAAAACGGTCCCGTCGTGGCCACACAAGCACTCATAAGCAATATCTGACTAAATAAGTCTGTTCTTGATGCTCAAGTACAACTGACCCCTATCAAAAACATGGGAACAAAGACTGTGTGCGTTTAAGATCATAAGACAAGGTTATAATATTTACTATGTGCAATTATGCCGGAGAGAGAAAGAGTGAGGCGGAGAGGGACTACTAACAGGCTTTCTCTGCCATGATAAGCCAATTCACTAATCCATAGCCAAAGCATACGGGGAGGGTGAGAGCGAAAGAGAGAGAGAGAGAGAAACGAGGGCCAGAAAGCCCCCCCAAAGTGAATCTCAGGACAGACTTGGCTTAGTATGACAGACAGAAGAAAGCCTGGAAGAAGGGGTCACCACCAAAGGGCTGAAGGGTCACGGAGGGATGCTACAGGACAGAGAGGAAAAGATAAGATATGTTAACCCACAACCCTTCTTATTTGATATATTGGGCTCAAAGCAAGAGTACAAAGAGCGAAATAAGAAAACCAAAGGAGAACGAGAAAGATGTGAGAAGGTCTCTCTTGAGGAAAAGGAGGAGAAGCTGCCGTCCACCCTCCCATCTGTTAACCATGCCGCTCTTCCTCTGCCACAGAGTACAAGGGTGGTGGGGGAACGAAGAGAAATCGTGGGGGAAAAGGAGAGAGAATGGTGGGGGTGCCGGCACTGGGATGTAATGAGGTGCTGTGTGTTTTTCTCTCTTTCGCTCTGTCTCTCTCTCGTTTTAAGAAATGGAACTGTAAGGGCAATGAGTACGTTCATAAACAGGCACAGTTCTGGGTCGGCTCGGTCCCTAGTGTTCCACCCAAAAAGAAAAAAAATATTTTGCACGCGATTGTATTGTCAAAATCCTAATAAAGTGAATGTGACTACTTCTCCATGCTCAGCGATATAATTTTGTTAGAGGAAAAAAGAAACAAAGCAATTTTTTATTTCTCTAAGGGCTCTCATGTTGAGAATGAAAAATGATTAAGATGCAAATACCATGAATTATATTTGCAAAAAAGCACTGAGACTGTATCTGATAATGAAACACTTGTTTTGATGAGATATACAACTCTGGCAGGTTTCACTTTTATCTGGCGCGATCTGTGCGGAACGGTGTAGTGGTGCTTGACTCCCACCACATTAAAGTCATCTGTACGTTATTATTACAATCAGACGGGAGCTGATCTTTTGAGAAATTGACCTCGGCGCAATGTTGCCACCCTTCGTAAACTCTCTCGTTTCCACTTTCCCTCTTTTCTTTTCTTCAGCACATCTGCAAGACATTTGGTACTAGCGTGTGTTTGAAAAAAGGGCAGTATCCTCTATCCTCGTGGGGAAATGTGGTCGCGAAGATTTGAAATAACATATTACGGGGCAGAAAGTAAACCTTTTAGGAGGTGTATGATACATTAAATAAACCCTCACGCTTTTAAAATAAACTCCTGTTTCCTTGAAGAGGCCAAAAAACTATTTTTAATGTCTTCCGAACAATTTCAATACAGAGGCACGCTTTTGAACCTTGAGATCTTAATCCTAAGAACTTTTCATGTTGTAATCCACAAAATAAATATTGTTATTTACACCCATATTTTTGAAGGTGCGGCTGTTTGGTTTGTGCTTGGAGAGGGGCAGAGAACTCATAGCGAGAGAGTTAACGGCCTATTGTCTGTATAAAGTCATTATGGGCAGTGCTTCTTAAGTGTGGCAACGTCTGCCTGAGGAACAAAGCTGACGAGTGGCCATAAATCTCGGCTGTGGAGAGACACAGGATGGGTGACCTGAACCTGAGATCAGGAGCAGTGTGGGAGGGACTTTTGAGATCTTAATGAGTGCCGGTAAAAATGGTTGGCATACAGTATGCATTTTTACTGTGCGTGTGGATTTTAAAATTTGAATGAATAAAAGTGGTATTTGTACAAAGGCTCAACAATAGGGACTGTCTGCTGAAAAAAAATCCTATGTTGTGTCCTCATATGACGCAAATCATTTGGTTTATTGCTTAACCAGTTTATATTTGATCTAATATTTGAACATTTAATATTTCAGTTATAGTTACGCAACACATTTAATTCGGATTTCCCCTAATTTCCACCTCTTGCATTTTGAATGCAGTCAAAACACATTAAAAGCTACTGTAAGACACACAGTCTCATTACAGTAAGAGAGCATTAGTGTCTATCTGGGTTCCTCCATGGTCATCAATACCCCCTAGACCCCCCACTGTATGACTGGATAGAGACAGGAAACATATACGCACACACACAGAATGGTGGAAGGATATGACATCAGCAGCCACAGACAATCAAAGGTGTAAAGGTGCTTCCTTT
Organism: Garra rufa; assembly: GCF_049309525.1. Taxonomy (NCBI): domain Eukaryota; kingdom Metazoa; phylum Chordata; class Actinopteri; order Cypriniformes; family Cyprinidae; genus Garra; species Garra rufa. Next base: position 15,657,277 of record NC_133365.1, read on the forward strand.
CCTAAACTGTTCCAGCATACACAAAATGGGAACCAAAACTCCTGCGCTTCCTTCTCCAGGCCAGAAAAGAAGAAAAAAGAAGAGAAGAATAGAGAGAAAAAGAGTTGAGGGCTTGAGCCACAGCTGACTGTAAACAAACGGCCTTCACTGATGCAAGCCCTAAAAAAGGTCTTGTGGTTTGTACTTTTTAAGCACTTGAAGCCAAAACTTTAATGACAAGGCTTTAGCAACATCACAGCAGATATGGTTAAAAATCAAGCCATCCACACCATTATTAGATTTCATCATACAAAACAACCTCATTCTGAAATAATAAAACTGATTTCACAGTCTATCGTACTTTATAAACTATTCAAGTCATTTGTTTGTTCTTGTACTTATTTCAACCCAGAAGAGCAAAGGAGCTCGGAAGAGAGAGTTGAAGAGAGACATTTTTTTATTAGCCAAAGTGTCAAATTATAGATGAACTGCTTTTCTGTTTTTGCAGAGATTAGTGAATAGGTCTTTTCAGGTGCTTTGCTAGATTAGGGCATTGGGTGGAGGGATTTATTTATGTGATACAGGGCACTCTTTCAGGACCCTGCTGCAATACCTTCCCTCTGTCTATCTACAGGAATCAACAGCTAATTACTTAAATAGTTCTACATGTACCTTAAAATAGCACGCCTGCCCCTCTGACTTCCTTAAAGTTCACCTCTCTTTGTCAAAACAGCTAAGAATCTTGGCACAGAATTATTATGAATAAAATACGACATGCTCCTATCAGGTATGTGAGTTTACACTGCAAGCAGTGGTTTTTGGTTTGAATCCAGTTTCAAAAAAACTTAACTTAAATCATTTGTTGAGCTCACTATAATTTTTTCAATTTTAATGTAATATAAGAATCTTTTCAATCACATTAAAATTCACATATGTGACCATGGACCACAAAACCAGTCTTAAGTAGAATGGGTATATTTGTAGCAATAGCCAAAAATACATTGTATGGGTTAAAATGATTGATCTTTCTTTTTGCCAAAAATCATTAGGATGTTAAATAAAGATCATGTTCCATGAAGATATTTTGTAAATTTTCCTACCATAATTATATCAAAAATTAATTTTGATTAGTAATATGCATTGCTAAGAACTTAATTTGGACAAATTTAAAGGCGATTTTCTCTATATTTTGTTTTTTTTGCACCCTCAGATTCCAGACTTTTGGCCAAATATGTCCTATCCTAACAAACCATACATCAATGGAAAGCTAATTTATATCTTGTTTTAATGTTTATTAGATTGTTTGCTGCAAGTGGGGCTCTCATAGAGAATTTCATTGCAACTTTGTTAAAATGGCAATAAATAAGTCTAAATCTAAAAGTCTAAATTAAATTAGACTAAAACGTAATTAAATAAAATTATTATTCATTTATATATAATTAAATTATTTTAAATCGATACAATTAAAACTATTTTAATTTAACAACTCTTCAGCTCACATCACTCCCATTGCCGTTGGAAGTCTCCACTTGTTGCACATTTCAAAATCTCAGCTACTATAGTATGTCACCTGCATATTATTTTCCTTTTGTGTGAACATGAATATGATTTTTTTCTCTCCCACTTATTTGATAAATTGCTTTCTGAATACTTTGTCAAAGGCAAGCATGGATATTTGGTGCAAGGTCTGATGAAAAAGCGCCGTAGTGTCTTTCATACGGTGGCACCTGACCTAGCGCAACAGTGGAAAATAGAATGAAAGGGTGTGAACAGCAGTTGCATCCTTCATGAAGTCTGTAAACAGAGAAGTGCGGCCCGCTAAAGCCAGAACTGTGGAAGGTGAGAGCTGTCTTTCAATTAGCGATTGGTTACTGGCCCAAGGAAAGCATGGCACAACATACTGTGTCAACTCTAACTGAAAGAGGCACACTGAAGCCAGCTGCTCAGCTGACAGACACATACTGAGTGAATGGTGTAATGACTGATCACTGTCCTGTTCTGGCCGGCCAGCTGTTCGTAAAGAAACAAGGCAAAAATTACAGCTCTAATGGTGGCTTGGTTTTGGTCAACAGGGCGATGGCCCTGCGGTGGATGTGAAATGGAGATTGCGTGGGTTGCTTCGGGTGGTTTCATCGGTCATTATGCTAAAGACATTGCCTCTAAGAATCGCTCAGACTTCTGGGTGAGTTCTTGGTATAGTGGAACAGAGTTAAAGAAAGAAAGGAGAACTGAAATAATGTCCAACTACGTTAGCATGTCAAAAAAAGAAAGAAAGAAAGGAAGAAAGAAAGAGAAACAGACTTGTTTGCATGACAGACATTTCATTGAATTAATAACAACTATGACTACATTCACACCTTCAGAGTTTGAGATAAACAACATTGTTTACTAGCAGGTTTTGACTTTCATATGTGACCAAGGACCACAAAACCAGTTATAAAGTTGTTCAAATGAAGTAGCAATGCATATCACTAATCAGAAATTAAGTTTTAATATATTTGCGGTAGCAAATTTACTAAATATCTTCATGGAACATGATCTTTACTTAATATCCTAATGATTTTTAGCTTAAGACTGGTTTTGTGGTTAAGGGTCACATAATCTTCTGTTCATTCATCATTGTACAAAAGTGGATCGAATAATGTAGGAATTAATAACTGCAGTCAAGCCACTTTTAATTGTCAATATATCTGCCACTATAATGACAGTGACTAAAGTAGATGCCAAATATGATGATTTATGCAGCATAAAGTTACAATTGATATGACATTATAATAACTCACACTGGCTCTCACATTATGGCAAGCCGTTTTGACTTGTATTCATTCACAGGATATGAATTCTTAATATCAACAATTCAGTTTTCAATAGTTAAAATGCTAATTCTTGATATCAGGAATTGGATTTTTACTGGTAACAATGGCTATTTTTGATATCAGCAATTACATTTCCACTAAAAATGTTAAATCCTGATATGAAGAATTCGATTTCTGCAAGTGATGTCATTATTGATAACAAGAATAAACATTTTTACTAGTGGAAATGTAATTGCTGCTTTCAAAACCTGCCATTGTTAACTAGTTAAAATATAATTTCTGATATCAAAAAATGAGCATTTTAACTAGTAAAGATTTAATTTAAGAATTCAAATCCTGCGAATGAATAAAAGTTAAAATGGCTTGCCATACTCACATTGTATTGTATGACAACTAGTTGGTTATCTCAGGTTCAACTGAAGTTACTTTTAACATCTAGAAATGTAAAAGAGTCACATCAGTTATAGAAAGCAGTGTCACTCTTGTTCAAATCTGAATTGTGTGTGAACAGGTATGTATATGCTAAAACTTAAATTCTATTGGTGTGAAGCGTTGCATAGTTTATCACATTTGGAAAACAGACAACCACTACTCAGCTGTACACTTCTGGGGATATTTATTAAATCTACAGAAAACTACATAAAAGAAAAAGAAAAGAAAAAACCTAAATTTGTCACTGTCACTGAAGACCTGATATCTTCACCCAAAAAGATTACGAGTGGGGAATGACAATGTCGTGCAACGTCAACCATGTTGTTGGGGGTGATAGTTAGGAGAGAAGACAAAGTCACATGACCTCCCCGCAACACCAGACAGCATGCTCGGATGATCCTCTGATTATTTCATCGCACATTTTTTTATCCCCTCTTCTCCCTCTGTACCACGGCATTCTAATCAGACTAATTAAAAGCTTTGTTCATTTGGAAATCTCCGATGACAATTTGTTTCACTCTACCCTACAGCGGTCCTGTGAAAAGAGAATTAAATTTGATCTTCTGACAGCAATTATTAAACGCTCCCTCCTGGCTTCAATTAAGCCCAGAGGCTAACGTGGCTCACCAGGCAAGAGCGAGGGCCAAGATACTTCCTTTGCCACTTTATCATCGCTCCCTCTCCTTTCTTTTCTTTAAAATTCATGCATAGGATTAGGATCTCACTGCAATGATTTAAAGATTGTTTATGGGAATTTTTTTTCTGGTTCCTTCTTGCAGTGGCTTTTCAAGATGCTGGTTGAAGGGGGAGAAATGGGGTAAGGTGGAAAAGGGAAGTTAAGCAACCTCTCCGATCAATCGGCAGTGATTGCACGAAAGTTCTTTTTATGAGTGATGTTTCAGTAATGATGGTGAAAGAGTTGGCGAGCAGATGTTTCTTTCATTTTCACTGTACTCAAAAACAAGCAAAAAAAGGTTAAAGGTCAAACTGATATTGCAATATCATCAAATGTGTCATCTCGAGTGTCATTTTCTTGTGTATTTATGTTAAACGGGGTGCTCTTTAAGGACTCTGCCTTTATGGGAATCAACATATAATAACTTAAAAGGTTGTACATGTACCTTAAAATAACATTCCTGCCCCTATGACTTCAACAAAGTCCACCTTTCTTTGTCAAATCTGCTAAAAATATAGCTAAGTTTGTGAGTTTACATTGCAAGCAGGATTATTTGGTTTGAATCCAGTTTCATATTATGGTCAACATTTTAATTGTCTTTTGATCTCTCTATATATTGAGCTTTCTATATTTCCAGTGATATAAGAATCTCTTTAATTTTGAGGACTGTAGCTATATCAAAAGTCATATGTATACACTGTAAAAAAACAATTTATGAGTCAAGTTAAAATAATTTGTTACCCGACTGCCTTAAAATTTTAAGTTCAGTCAACTTGAAATGTTAAGTTGTACTAAGTGACAACTTAGATATTTAAGTTGATTCAACTAAAAAATTGTAAGGCAGCTGGGTGACAAATTATTTTAAATTGACTCATAAATTGTTTTTCACAGTGTACATCTTCTGAAAGCTGAATAAGTAAGATTTCCATTGATGTATGGTTTGTTAAGATAGGATAATACTTGGCCGAGAAACAACTATTTGAAAATCTGGAATCTGAGGGTGCAAAAAAATCTAAATATTGAGAAAATCATTCTTAGCAATGCATATTAATAATCAAAAATTAAGCTTTGATATATTTACTGTAGGAAATTTTTACAAAATACCTTAATGGAACATGATCTGTGCATAAAAGAAAAATCGATTATTTTGACCCATACAATGTATTTTTGGCTATTGCTACAAATATACCCACGCTACTTAAGACTGGTTTTGTGGTCCAGGGTCACATATATGTCGATAGGCAATTTTGGCTTTGACCTTTGACCAGCACATCCTTTAACCCATGATGTACTAACAGGAAATGTGAAAATAATTTATACAGTATTGTTTACACAAATACAGGTGGAAGAACTTTTTAGTATATAAAGAAATGACACTTAAAAATCACCTGGCTGTTATTATTTTTAAAATAAAAATTAAATAACATTCAAACTATATTAAATAATTTAAATGAAAACATTTGGTGAAATTTGGTGGCTCTTCGGCTCTCATCAGGATGAATTTAGTATTTTGCATTATGCAGACATCTCAGTGTCTCCGTTATGGTCGGAAACTCAGCAATGCAAATACCTGACTGATTTCTGACCTGCTCTGTAAGCAAATGACATGAATGTGTCATTTTGAAACCTTGTCCCTGCGGTTCTCAAAGCGATGTGTCCAAATGACTGTTCGCTGTGAATCAATAGCTGCCCTAACATCACACATTTCTGACCCCCCTTGAGGTGACCCGAAGACATCTAAACTGATCACAAAACACATTTAGATCTGTCAGGGAGAATATAATTTGAAGTTGAAACTCATTCAGCAAGGATGTCCTTCAAAACGTTGACCTGACTCTTTTTCCCCCTACATTTCTCTCTCTCATCGGTCCCAAAGCTCTGCGAGGAAACCGAGTAACCCAGATCGGGAGGAAGAGAGCGCGGAAGAGGAGATGAAGATTACGTGAGCCCACTATCTCAAATCTCCTGCTGCATAAATGTTATGCCATTATTCCGCCCTCCCCCACTTTGATTTTCAACTGATGTCACAATTCGGTTGAAGCGCAAGTTGATCCGCTTGATTGTTGGAAGCATTTCTACGCTGTTGACATTGCGGATCATTAAACTGTGATTGTTGCAGTTAGCGTTTGTCTAAACACAAGTGGCAGAATGACTGGGTGACGCCTGTCTCTCTTTTTTCCCCTTCTCTAACGGTTCCTTATTGACTCACTACGTCTATTTCTTGGCCTCACTTCCTTTTAATGCAGGACTAGGGATGTCGAGTAAATCGACTAGTTGGAGAGTTGCATGAGCGACTAGTCATCTTAAGGAAGCTTGTATAATTAGACTGGTTTTGGGTGCACCGAACTTCCATCAGACACATTTCTTACGGGGCCTTTACATAAGATGTGTTCAAAAACAGCTTGACGCACACTGGGGTTTTGAGACACGTTTTAAAAGTAGAGCTATTTTTAACTTGACATGTCATCTAAAAAAATGCACCACTCATGGCGGGACGCTTAAAAAAACGCTCTAGACACGATTCAACGTCATAGGATGCTCAACTGAATGTGCAAGACTAGGAACAGTCCTCTGAAGGAAATTAAGTTTAGATTATTTTTTAGAGGGTTTTACTGTGCAAATTGTGAAATTGCGAATTGTGAAATCTAGCACGCTCTTAACATGCTTATAAAAGCATCATAATAAAATAATGATAAAAATTAATTTAAATATGTGACCCTGGACCACAAAATCAGTCTTGAGTAGCATGGGTATATTTGTAGCAATAGCCAAAAATACATTGTATTGGTCAAAATGATCAATTTTTCTTTTATGCCAAAAACAGGATATTAAGTAAAGATCAAGTTCCATGAAAATATTTTGTACATTTAATAACGTAAATATATCAAAACTTAATTTTTTATTAGTAATAAGCATTGCTAAGAACTTTATTTGAACAACTTTAAAGGCGATTTTCTCAATATTTAGATTTTTTTTTGCACCCTCAGATTTTCAAAGTTGTCCTATTCCTCTTTTTCATCTTTTAAATGTTTTTATTTGAATTACCACTCTGTAGGTTAACTATGCATTTCTATGTCTTTAGAAGACATTTTTCTTTCAAACACATTAAAATGCAAAAAATCACACATTAAGGTTGTTTATGCTCACATGACATGCCGGTAAACAAACTATTTTAAGTTTTTTTAGTACGTTTTTAACTTTGAATAGAATTTATTTTAAAATGATTTATTTTAATTTAACATTTTTATGAATTAATTAATTATTAGCTTTTCTTTAAACTCATAAACCCAATGCAGTTCCTTCATCAACACCAGTTTGGGAAACCTTGATGTTATATTATGTTTAATGCACATTATATTGTTAACAACAACAAATGAAATATATTTTCTTTGTATTTTTATGTCAATATGGTACAAGATTATCCTATTTAAATCAATGTGATTAATGAGTTAGGTCAAAAGTAATCTAAAAGTAATCTAAAAGTATCTGATTATATTACCTAAAATGTGTAAATGTAATGGATTACGTTACTACCTACAATTTTTGTCATAT